>NC_069710.1:18738960-19058335 GCF_027358585.1 Pangasianodon hypophthalmus | reverse complement strand
TCCCTCTCCCGCTCCTTGACCCTATTCAGAAGACCCTGCAGAGGGGAGGACGCTAGCTCAGGCAAAGATTCACTCCTCTGGGTTTTTAATTTGGGTATTTTTTGAGAGTTCTGATTGGGTGTCTCTTCCTGCAGTTCAGACTCTGACTCTGATAACCTCTCAGTAGGAACATGCCAGAACACCCCTCGGTTCTGCTTTACAGAGCCCAACTTAAGCACCAGGTGGTCTTGGGTTTTGGAGGATGTATTGGAGGGTCTGCAAATATTATTGCTCTGATCAGAATCTGAGACTGAGTTGGATTTCCTGTTGGGAAACGATGTTGATGATTCCTCCCCAGCTGACATTCTCCTGGAGCCCTGGGGTGGAGCAGCCGGCTGAGAATTCATGGGACGTTTCCTTCGTAACTTCGGGGACTTTAATATTCTTGTGAATGTCCGTGATTCTGAGAGAGACTCATTTTCATCAGCTGATTGGTGGGACCAAGAATCCTGCCGCAGATCTGGTTTCTGTGACGACTGGCTTAGCGCACTCTTTTCCCTTAATCTACCAACTAACAAATGATGTGGACCATTGGACTTGTTGGCCTCTAATGAGTCTTGCCGTGGAAAGGCATTGGAATTTTTATGTGATTGCAGTTTGTGATTCCATGTTACCCGTCTTTCAATTATAGGACCAGATAAAATATGGTCTTCACAATGTCCATTTTTATCTCTCTCTCTCCCTTCAGTTTCTTGTGTTGCGTTGTACTCGTTATTAGATTCTTTGTCTCTGTTTTGCATTTCTTTGCTCAGAAAATGTGCACGTACATCTTGGTTATGCAAATTCTGCTCTTCTCTCTCTATAGCTGTAAACCTGAGAGAAGCAATATGACTTTTATACTCTGACTGTTCCTCTGTGTTCTTGATGTTCACTATACTGGCAGGAGGAAATGGATCTGGCTCCTCTAGAATCTGATCGCTGGGCTCCTCGGGTTTGATTGTCTCCTTTTTTCGTAACGACTGCAAGTCTTCCTGTAAGTCAAACATAGTCAAAGGTTTTTGTGGTTACAAAGACTTAAATACCTGGAAGCCAGAAGTATTTTATTAGGTGATCAGATTGAATCTAACTTTAATCTTGTCATTTGTACATGTCTGTATAGAACTGCATGAAAAGATGAGATTTATAAGGTATTTTAAAAGCATGCAGCAAGCTTCCCACGCATTGAGGCTTTGTGGTCTGTGCACTCTAGTGTAGAGTCATACCTGGGCTTGGTGGATATTAGAGATCCATGCTACACAGCTCTCTGGGCTGGGAGTAGAAACACTGTACACACTGACAGGACAGCCTAGATCACTCACCTCCACCAAGACAAAAGAGTCTGAGAGACAGAGACAGAGAGAGAAGTATATGTAGACCCTGCTACATTCATATGCAAAACTAATCAGGGCTATTTGTACAGACCAATAGTCAATAATCTGATAAAATAGACATCAATAGACAAAGCTGTAGCTTATATATGTATACTACCACTACAGTGAACTTGACATTTAATAAAGTCGACATAAGGTGCTAATATCACAGGGTGCAGTTTTAAATATGTGATAAAACTACAAATGCTGACAAAAAAGAGCAATTATCTTTTCAAACTTTCACTAAACAAGGAGTCTGATTTGTACAGATTACAGTGAATGGGAACTGTTAGTCAAACTTTTTTCCCATGCATACATGATTTCACTTGATAATTTAACTGCAAACTCTTCTGTACCAATTTTTCAGACAGACCTATCTGGGTTTTGTGATATGCAGCAGAGACAATACATTTGAAACACACTGTAATGAATGAAAAACAGTGCACATCTTTTGTTGATGCTGGTATAATAATCGGTTGAAAGCATTTATGGAATCTGGCGCATAATATTTAAAAAAAAATTTTTTTTTCTTATTTAATTATTATTTAAGATAGTATGTTTCATCAAAAAGCTTACATTACACACTCACTGGTCACTTTAATAGAAACACCTGTACACCAGCTCATTAATAACAATATATATAACAATATATAGTCACGTGGCAGCAGCATAATACACAATATCATGCACATACAAGTCAAGAGCTTCACGTAATGTTCACATTAAACAGAAAAATATGAGCTCAGTGACCTTGACTGTGTCAAGGTTGTTGGTGCCTGTGGTCTCAAAGCAGTCTCTAGAGTTGGTCTGAATGGTGGGAAAAATAAAAATCAGTGAGCAGCAGTTCTGTGGGTGGAAATGCTTTGTAGATGACAGAGGTAAGACTCCAGATGCCAGACTGGTTAGAGTTGACAGGAAGGTTATGGTAACTCAAAGAGCATCTCAGAACACACCACACGTCAAACCTTGAGGCAGATGGGCTACAAGAGCAGAAGATCACACTGGGTTCCACTGCTGTCAGCCAAGAACAGGAATCTGAGGCTACAGAAGGCATGGGTGTTTTGCCATTCTGATGTTTGATGTGAATATTAATTGAAACACTTCGCCTGTATTTGCATGATTTTATGCATCGTACTGCTGCAACATGATTGGCTAACTGGGTAATTGCATAATGTGCAGGGGTACAGGTGTTTCTGTTAAAGTGGCTCGTGAGTGTATGATGTGAATTTGCAGTAAGAAATGTGCATAAAGCACTAATTTTATAGTAAAATTTAGTAGCCGGTGGTGCTATATAAAGACCAAATGAAATACCTCTGAGATCATGGCTATAACCAAAATGTCAGATGCTACAAGAAATAGGCGTTTCATTGTTTTAATGAAAACAGTAATAACGCCATCACTGTTGGTTGCATTAGGGCTCAGTGCCAGTGTGCACTGACTCATGATACAATGTAACGTGGCAGTTCATTGTTCTCACTTTGATTCAAATAAAACACAAGCGGAGTTTCAAATCATTAGATCCTAAGATATGCAGAAACAAATGCTATTATAAAGCTGCCAATTTTTCTTCTGATGTGTAACATATAAATGCTGGAATTTACCTAAAGCTTTAGAATAAATTTCCCGCTCATTAATGTGAGCCTACACACATGCAAATTGTGAGAAAAATCCGTAGAATTTCTGATGGTACTTTATTAGTGTGATTCATTCAGATCAAATTCTGTATAGTTGGTTTCCGTAATTATTAATTATTTTTATGCATGTTTGTACTGTATTTATAATAAAAAAGGGTTAAGCTGATTTTTATTAAATCCTGTTCTCTAGCTCTGATAAACATTAAAAGAACCTGCGAAAGTACATATAGAAATTGCTTAGCCCACAGTACAGGTAATTTATTTTACATTTATTCATTTGTCTTAATATTGCCAGATTTACCTGTTAGAAACCATCTTTTTGTTTGTTTATTTGTTTGTTTTTATTATTGTTTTGTTTTATTTTTATGCAATTAAGCATGTCTATGCAGCTCACACTGGATGTGGCATCTTCTGATTCGTATGACTTCATAGACCCTGACAATCAAGTTTAATACTGGTGTAAGAGCATGTTAAGCAAACCAATTAATCAAGTTAGAGCTCCGTAATGGCTAAATATGACATAAGTTTATTATTATTATTATTATTATTATTATTATTATTATTATTATTGCATACTAATCATTGATAACACTTTATTTAAAAAAACACATATTAGGTGTTAATTAAGGTCTTGTTCTTTGAATTAGACTTTATTCAAAAATACATGTATTGGTCAATAATTAGGGTTTTGTGAAAATTACTAATAAATGCATTATTAGTTGTGCATCATTATTTTATTAAATGCCCTTGCAAATTATTGAGCTTGACTTAATTACTGTATATAAATTTATTAGTGCATACTTGGCAACATGTTATACCTGTAGGTTCTAAGTGGTGTCAAATGATTTCTGCAGAATTCTGAAGGCACTAATACTACTATGTGTCCTATATTTTAAGTTCATTAAATATTAATTCTTTAAATTATCTTTAAATGTCTCTAGAGTTATTTTTCATCAGAGATAACACAATTGTTATTTTGGTTTTGGTGACCTGTTTTCTGGTTGCAAATATACAGGCCTACTTTGCTACCAGTAAACATGAAAAGATCTCAGCTTTAGAATATGGGACAGAAATTGACTTATTGAAAACTTGTTTAGTGCTTTTTAGCCTCTAATTGTTGATAATTAAAACTCTACTTTAGAATATGGGACATATTAATGACCTATGAATATTTATGAATAAAGTCTAATTCATAGTGAATAAACCAGTTAGAAGTGTCTAATTTGTGCTTTATTGAATAAATAACACAACTTAATTAATGCCTAATATGTGCTCTTTAAAATAAAGTGGTACCTAATAATTATTTACGTCTTGCTCTGATATTTAGGCTTTGATTATATAGATTGGGAGAGTTGGATTAGGGTTAAAAACTTTGGACTGGGGTTTAAAAAGAAGGCAGCTTGTTCAGAAGCTTGAGTTACCCCAGAGCTATTGGCTTAATGTGCAGCTTGAAAATAAGATTGTGGTTTACAGAGGTAGGAGGTGTTTCAGCAGAAAAGAATATGAGCGGTTACAAAACTCACAGCCATCCTTGAGTTCTGCACAGTGTATTCTCTCCAAGGACAGTGGGGGGCGCACTACCTTCTGCTTCTCTGATTTCTTCTGAGTTTTTGTCAGCAGGAGCACATCAGTAAACAGCAGCACCACCACCTCCAGCTAATGTCACAACACAAGATTATGCTACTCCTTTGTAGGTGTGTAAACCTCAGACTTCCATGCAATACGATACGAATCAATTTCTATTCTTAAGGTAACAATTCAATATTTGATGATACCACTGAATCTGTTATAATACAATATGATATGCTTTCAACTGTTAAGGCAATAATTCATATTGTTACCACTTAATCTGCTATGATAGGAAGGCTTACAGTTACATCAGTTTATAAATATGAAAAATTTTTTACACACCAGTTAATTATAAGAAATTATATAATCAATAATAATAGAATTATGACTGTTCCCTTAATTTGTTTCAATTATTGACTTTTAACACCCCAAATCCTTTGTGTCATTAGCAATTGCAAAGCACAAATTTCATTACGTTTCTCACCTTACTGTCCTTCCTTCCTCTAATCTTCAGGGCCCCTCCCATTATCAGCCTGCGTATGACCTTGGGTCCTGTTCCCCGTATAGGGCTAGTTAAATCGAAGTGACAGAACTCCTGCATGTGCTGAGACATAAACACTCACAGTCAGTGAAACCTTTCAAGCAAATAATAATGATGTCACTAATTATCCACTAACCTTGTTTATTTCTTCACTCATCCCCTGTAAATCATATCCCTCTATCTTTTGGGACAGGTCGAAGAGTGCCAACTCAGCATCCTTAAAGTGCAAGTAGTCATTGATGCTGTCCAGAAACTGACTGATGCTGTTTATCTAAAGGAGGGAGAGAGAACATGCATATGCACACTGCCACTTTTTAACAATTTTTATACCATGTTGAATTCTCAAATCTGATTGGTCAGAAGGTGTTGATTAATTTTCTATAATGGCACATCTCTGACAGTAGTGTCAGCTGTAATGCAAATTAAAGGTATATTATATTAAAGCAGTCATTCTAATATGTTATTGTTTCTATAACAATAGGTCATTCACAGGGACCTGAATGGTGGACACACTCCATTTTATCGAAACATAATTATGTTGTTTATACATTGATAATTTTTCTTTAACAGCAGCAGTTATAGAACAGTTTTAGCAGCAGTTTTATTGCTTACCAGTTACACTTCAAGAACTGGGACCAAATTATATAATTATAATTAGGAGGTAATTCAACTTAGAAATATTTGTGACCTCTTACTTTTTATTTTATTGGAGAAAAAATCTAGACCTAGATCTGGATCACTCTAATTAGACACTCTGTCTATTTATTGGTAGGCTTACAGTAACCCTCTGGTTCACGCTTGTACTTTAATAAAGAATTAGTTCAGTATCTGAGCAGACAATTAATCTGTCATTAATTATAAAGATACAGGTGTTTGGTAGAACACTTTATTTGATTTATTTTCATTATTTAGTAACTATTCTGTACATGATGTCCCAAACTCTGGAAAAACGTAAGAAACTGCACATGTTGAAAAACTTTAGACTTGCAGTAGTTCTGATAGTTAACTGTTGTAGGTCTCTATTCAGATGTCTCACCATGCAGTTGAGTGTTTGCTGTGTATATTGGTCCTGTGTAGCCTTAAGGATAGCCTTTAAAAGCAGGGGGTACTTTGTGATCCTCTGGTGGGGCTGAGCCTGCATGTCGCCCAGCCGCATTCGCCCACATTGGGGATGAGTCTCCACCCACTGCATGAAGGAACCCAGAAAGGGAAAATAAAATACGCATTTTGTTTTACCATGCTTGACTCTAAAAAGTGAGTTGTTTTAATAAACTATACATTAAAGTGTATCTTTGTTAAAGATGTAATACATGTATTTACAGAATGTCACATTGTATGATGAAATCTAATTGAATGGCACTTTAACATGTCTAGAAGAAATGATATTATTATATTAAAAAAATAAAACTGTAACTGTGATAAGTTTTATATATGGTTTTATACTGTGGTTCAAATCTGATATACGTTATTCAGCCTTTTGTGGCTGTAAATAAAATATGGAATTCTAAATGCATAATATGACCGTAGTACCATAAGAAAAATGTTAAAGTGTGGGTTTATTTCCAGCTGTCTGCGTGTGAATTCCAGATTTCTCTCCTCTTCCCAACAATAATCCAAATATGCAGAGAAACGGTCAGCAAACTATGAGAAAAATGTAGGGTTAGACTCAGAAGCATGGCAGAGAAATGGGGTCTTAGTTAGATATTACTGGTGCAGGGGGATGTTCAGCTAATGTTAAATACCTGAAAACATCCTGGCTCAAGCTTTAAAGGGTCAAAAGGTTGGCCAGTCAATCTGACATTCTGCAACATGGGGTACATCACTTCCCACCAGAAGCGCCTATGGGCATCAAGGATGGAGGGTATATTAGAAAAGAGCTGGGCAGGGGTAACCTGAAAGACACAAAGAGAGATATATTTAAGTGAAGGCTATGTGTGATCTCACACTGGGCTGCTTTTAAACACCCACACAAAACCACACACAGATTAATGCAGTTTTTCCAACTTGTCAGCAGAAACATTTATTACTTTTGTTTCCATAGTGCAACTCTGGTACACACTCAAACAAGAACCGAATGTTCCATTAAAAATGAACGAAAGAAAACGTATTAAGAATAACTGTCATCAAAATGTTATGAAAAAAATCACAAAGGTGGCATAATGGCCCAAATGTGGCTGTGATGTTCTTTAGTTTATTGAGAGTAAGTTTACCGTGGCACAGAAAAAAAAGACACATAGCTTAAAGTTAATGTACAAACCTCGTGGAGAAATCCCTGTCGTTGAACATGCCCCAGTGCACCGAGAACAAGCTGTGAAATGTGAGCATGGTTGATTAAACTAAGTTTATGCATAAACTCCAAGAGACATTCAGTATAATACAGTCAATTTAATTCAGTAAATCATCAGATTAAATGAAGGAGCAAGATGTGCAAGATCTGAGACTCTTACTGTAGAATATTTTAATACAGAAATTAGTACGTGAGATGAAACAATGCTCATTACACTTCGAAATTATTCTTAGTCCAGTCAAATCTCATGAAAAATAGTTCTTCATAAGTATAGTTTCAGTAGTAAAGTTCTAGCATCTTACATCAGTGATGATGGTGAGTTTGTTGATGTAGATAAACTCAGTTTGGAGGAGCTCCCACAGTGCCTCCTGCTGGTGCCTCTGGATCCTTGGCATTGACTATATAGAGAATAATTTCAGTTAAATAAAAATATTTTAGTTCCAAACATTTATTCTACATGTTTTATTCCATTTCTCAAAAGTAACCTCTTTTTCATTTCTCTTTCCCTCATTTTTCCATCCAAGCCTACACTGTCTGCCTTTCTCTCTCCACCTACTCCCTCTTCCTCTCCGTCACACACTCCACTGCCTTTTCTGTCTCTCTATCGCTCTTTCTCTCTCTCTCAACTGCTTGTCATAAGCATCATAGAATCTGTAGATAGTGTACCTCGTGAGAGTGCACTATATCAGTCCAGCTGTTCTCCAAGACATCAGCTTTGTCTCCTTCTCCCCACCAGTTGAGCTTGTCAGGCAGGGAGAAGGTCTGTAGAGTCTGTTTCAACACCTCCGCCTGTGACTGGCATCCGCCAACACTGCCTCGCTCCTGACAGAAACGAACAGAAAGCACACAAGAAGAGGGGGAATTGAAACATGCGGGCAATGTGAACTATATTTAGTCAAATACATTATTCATTCATTCATCTTCAGTAAGCACTTTATCCTGAACAGGGGTGTGGTGGATCCAGAGCTTATCCCAGGAACACTGGGCGCAAAGATCAATTATGTTGTTCTATATAAATGATCACATCTTCATCAGTATGTGAATGCATGCTCATCAATATGTATTATCACATACACCGATCACATTAAAACCACTGACAGCTGAAGTGAATAACCTCATTACAATGGCACCTGTCAAGGGGTGGGATATATTAGGTAGCAAGTCAACAGTCAGTTCTCGAGGTTTGATATGTTGGAAGCAGGAAAAATGGGCAAGCGTAAAGGATCCGAGCGACTTTCACAAGGGCCAAACTATGATGGCTAGAGGACTTGGTCATAGAATCTCTAAAATGGCAGGGCTTGTGGGGTGTTCCTGGTATGTGGTAGTGGTTAATACCTAACAAAAGTGTTCCAAGGGAGGACAACCAGTGAACCAGAGACAGGGTCATGGGCGCCCAAGGCTTACTGATGCGCGTGGGGAGCAAAGGCTAGCCCATCTGGTCCAATCTCACAGGAGAGCTATTGTAGCACACACTGCTGAAAAAGTTAATGCTGGCTATGATAGAACAGTGTCAGAACACACAATGCCAAGTACACCCCTGCATGGCTGTGGCATTCCCTAATGGCAGTGGCATCTTTCAGCAGGATAATGCACCCTGCCACACTGCAAAAATTGTTCAGGAATGATTTGAGGAACATGACAAAGACTTGGTCTCCAAATTCAATCCACTTGAGCATCTGTGGGATGTGCTGGACAAACAACTCAGATCCAGGGAGGCCCCACCTCACCACTTACAGGAATTAAAGGATCTGGTGCTAATGGCTTGGTGTCAGATACCACAGCATACCTTGTGTAGGCCATGCCTCGACGGTTCAGAGCTGTTTTGGTGGGGTGTTTTGGTACTTAAACATGTTAGTTTTAAGTTGGAGAAGTGAAATTGCTAATTAACTTCAGCTTTGGCTATTTTTATATTTAAATGTAAGAGTAAGATTATTTTACTTTATATGGTGCTTATGAGCTCACTGAAAAAAAAAACTTTAAGTATCAGCTTTTATTATATCAACATAAAGTAATGTTGTAAACTATTGTATGTTTCAAAAAAAAAAAAAAGTGGATGTTTTTGTACCTCCTGCATGGGAGTCTTTTCAGGTGATCCCTGGTTGAACAGCACCTGAATCGGAGTTCCTCTAGATTTTGTGTTTGGAGATCCCTTACCCAATGTAGCGACTTGACGCAACTTCGGCTTCCTTTTCTGAGAATATCACAATTTTACAGTTGTTATATGTAGAATTGTATACAGAAAAAAATTAAAAATTGTATATAAAAATAAATATATGAATATATACAAATTTTAAACCAGTTATATAACTGGTTTACCACAGCCATTACCCAACCACCTGAGCCTATCCCAGGAACACTATCCAGAGCCTATCCTGGGGACACTATACAGAGTTCATCCCAGGAACACTATCCAGAGCCTATCCTGGGGACACTATACAGAGTTCATCCCAGGAACACTATCCAGAGCCTATCCTGGGGACACTATCCAGAGTTTATCCCAGGAACTCTATCCAGAGACTCTCCTGAGGACACTATCCAGAGTTTATCCCAGGAACTCTATCCAGAGACTCTCCTGAGGACACTATCCAGAGTTTATCCCAGGAACTCTATCCAGAGACTATCCTGAAAACACTATCTGGAGCTTATCCCAAGAACACTATCCAGAGACTATCCTGAAAACACTATCTGGAGCTTATCCCAGGAACACTATCCAGAGACTATCCTGAAAACACTATCTGGAGCTTATCCCAGGAACACTATGCAGAGACTATCCTGGGGACATTATCCAGAGCTTATCCCAGGAACACTATCCAGAGCCTATCCTGGGGACACTATCCGGAGTTTATCCCAGGAACACTATCCAGAGTCTATCCTGAAAACAATATCCGGAGTTTATCCCAGGAACACTATCCAGAGTCTATCCTGGGGACACTATCCGGAGTTTATCCCAGGAACACTATCCAGAGCCTATCCTGGGGACACTATCCAGAGTTTATCCCAGGAACACTATCCAGAGACTCTCCTGGGGACACTATCCAGAGTTTATTCCAAAAACACTATCCGGAGCCTATCCCAGCAACACTCCCCGGAGCCTATCCCAAAAACACTATCCAGAGTTTATCCCAGCAACACTATCCGGAGCCTATCCTGGGGACACTATCCAGAGTTTATCCCAGGAACATTATCCAGAGCCTATCGCGGGAATCCAGGGCCTGTTGTGGGAACACTGGGCATGACTCCAGTCCATCGCAGGACACCAGGTGATATTTTACTCATCCATGAATGTGATTGAGTAATGAAAGCATGTTCTTTGCTGTAGTACCAAAAATGATATAGTAAATTATTACATCCATGAAGTCCAAGCTTATTATGCAGTTTTTAGTTTTATTCATGTAGGTACAGTGAAACTAAGGGGTGCATTATGCAGTTATTTTACTAGTAAGGAAAATTCTGGGCCTGACAAAAGGTCCTGAGAGGGGCTGATCTTCAGTAGTACAGATTTCTGGAGGATATCCTGATATAAAAATAAGTCATTAGCTGCATCTCATTTTGCATATTTTTAGTTTGAGTGTGTTCACACTGGAAACCTCACTAAGATTTTGGGCACTATTATCACTGTTAATACTAAGATTGGAGAGTGACAGGCTGCCATGTGACACGTGGCAGAAGCCACCAGATGGCGCTGCTGTTTCAATTTTGAAGAACATGTGAGCAGGTACTCTACTGTGTAGCGTACTTAAGCAAAAATTAGTATAAATCAAACTTTTAAAATTGTCGGCTGTTCCTATGAAGTTTGTTAATGCTGAATTACAGAAGGTACTGTGCAGTAATTTGTCATTTGTACGTTAGTACCATACAAAATCAAGGTATTACATATTCATGTATTGTATACACATAGTATACAATAGAGTACAGAGAATATCCTTGATGAAAAAGCCAGTTTGGTCTGCTCGGCTGCCAAAAGCTGCTCAAGCTGGTAGACTACAGTTGCCAGCTAGTAAGTTACCTTCCACCTTCCACCTTCCAGCACTTACCAGCTGCCAAAGATGGACTACCAGTGTCTGGCAGCTGGAGGTTGGTCTGACTAGACTGGATTTTTTCAACAGGGATAGTTCTGAGACAAAGATCATCTTATAGAAATCCATGTGACAGAGAAGTACCTGATGACCCACAGTGTGGTATTTATGATTGTCTGCTGCCGTCTGGTGGCTGACCGGTGCATCTGCACGTTGTCCCCCAATCCCATCCACAGCATCACTTTCTTTATCTTTTTCTGCCTCCTTCTGTTTCTCCATCCCTCCATCCATCCCATGGGTATTCAGATCATCTTTATCTGGGTGGCATCACTTCCTCTGTTGCTCATGATACTTTTGAGAAAATCAGGTCAGATGAGAAGATGCGAGAGACAGAGAGAGAGAGAGAGAGAGAGAGAGAGAGAGAGAGAGAGAGAGAGAGAGAGGACACATATCAGATCTCAAAAGCAGTGGTGAACCTATGAAGGAGGAACTAGTTACACCACAAGCTTCACAGGATTTGAGCAAGACTGGAAACTGTAACAATAGGCAACAAACCAAAAATCAGCTCTAGTGTAGCAGCTTGGAGGTGCCAATCTAATACCATTAAACATACCAAAGCAACTAATCATATTACGCTCATACATACTAAACTATGCATTAAATGGCTTTTCACACAAATCAGCACAACAAAAAAAATGAACTTAAACTGATGTATTGAGACAGAAAACTGTTTTCGATAATGACACATCCCATACATGCTATATTTTTACATTAGATCATCTAGTTGTTATTTTTTTTAATCCAGTCTTCTAGTTTAAATGGTCAGTTAAGTGGTTAGAATTACAATTTAAAAATCACACAATTCAAAAAGAAACTACTGTAAATGTATGATAAATTAATCATAATGTGAAAATACCAAGTGATTCCCATGAAGTTAAATGTTAATATATTGCCGTTAAAGAATAAACGCAAGATTCACTAACCACACACACACACATGCTTAATGAGATGAGACACAACAACCCTCCCACGACTGACATCACTACCTACCAAAACACCGGCTTCACTGAAGATCACTGAATAACTACATTTTCCAGGCAAAATATGGAAAGTCTCTGTCTCTGTGTCATGCACATACAATAACTTCTTTTAATCCCTGTCATACACACATCTTCTTCAAATCTCTATATCCCATACACATATCAGTACATTGCTGGAAGTTAAAGCTATAGTCACACAGATGTAAAGGAAATGACAAATTGCCCACCTGCATTAACATATTTCGTATCCAACCACACACACATGCAGGGTTCAAAACACTCAAGTTGAGATATAGACAGTGGATTTCCTGCGTTTAGCTGCATCAATCGTCCTCAGCTAGCCATCTTCAGTCTTTCTCTCTGCTCCAGTATATCATCCAGACTCTTCTTATCCCTCCCTCTTTCTTTGTCCTTCTGACACTCTACAGCAGCTCTTTCAAAACTGGTCTAGCAAGAGAAGCTGGATTCTTTTGTATAGTCTTCCTTGTTACAGTTAAGGTGTGTTCTCCAAGGTTTTTTTTTTTTTCTGTTCAGGTCTTGTCTGCTGTCTTAC
Organism: Pangasianodon hypophthalmus; assembly: GCF_027358585.1. Taxonomy (NCBI): domain Eukaryota; kingdom Metazoa; phylum Chordata; class Actinopteri; order Siluriformes; family Pangasiidae; genus Pangasianodon; species Pangasianodon hypophthalmus. The sequence continues at coordinate 19,045,307 of NC_069710.1, read as the reverse complement.
ACATTTTAACACGTACATAGATATGAAAGAGGAGATAGCAAAACATTAACATACTCAATTTTCAATTCCATTTTATTGTATGATGCTTTTAACAACAGACATTGTCACAAAGCAGCTTTACAGAAAGCCATATGTAAATTTAGATCTCTAATGAGCAATCAAGAGGTAACAGCAGCAAAGAAAAACTCCCTAAGATGACATGGGGAAAACTTGAGAGGAAGCAGACTCAAAAGAAAACCCATCCTCTTCTGAGTGACACCGGATGATCATAGTATTATTACTATATTACTATACTATATTACTAGTATTACTATAAATCATTTCAATGTACATTCAACATCCATTTTATTAGGAACACCCATATTTCTGCACATTCATGCAATTATCCAATTAGCCAATCATGTGGCAGCAGCACAAGGCATAAAATCATTCAGATACAGGTCAAGAGCTTCATCTAATGGTCACATCAAACATCAGCATGGCTGTTGATGGCAGACTGGCTGGTTTGAGTATTTCAGAAATTGCTGCTCTCCTGGGATTTCCCCTAGAGTCTCAGAACAGTTGAAGATTCGAATAAGACCAGGTGACATTTTTCCACTCTTCAAATGTCCAGTTTTGGCTGTCCCCAATGTAGCCTCAGATTCCTGTTATTGGCTTGCAAGTTGTGTCATCAGCTGTTGCAGCCCATCTTCCTCTTTTCTTTTCACCACGACCACCATGTAATGAGTAATTATTTGAGTTACCGTAGACTTTCTGTCAGCTCAAACCAGTCTGGCCATTCCTCCTCTGATCTCTCTCATCAACAAGGCATTTTTGGCCGTGGAACTGCCGCTCACTTGTTTTTTGTTTTTGCACTATTCTGTGTAGTTTATAGTTTTTTTGCATGAAAATCCCAGAAGAACAGCAGCTTCTGAAATACTAAAACCAGCCTCTCTGGCACCAAGAACCATGCCATGGTTGACCACCCACAACAGCAGAAAGTACAGTCACAAGTGCAGAAATCTCCAAACAGTAGAGCATCAGGATAATTAGGTGGATCCAGAGGGTGAGATGAGCCACAGCAGTAGAAGGTTATCAGGATCATGCTTCAGCATTCCTCTCCAACACACACTCACCCCAAAAAAAATCTTTGAAATTAACAATATTATGTGCAATCAGGAATTGAATAAAAAATATAGCAGGAAACCTGATGATCTAATTAGAAATCAAATTGTTTATACTGTATATGTTTCATTTAAAACACATACAACAGTACATGCTAACTAACAACAGAAGGAAGCAGGAAAGTATAAAAGTGTGAGAACAATTAGAAAAGGACTAATGTGCCCAGTGTGGAATGCAGAGTGTCAACATGCCAGTCATAAAACTTAGAAATGAAGAGTAAACACTGAAGACTCTACACTTTCTAAGCATGTAAGTGGTAATATCTCAAATCAACTTTGTGCTATGCCATGACTGAGAATCCCGAGTAGTTCCATGTGACAATTTAGATTAATTAACTCACCTTTACACATGAAACACTCGGACACCCACATAGACACCATAATGCTCACCTCAAGTTTGGGAAGCTGGTGACCTCCACATAGAGGACAGTACACAGAATACAAGCAGTTTCCCACAATTAAAGATTTGGAAAATAGGCTTGCTACTCTGAGAAGTGTCAGCAGTGATTTAGCTTGCTTCTTCATGCAGGTCCTGGAAGATGGCCAAGTTTACAGCTGATTATTATCTCTGCTGATCTGATGACATGTCCTAGCCTGGCCTTGTCTGGTATAGTGGAGCTGAACATGGTCTCAATCATGGAGGTGTAGCACTGGTCCAACATGCCTGAGCTAGATTTTACATCTCTGTTGAGCCTCCAAGACTGCCATGTATACAATCCTGGAAGGTTATGGTCCCTGAGAATTAAGAATTCAACAATAGGTACTGTTGGGCCCCATATAGTTACAGGGAGTGCAGAGGGGGTTTCTTCTGAAACATAAGTAAATGTGTGCATCCTTTCCTTTACTGTTGCCAAGTAAGGGATATGACATCCCAAAAATATTTGTGAAATAATTTAATAAAGGGGGAAAAACTAGGTTTACAGCATTTGGAAGACACCCTTATCCACAGAGCAACTTACAATTATCTCATTTATACAACTGAGCAGTTAAGAGCCTTGCTCAAGGGCCCAGCAGCGGCAGCTTGGTGGTGCTGGGATTTGAACTCCTAACCTTCCAATCAGAAGGCCAACATTTTAACCACTGAGCTACCATATCATGTGCGTCAGAACAATAATAATACACAAGATAAAAAAATAAATAAATAAAAAAAATTTTTATTAAGCATCAGGAAGAAAAAAAATATATACATCAGGTTGACCATAGTTTGACTGAAGATTTTTTCTCTTCAGCCTACAATAGAAGGGTTTAATAAATTATGCATCCAATAGAAGCCCAGCAATGGACTAGCCTCCCACACAGTGTTCACGGGACACGTTCCAGATCAACCGTGACCCCTGACCAGGATAAAGCAGTTACTGAAGATGAATGAATGAAATGTCTGAGGCCATGGCAAACATCCCAGAATTGCTTAAAGGCAATTCTTGGCGTTTAGTAAAAGCCTCTTATTATAAAATTTAACAAAATATAAAAGGTTTCTAACTTTTTGAATGGCTGCCGTCTCACTTTCTCTTAGTTCTGAAATCACATGAAAACAAATTAAAATTCCCCACACAGCACACATCTGCAGTAAACTGTAAACTCACACTGCAACATTTTACTACTTTTGCCAAAGCATGACATTAGATTTTTAGTCAACCTACTTCTTTATGTGTTGATTTCATAATTAAAATACAAAAGCATTACCTCATATAATGCACTCATATGATTTACATATATTTCATAGGTTTCATAGGCTATTATAATGTTTAGATTGAATTCAGTAACCAAAGCAGTAGCTGAAAGAGAAATCAACTGATTTCTTAATGCGGAAGTAAAGCTGGGCCTTGTAACCTAAAATAGCACATAAACTATACACAAGCTGAAGCTTTTGCTTATGCGCCCACTTAAAACAAAAGGTTCAGTCTAACACCTTAAAACCTTTTGTTTGCCCCTTATGAAAACCTTTAATGTTTAAAACAGTGTAGAACTGTTTCCCTTTCACAAAAGGTTCCAAGTAGAACCCTGTTAGAAAGCTAGAACCATTAACAATCCAAAGATCACTTGAGTGATCTTTTTTAAACTAAGATGATTTTAATGTTGCACAATGTTAACTAAACTGAAATTCAACAGTGCATATAAAATGTAATGCATGAAATACTACAAACTTACAAAACAGTACAAACATATGTCCAAAATGTTAGTGTGGTTCTGTACTCTGCAGAGCTGCTCAGATAAGAATATTAAAATGAATTAAAATAGGGAATGGTTTCTTTTTCTTTAAAACATGTCCGATTTGTAATGCACTACTGATTACATTGTCATGAACAAATATTTTACTAAGCTGAGCAGCACATAACAGGCTTACAGTATCTACTTTAAAACATTAACATCTCACCTTAGCACCTCTGCAGTACAACCATAATGCTATTTAATAAGACTAAAAGTGTCTGTGCATCCCTGCTGAAATAGTTTGCACACACATAATAGACTGAAATTTCAAAAAATTTCATAATTACTGTGTATCCATACTTGATTTAATTATAAGGTAAGAATGTGTTTTTGGCCATGTGCCACATGTGAGAGTTCAGGCATACTTGTCCTCTATGCTTTCTGCACAAGAATTCAAATTCATATCCTTCAGTCTGTCCACACATTCCTGAAGGAGTGGGCGTGGCAGGACGCTTTTCCCTCCTCCAGTGCCACTTTCAACCCAAATCATTAGCATCTGGTACTGGGCATCAGCAAATGCTCGGTTATCTCTCTCTGCCCTGTCAATGTCCTGCTCGGAGACATTCAGGCGACGCACCAGTTCCTTAAAGCGACTGACCGGGACAATGTCCAGCACAAAGTAAATAAACTCATGAGCTACAACGAGGAGAAATGGAATAAGAAAGAGAGGCAAAGTGTGAGTGTAATAAATGAAAAAACACACAAGCTACAGAAATGTTAACTATTGTTAATCATATTGCAGACAGGCAATAACACACAAACACACACATACTTTTAACCTCTCTGGGAACGCAATCAGGTAGCACGGAGTCTGTCTGAACTGCTAAGAGGCTGCTTTCATCCTCTTTGCTTTGTAAGCATGTATGTGTTTCTCTCTATGGGCAGCAAAAACAAAACAGTTCATACGCATCAATACCACAACAGGTAATCTTACAATCCCACATGTCACCAGCATTTACAGTACACTACCTTTTCCACTTGCTTCTCTGGGTCACATGACACAGGTGATTCACTGTACAGAGTTTGCTTCCTCTTCTTCCAGTGGTTAAATCCATTATAAAAAGAAATTATGCACAACAAACCAAATACTGCACACAGACACAATCCCACAAGTATGAATGTTGTCTGGAAATGAGAACCTGGAAATGAAATCATATGCATATTGGAGATCTTTTAGTTTTTTAAAAAAAAGTTAATTATGACAAAAGTTAATTACTCTGTAATACTCAGACACTAGTCATCTTAGGGGAGATACAGCTTTATCATCAATTCAAATAATGACTCAGCAGGTAAGGCATTAAGCACGTTTCGTGACACGTTTGATTTTTCTAGGGAAGTTCCCTGATTATTCATTTTCATCGGTCTGAAATCCGAATTGCCTTTAAGACTCTGAGTCATGCCTGCTTTGAATTGATGGACACAATAATATATATCGCTGAGATAACAATACGATTTTATACTATATTTTTGTACATATTACAAAGTAAGATTAGAATTTCACCCTTTCCCTCTCTAATACACACATATACACACATTTACACTTAGACAGCATTTGAGAAGAGACCAGATCAAGTGTTTGGTATCAGACCTGGTGTATGACTGTTAGGGTCCATAGTAGTCTTGACATGAGGTGAGCACAGGTCAATACAGTTAGAACTGCAGCTGGAAAAGAGCACCAAATATTTTTCAGAACCACTACACATGTTATACATCATTGTCATTTTATTTTTTCTACAATTAGCTTCCCCACCTGAAGCTTCAGCACTATAATTTGATTGAAATTTAAAATCATAGCATGGCATAATGGTGATAACCATAATGACAATGTAATTCAGATGCCAAAATTAACACACAAACTGGTCTGGCCAATCAGTTATAGTTAATTTAAATTCTTAGGACAAAACCAAAATTGTTTTAATCACATTTCCGACTGTTGGAACACATTTCACTGTTCCCATATTGTTGTTATTCATACACCCATGAAAGAACTATCAACCCAATTTATTGATGTTGCATGTCTCACAGACGAGTATAGAGTAAATGTTGGCATTTACATTTTTTTTTTAAATGTAATGTCTCACACTGTCAAACCTGAGCTTTCCAGAAAATTTATAGTGCACAACAGATAATTACAGGGTTAACAAAAACATGAATGTGTTTTACAAGTTGAAAGTTTGCATTTACTGCAATACTGTCATGACAATAAAATACGTTTTAAAATACTTTAGTAGAGTTTAGTGTACAACAATTAAATCTGCACAGAAATACGTCAGTTAGTCTCCTGTTCATATCCAGCCATATTCTACTTTTACCGGTATTAACAATCTTGAGTGATTTGATTGGAAGTTAAGTAAAGCTAGATGTTTTGAAACTCAGACAAATACACTAGCTCCGTTCAGTGTTCCCTCCAAACACCCAGAACATCTGAATTGCTTTTTGAACTGAAGTCAAAAGGAAGTATGTTTTTTGGAACTGGTTGGACTTAATGGTCCACATCATTTGTTTTATTCATATTTACATAAGTGTGGTACACCACAGAGACCAGAGATTTTTTCTCTGACAGCTATTGGCCAAATATATATATAAAAAAATCACTGCCTCCAGCTTTAATTAGCAATGTTAATATAGTATAAATAGGCATTTGCATGCCTGGAAATAAACGCTGCGACTGATCCAACCCAAAATGAACATTGGCTTAAAAAATTCAGATGATTCTGGAGACTGTGATTCAATCACATATGCTTGATAGTATCGCTACATTACAATAATAATACTTACTTTTTGCATTGTGCACAGATTCCTCTAGCCACGCGGTAATGGTTATATTTGCAATCACACACAGTGTTCGTCTGCCCATTACCTGATTAAAATAAAAATAAAGCTGTCAAATAAAGCTGTATATCTGAGAGGGTATGTGTTATTTGGGTCTTATTTGGCTTCTGCTGTTAAGTCACTCAATCACCTCTTTGCAGAGAAACAAAAGGGGAAAAAAAACATGAACTGAGAAAGAGAGAGAAAACAAAATCTTACATGGGCTGATCTCCCTTTCACCGTCTCCACACTTTCGACAGGCTAAACATGACATTGTAATTTCATCTACTACATTTTTGTAGTATCCTTTCTTACAGCCGCATATTCTATCTTGCTTATTTGTGCATGGTTTTATCTCAATTTCATTATCTGTTGGGATAAAAAAAAAAAGGAATAAAAAGTTAGAGGCACTTTTTTAAAGCACAGCTGAACAAACAAACATAAAAATATGGATGAAAACGTAATTACAATCCGAGTCGCATGGTTTACGGCATGAAAAGCAGTTTCGGTAATGGTTCATGTTGTCCTGATATGTTCCAGTGCTGCATTTCCTGCAGTCTGACCTCAAACCCTGTCCTGGGCACGTCTCTATTAGTTTAAATCCTGTAAACAGAGAAACAGAGGGTGTGAAAAATTCATTTAAAAAGGGTAGTCATTGTGAGAAATTACACCAGGGTAAAACTTTCTGAATGTATCACAGGTATAATCATTAATAAATTCTAAGTATTGTGATATGTATCATGCATTATGAAAGAATCACAGTATGCTTTTTTTTTTTGGTAATATCGCCCACCTCTACCTTGGAAGAGGTAAGGTCTTCTTATTTACATATATATATATATATATATATATATATATATATATATATTTTTTTTTTTTTTCCTATAATGATAAGATTTGTAAGTGAAGATTTCTAGTCATCCGAGCCTTGTTTTACCTGGTGGACACTTATCACAGCAGAATCCATTATGTGAGTACTCGTTCTCTAAACACGACACTGAGTTGTTAAAGTTGTTCTGCTCTTCTGTAGCATCACATTGCCTTAAAACAGTCTGGTGTAAACAAACCAAGAGATGGGTTATACACACTGGTGTTGCATGAATGACAAGAAAACTCAATCTATCTTAATAATCTTTAAATGATACAAACAGAATATGTTATCCTCTTAATTCTTAATAGTTCTTAATCATGCCTTAGTATATCAGTGTTAAGGCAATTCTTACCAGCAGAACTAAAATGTATGGCACACATATCTTTTTCCATTTCCCTGTGTGGTGCCTGGTTTCCATTTTGGCATTTGGTTTTTAGTTTCACTCCATTACAACTCTGACCAGAAGCAAAAAGGAGAACTGTAGTAAAAAAAAAAAATTTAAAAAAACATCTCTTCATCAAAAGATTACAACTGACTCTTCGTGATTTCACTTAAAACAAATTTATTTGCATATGGAAATAGCATTAGTGACCAACTCTGCTTTAAGTCGCGACAACTTCCTTCTTTTCTCCTGAGGGCCTGTGAGACTGAACATTTTCGAGGAAATGGGACATTACGGTCGCTCATTATGCGTCTATTTTCATTTTTCATTTTTAGAAAAAGCTGATTTAAACAACTGTTACAAGCTCGCTAGCAGTTTTTCTGGCTATATCTAGGTCTCTGACGTTGTAACCAAGTCGCGAATAATATAAAATGTCGTCTGTTTTTTCCACTTTTTTAACTTTCTATATCACTCCGCCGCCCACAGCTAGCGATACTGATCTCAAAGTTTCCGTCACTGTGGTTCAGTCGAACTTTACGGAACACAAGACTTCACGTTTACCTGCTCTCAGCCGGATTCCACAACACAGACAGCTCTTTAGTGCTCATGAGGTTTGTAGAGTGACAACTGTTAATTTACAAAGAAAGACAGAAAGAAAAAACACGTAAGCTCGAGTTAGTCCATTTCTTGAGCGGAGAAAAAGGAAGGCAGGCTTTACCGAGAAACTGCGTCACGTGCACGAACTTCTCCTCTCAGTCAGCAGAGAGCTTCTGGTTCCACTGTTAAGGATTCAGCCAATGATTGCAGTGATACAATGAAATATGAGCCACTTTATTCTACTGAATCATGTCTCAACACTGGAGTAGTACATTGCTCGATTGTTTTGGAGGATTGTGCAACTCCACACTTCATAAATCACTGCTTTTTAATGATTAAAAAGTTTAGAATAATAACTCAAGGGAGCAGATTGAGAAAAACTAAGATCGACTAAAATAAACTAAAACTGTCGCTGCCGGAGAGCTGGAAATTTCAACATGTGACAGGGAAACGTTATTGCATCACAAAATATAAGAGTCTACCATGTTCGAGTATGCAAATGTAGGCCATGAAACACTGGCAAGTGTGCGGCGATGCCAGTTTGCACATTTAAACAATCTGGATATACTAATGAAGGTAAAGGTTCAAGGCACTTCGGTGTCTTTCGGCTGAGTTCAAACTACACGCCTCTTTGTACAACATTCTTGCACAAATTATTGCACCATATGAGTGACTTTGAAAAGGGCCAAATTGTGATGACTAGACAACTGGGTCATAGCGTCATAGCAAAACGGCAGGTCTTGTGGGGTGTTCCCGGTATGCAGTGGTTAGTACTTACCAAAAGTGGTCCAAGGAAGGACAATCGGTGAACCGGGGACAGGGTCATGGGCGACCAAGGCTCATTGTTGTGTGTGGGGAGTGAAGGCTAGCCCGTCTGGTCTGATCCCACAGAAGGGCTACTGTAGCACAAATTGCTAATTGCAAAAGTTAATGCTGGCTATGATAGAAAGGTGTCAGAACACACAGTTTGCTGCGCAGCTTGCTTTGTATGGGGCTGCGTAGCCGCAGACCAGTCAGACTGCCCATGCTGACCCCTGTCCATCGCCAAACATGCATACAATGGGCATGTGAGCATCAGAACTGGACCATGGAGCAATGGAAGAAGGTGGCCTGGTCTCATGAATCACATTTTCTTTTACATCATGTGGACGGCTGGGTGCGTGTGTGTCACTTACCTGGGGAAGAGATGGCACCAGGATACACTATGGGAAGAAGTCAAGCTGGCGGAGGCAGTGTGATGCTGAGGGCAATGTTCTGCTGGGAAACCTTGGGTCCTGGCATTCATGTGGATGTTACTTTAACATGTACCACCTACCTAATGGTATTTCCTAATGGCAGTGCCCTAGGAAAGATAATGCACCCTGCCACACTGTAAAAATTGTTCAGGAATGGTTTGAGGAACAAAGAGTTCAAGGTGTGACTTGGCCTCCAAATTCTCCAGATCTCAATCCAATCGAGAATCTGTGGGATGTATATATATTTGATATATTTGATATATATTTGATATATTCAATCAAAACGCACCTGTCCCGTAAAACAGCCACATGTGCACATTGGTTTCTTGGGGAAGTTGTTTTTCTACACTATTCAATTTTGGTAGTTCGGTTCCAGTTTTGCTAACTGAATAAATCTGTGTCACATTAAGGCAGAAAATAAAATTTTTGTGACTTCAACCTGGTAATATATATGTAGCCTTTGTGTAGCATAATGACTTCTTTGCAGAATTGTTATTCATTCATTTATTCAATCATCTTTATCACTTTATCTTGCTCGGGGTGCAGTGGATCTAGAGCCTATCCTGGGACCAGTGGGCAAGAGGTGGGAATATACCCTGGATGAAACACCAGTCTTTCGCAGAGTGCCATGCACAGATTCACACACTCATTCACACCTAGGGGCAACTGAGAGAATACAGTCGACCTACAGGCATGTTTTTTGGCAGGAAATTGGAGATAGATAAGGCAAATAGAGGGAGAACATGCACAAAAACTCCAACACCCAGTAACTGGGGCTCAGGATCAAACCAGGGACCCTGGAGCTGTGACCCAGCAATGCTACCTTCTGCACCACAATGCTGTGCTAGAACTAGCACAGCCAACAATTATTATTTAATATTAAAAAGCAAGTATTGGGTGCTTTTAATGTGCATACGTGATGTTATCACATAGTACCATGGTGCACTGGGCAGTGGTTGAATTCCACTTCTTTTTTTGAGCAGTGACAAACAATTACTAACTTTGGATTACATTCTGTAACAGTACACTAGATTAAATGTAAGCTTTTCATGATCTTAAATACAGTGTGATTTATAGTGAGGGTTTTGTCAAATATTTGCACAATTTTCACACATGTGATGCTGGCATGCAGTTTGCAATATGCTAAACTAATAACCACTATTTTGTTTCTTTTCATATTTCCATATGCTCTGTTGTAGCTGTTTTATAGCTGTTCATTCTGTGTGAGCTCATGTGAGCTCAGATATATGACGAAACAACTTCCTGAACAAAAAAAGGTCACATCCTGACACATTTTTTTTTCCATTTCCTCTGTATGCTCTGTGGCACGTAGTGGGTAGAATAAAAAAAAAAAGTGACAGGTGTAGTTTGGAGAGTGTATAGTGGAGCACAGACTGTTCCTTGCTATACAGAACTCATTCATTACTAGAGTGAGTCGATTTTTCTGTATCGTACATACATTATGTGAGTGGGTAGTCCTTTTGAAATTTTGGCTGATGATAAGTTCTTCAAAATATTTGTTATTTAATGTTTTAGGCTTTTTAAATGAAACACGTCTATAGTCACCTCACAGCTCCAGTGTCCCCAGTTTGATCCTGAGTTCAGCTTACCATCTGTGAGGAGTTTCTCCAAATGTCTCCTCTGGCTTCTCTGTTTTTCTCTCACTACCCAAAACATGCAGGTGGGTGGATTAGCTATGTCAAATTTCCCCTAGGTGTAAAAGATTGAGTAAACATATACTGTATATGCATAATGCCCTGTGATGAACTAGAGTGTATTCTTCCCTCACACACAGTGCTCCCAGAATAGGTTCCAAATGCAGCGTAACTCTGACCAAGATAAAGTGGTTATTGAAGATAAATTAATGAATGAAATTTGTAATCATCTAAGGGAGAAAAAATGCTGTTTATCTTTGATTAACATCTAATATGTAGGCATGGGTTCTAAAAGGTAGTTAATATTATATTATGTTGTTCATTGTATTATGCATTATCCTCCCATATGGGCTGTGATTCCAAAGGATGGTAATACTGCTATGTTTTGTATATTTATACTGATTGTGTTTACACTGCTAAAATGAGATTTGTACATGATGAGAAGATAATTGAAAACATGAAGCAAAAGTATTTTACCTTGTATTTCCGATTATTGATAGGTTTATATGGTTTATATCGTGCAGGGAGGGGGGTCTTTTCCAGTAACTATAGGCTACTGGACACGCTGGGATGTGTAAATGTTGAAGTTGTAAACAATTGAAAATTGCCCAGAGGCAAACAACTTTCACACTGCAGTAATCAGAGAAGTCCACACACCCCAGCAGTCCCACACCCTCCATCCAAACCTCTTTCCAAAGCCCCTTCATCCAGCAACACATACTGTAAGGATGTACAGATGGTGGAGGAATATTACACGCTTAACATTCTAAAATGTTCAACATGAAAAAAAAAAAAGTTCAACCTGAATTAACGGAGACACTTGGCTGGTCCCCGTGAGGAAAACTGCTTGTTTTTTGGTTTTTTTTCTTTTCTTTTCTTTTTTTCCCTAAAAACTGCAACTTTTATTTAAAAAGGTTTTCTTTTGGTTAGTGAGGTTAAGGTTAGAGTTAAAGTTAGGTGTAGGCATAGTATTAATTAGCTGCCTTAATAATTATGTCTAATGAAAAGTTCTCACAAGGTTAGTAAGACAAAAACGTGTGTGTGTGAGTGAGAGTGAGAGAGAGACCGAGAGAGAGTGAGAGAAATTAAGAAAGCTGATTCAGTCTAGCTTTGGTACAGATATGATCTAATTGGTCACAGAGACCGTAATCGCGCAGAGTGGGGGGTCTTTTCTTACTTTGTGGCCTGAATTCTGCTAACTATGAACAGAGAAACCTCAGAGAGCCTGAGACAATTCTCTTCTAAGTTTACTACCCATAGGGAAAAGAACAGAAAAGTGAAACAAAAAATACATGTCATGCGACTGTCAGGCTGCCACAGATCTGACCTCAGTGGACCTAACAGTTTACAATATGTAGTCATGAACCACAAAATTACTTACAAAGATTCTTGTCCTATTTGATAGTGACACACAGAGAGAGAGAGAGAAAGACAGACAGAGAGAGAGAGATAGAGAGAGAGAATTTAAGGGGGTGATTGTTTTGGAATCAAAGATAAAACTGTCAAAAATAAATGTTAATGGAAATAGTGAAGGAGGAAAGCAGGTTAAAAGGGTGCTGAGAGAATGCAGTATTGGTGGTCTCAGGTTTCTTGCACTTAGGGTTTTAATATGAGTCATGTCTTGACATTTATGAACAGGATTAACAGGCAGCTTCTTATAACTTCATGTTCAGAAGCTTCTGGGGGTCCTACTCACTCATATCTCTCTCTTCTTTAATCTCTCGTGGTAAGGTTTATTACTGAACTGCTCTAGTAGGTTGCTTACTATAACTGTGCTGTAACTTGGTATGCATGTGGTGTCATGATATTGTACTTGTTTTCGTTAAATCAAGCAAGCTAAGCAAGTTAAAATAACCAAAGTTTTCTTGAAAGGCTTCTATATCTCTGAATAGCAACCCTTTTAATCAAGTGTGTTTTAATGTGTTTGGCTTCTAGATCAGATTCTTGGATACATTTCCTCTGTATTTATGTATTACCCTTTTTATGATAAATACAGTTTTAGACAAGCTCAAATGTATTAATACTGGATCTTAAGTTAACTATGTTGAAACAGTTAACTATTTTAAACCAACTTTAGTATAGAATTATATGACTTGTAGTAGTACATATGGATGATATTTTCATTTTTGACACATCTTTACATAAAACGTTTAATATAAAGCGATTGTTTCTTGTCCATGTGCCCATACACACCTGTTTCCTTCCACCAGATGCTGATCTCGTGGTGTTGTTTCCTTCTTTTGTCACATTTCCTTTGTCATGTCCATCCAAAGGAGTGTAACAATACGTATGAATATGAAGGTGAAAATATACATTGCTGCAAGAAATGTGGACCAGGTAAAACAAAATTAGAGTTTTCACATGAAATGGGTTAGAAGGCTTGTCAGTAGCCTCTTTTAATTCTATACAATTAGTTCACCAGTATTCAGATCTTTTTCTGTAGAAGTTAAACAGTCCCTTTGGCAATACAATAAAACCTTTTAATCAGGCTTTTAATTATGGGCTCTGACAACACCTAGATGTTTTTAATGCCGTCTGTCTGTCTGTCTGTCTGAAAAAGTCAAGTTATAAATAATGTAGGTAATCTCATGTTAGTAATGAGGGTGATCAAATATTGGAATATCTAATAAGCAGATGATCTATCTTTTCTGCAATGATCCCTGATGTTTTCATTTGCACATGACTTATGGCAGTGTCATAGAGTAAAGAGAACCGTTGAATTACATTTGTAAAATGCAGATAATAAGAACCTGGAATTGGTTATAGACATAAAAACAGATAAATTTCTATTAAAGATGTCTTAAAAATAAAGATTATATTTACAGATGATGATAATAGAGAATGTTAATATATGGACCAGTTACTTACAGATTTTTGTTAACATTATATAAAAGATAAATTAACGTAAATGTAACTAATCACCGAGACAACATTACGTTCAACAAGTAATAAGTAATTTCTCATACATATTGAATTAAATCTTAAAAGTCTGTTGTCTATGACACATGGTGTTCTTGAAAATGATGACTTGGTCTCCTAACAGTAACTGCCATACATGCTGATACATACCTTTATTGACACATCATTACTAATATGTCACACTAGCAAAATCAGAATCTGTGGTTGTCTGATGTGACCTGTTACAATCATCTGAATGATGATGGCATAACCTTTATCTGTATGTGTAGGTGAACGCATGGATAAGAGATGTACAAAAGACTTCGATACGAAATGTAAACAATGTACTCCTGACTTCTTCATGGATGAATTCAGTACGGAAATGGAATGCAAAAGGTGCTCTCAATGTACAAAAGAACGTAAGTCTCTAGGAGATTTATAATTTTGTTGTGCATGAATAAGTGTGTGAATGTGTGTGTGTGTGTGTGTTGTCCTGTGATGCACTGGCATCCCTTTCAGGGTGTATTCCAGCCTCGCACTCAGTGTTCCAAAGATAGCCTTCAGAGCCACTGTGATCCTGAGCAGGATAAAGCAGTTACAGGTTCTCCATGTCAGCAACAGAGCAAAAGACTTGCCATTTCTCTGAAATATCAAATTAATCATATGAAAACTCTCAAATGTTACATTTCAATGCTGAAATGACAGGAATATAAGGGGAGGGATTTCCCCTAACTGAGTTTGGTGGGTTTCTTCTGGTAGTAATGGGGGGTCTCAGGCTCAGACTGAAAACATTGAGTCATACAGGCATAAAGCTTACTGGATTAAAATCAAATGAACTATTTCAGCTAACGGTTTTTGGACAAACGGTTTCACTGAAATAGACAGTCTTGTCAGTTTAATATGGCATGTGACTGATGAATGTGACATAACATTTTTACATTAGTTATAATACCTTATAATACACATACACACATACACACACACACACACACACACATGTATATATATATATATATATATATATATATATATATATATATATATATATATATATATATATATATATATATATATATACACGTACACATACATGCAGCACGCATGTATAAATTCTAGCTATCACAGATGATCATTTCTATGCTTATAGATTGATTTTATTAAGGGAATAAATATCCATGAAAAGTTATTAAACTTCACTTATAACACCTCTGGACAAGTAAATTATCATTAAAGGCATCATAGGTCAAATTTTGCTTCATCTAAATAGTTTTCTTTTTTTTTTTAATTCAGCCTGAGCTCTGTACGTTTGGGCATTCTTCATTTCAGAAATAAAACAACAGCTAGTTATTACCTTGGAGCAATGGAATAAACATTTTTAGGTCTTTGGATTTGTAGTCTACTTTATGAATGATCTTTGGAGTAAGGTCAATTACTAATGCATCTACTTTTGTGATATATGCTGCTTTGACTGTAGACATGGTGTATAAGGTGAACTGCTCTCACAGCACTGATGCAGTGTGTGGCTGCGAGAATGGATATGAATGCCCCAGTAATTCATGCACAGACTGTGTGAAAATCCCAACAACAACACCACGACCAACACCAACACCATCAACAACAACAATAACAGTAATCTCAAAAAATGTCAAAAAAAATGAGCAGCAAACAATACCCTCCGAAGGTGAGCATCACTTACAATAAGCACATGCATGTGATGTACAATTTTACTCACTACACTTATAAATACACACAGAGTAAAGACATTCACCATGCACATTACATATATTGGCTTTCAGTTTCCAACATAATGTCCATAGCAACCGTCTTCTCATATACCTGTATATACACAAACACAAATAGAAGTTTACGATGTTGACTTATTCTTTCTCTCTTTTCTCCCACTCACTGTTGTTCGATCTCTCACAGACATTGTGTGGATCACTCTGAGTCTGTGTTGTGTGTGCATTCTGCTTACCTGTTTCATTCTCATCAGCAGACACACAACTCCATGTGGATGGCCCATGTTGGCTTCAGCTGGTCAGTAACACTCCCCTTTAATTCAAATGATACAATATTTATAACTTTCAACAATAAGCAAAAATATGTTATTTTACTTGGTTGTCTGGTTGCATTATTTTAGCAGCTGCCTAATTGCTTTATAGGTTTTTTTGGGGGACCCAAGAAAACTTTTGGGGTATCCAGTCAGTGCACAGAAGATGAGGAAGTGCCGATGCCGGTCCAGGAGGTGTGTGGATATAAAGACTGGCAAGAAGAAGCCTGAGGGAGACAGAGGGAAGTGGCAAGAACGAGGCAGGAAAAGGCACTTAAGAGTGTGGATTGACTATAAACTGTAACACAGGCTTATGAAAGGAGGAGCAAGAGACACACTCTTTCTGCACCCAAACTAATGGGATACTGAGAGAGAAGGGAAAGGATAGACACCCCATAAGTCCACTGTATAGCACAATTCAACTATTTAATACTCCAGTGAAACAGGGCCTCAAGTCTAATTTAATATCACATTTTACAAAAGGAGGTGGCACAGTGTTTGGTCCTGAGTGCGGGTTACTGCCTGTGTGGAGTTCTTTTCGTGTCCTTGTGTCTTTCCTCCAGATTCTCCATTTACCACCCACCTCCCAAAAACATGAATGCAGATGGATTGGTTTTGATAAATTGCCCCTAGACGTGAATGTTTGTGCACCCTGCAATGGACTGGAGTACCATCCAGGATGTATTCCTGCCTCACTCCCAGTGTTCCCACAATACTTCCTGGATTTATGGTTATTGAAGATGAACAAATGATTTTTTTAAAATAGCTACATTCATTTGTTTGTACTAATGGATTGATTTTAAAACAAAATTCAATCATATTAACAAAGGTGAAATGCTCTGGATTTTTTTTTTCTTCCATTTTTTGGAAAGCTTACTGTCTATATTTTTAGGATTTTTAGAATTATTATTGTTCGTATAGATAGTTGTTTTCACTCTATGTGAAAGGTGTGATTGTTAGTAGTTGGCCCAAGCAAAGGAAGTTTAATAATAATAATACTTCCACATGGGAGTCTATAGCAGCCCACAGAAAACTTCGTAAGCTTTTTATGAAATTTGACACAGCAATTTTGTTGTACACCACTGAAGCGCTCTAGTGCCACCAACAGGGCAAAGTATGACAAACGTTTGCAATAATAACTCCGAAACCCAACGTCATAGAAATGTCAATTCTTTCGTCCTCTGATTCTTTTCGTTATGCCAAGTTCAAGCTTCTTCTACAAATTTGTCCACTCAATATGCAAAGAGGTTTTCTAGTGAAGTCCTCAAACAGGAAGTGAGGGCATATCTAAGTATATCCCAGCATTCAGACCAAAAGCTGCACATGAATGAAGGACCAGGACCTAAGGACCTGAAAACTCCAAAAAGTTTTGTCTAAATTCACCTCTAGGTAGTGCTATAATTCACAAATTATAAAACTGCTCATAACCTTTGAACTGCTCAACACAACATCAAAGCAAAAATGATTCTTCTTTCTGTTGCAACAAACAGGAAGTAGGCCAAATTGAGTTTTAACAAAACCATTTTTTTCACTTACTGTCATACAAATTTCGTAAAATCATCACAAAATTTTGGTCACAGCATAGTGAGACCCACCCGAACACAACTTGCTCCTCCGATTTTTGATATGTGGAATGGTCCATCCATAAAGTGCAAACGAATTTGACAGCAAAGTCACCAAACTGGAAGTGAAGCCATTACTCAGCAACACTTTTAAGTATTGAAAACAGACTTTGCACATATGATTAGCAGTATGACCTAATGTTAACAAATAAACAAACTTCAAGTTAATTTGCAACGTGGGAGGGCTAATGAAAAGTGGAAGCGAGGCAATAGGCTTAAAATATTGACATCAAGTTTAGTATATTTCCTTGTACTAAGAAACTACTGTCCTACACCATTTTTTAAAATAAATACAATAGAAGCAAAAAGAAAAGAAAATGCCACGTTTCAGGCTGGAACACTGCTGTTGTATGGCAAGGAAGTACTTGGAGTTTGATAACTGCATGCCTTATTCCATTGGTGATCTTTGACCATCTGGATTTTTATAGTAATAGAATCCATGATGCTGTCTGTATTCACCAGTTTAGAAAATTGATACAAATGTGTTCAGTAGTTCACTAGTACCTAACTCATTGTCAATTAGGCTTTCTAGAAGGTTATCCATTGTAAAATTGTACAGTAAAAACTGCAATGCTATTATCCCTAGACCCTGTTAGCTAGCTGTGTAGAGATGCTGGTGTGTACTATACTATATTTGATTCTGAGTACAATAAATTATATTAAGTTATCCATACTATATACTGAGAATTTTGTTTATGGGTTTTTTGTTTGTTTGTTTGGTCGGTTGTTTTGTTGTGGGAAAAACTTGATTAAAAAATTTAAATGCCATATGTATTTCATATAAACGATGTAAACCTTTATTCATTGCTACTGTATTAAATGAAAAATTACATCTATATTTCTTCTTATGAACATATACAATATTATATACAGTACCTGTGTAATAATGAAAAATGTTTAGGTTTAATAAAATATGGTGGGAATAAAAGTCTTACCAAGTCATTTTTGTGGTGAAACTGTGAAGCAAGTGTCTGAGGTTTTAGCAGTTTGTATATGTGGTACATGAGCTCAGGTGCTTATAAAGCATAGGTGACACAGATATTGGTTTTGCCTTTGGTAAACAAGTAAAGTAAAAGTAAAAATCCCTCAGTTCGCATGTCAAAAAAGGAAGTAAGGGCAATTCGAATTTATGGCAGAACTATCTTTCTTTAATTATACAGATTTACAGAGGAGTACAGAAAAAAATTAGATTTACAATAACTTAGGATAAAAATTCATGTGCAAATTCTTCCTAATTTTGAATGCAGTCACTAAATCTAAATATTTCTAATAAGCTGAAACATTTAAAACTGTCGGACATTAAGTATATATGTAGATCCAGGTTTTATCCAGGCCTTTTGGAGCTCTCCATTAATCTTCATTGAACAGTGTCCCATCACACATGCTCACACATGTAAGCATGCTTTCACAGTCAAACACATACAGCTGCATTTTCACAGGATTATGGCCAAGATGTCCAGGTTAGAGTTAGATGGTATAGTCTTTTTTGCCTCAAAGAAGCTCTCAACCAGGAACCAAAACCCAGGGCCAAAGTTGTGAGGAGCCATAAACAAAAATCACACAGCAAACGAAAAGGACTAAGGTTTATATCCATCACAATCCTTCTTCTTTTGACATGTGACACTCCTTCCCTTGCTCCTGAAAGGGGAAAGAGATGTAACTGATGTCCCTGTTCCTTTCCTCCTTGGACAGAGGGATCGTAGGAGAGGGAGGACTGTGCATCTCACTATTGTTTAAAGGCTGCTGTCGGAGATCCTCTTCATCTTTGTCTCCTCCATTCAGTCCAAATTGGTTCAGCAAGCTGACAAACACTGTACCTGCACCATATATGTGGAGAGGACCTGAAAGAGGCAGATTGTAGATATTGTCTAAAGAGGCTCAACTGTCATAATTATCATATTGGTTTTCCTCAAGAATTATATCAACATATTGATTTTAGAATGTATAAACATTCAAAATTCTCTCCAAATGTCCAAAATTATGTCCAAGCATCCATTATTCTCTTCATGCACACTACATGACAGATTAGTATACACTGGAAGATATGGAGCATCCCTGAAAACATGGCTGAAGGTGTTACTTTTGTGTTTAACACTAGAGTGAATAGTATAACCATAAATAATTAAAGGGTTATTTTAACCAATATGGGATGTATTGTGTTGCTGAAAAGAGTAAAAGAATCTTGAATTAGATTCCTGACTTTTACACTTTTCTGTATTATCTTGGCATAACATAACTCATTCTCAATTATTATTGTACATTACAGTCCCCTCCAAAAGTATTGGGATGGCAAGGCCAGTTCTATTGTCTTTGCAATACACTGAAGACATTTGGGTTTGAGATCAAAAGATGAATATGAGACAATAAATCAGAATTTCAGCTTTCGTTTCTTGATATTTACATCTAGATGTATTAAAAACATGGCACCTTTTGTTTGAACCCACCCATTTTTCAAGTGATCAAAAATATCGGAACATGTGACTGACAGGTGTTTTTTGTTGCCCATGTGTGCCCTGCTAGAGTGATTCTTTACACAGATCATAACTCTGAATGTCTACTGTTGGTTTGAGCCCTGGATTTCACCTGTTTTTCACCTGCATTTGTTGTTAAAAAGGAAAAGCCAACATGAAGACCAGAGAGCTGTCTATGGGAGAAAAGCAAGCCATTTTGAAGCTGAGAGAAGAGGGAAAATTAATTAGAACCAATGCACAAGCATTGGGCATAGCCAATACAACAATTTGAAATGTCCTGAAAAAGCAATAAACCACTGGTGTACCAGTAACTGGTGTCACCACCAGACATCAAACAAGGGAAACAACAGCAGTTGATGACAGAAAGTTTGAGAGAGCTGTGAAGAAAAACCCAAAAACAGTCAGTGACATCACCAACAACCTCCACAGGGCAGGGGTGAAGGTATCACAATCCACCGATTAAAGAAAACATTTAGAGAAGAAATGTCAGCAGTAAGAATAAGAAGGTCAGATTGGAAATTGCAAAGAAATACAGAGATTAACCACAAAAGTTCTGGAACCAAGATTAACCTCTCCCAGATTGATGGAATAGCCAAAGTGTGGAGAAAGAAAGGATGTGCTCATGATCCAAAACATACAAGTTCATCATTCAAGCCCATCAAGCATGGTGGAGGTAGTGTCATGGCTTGGGCTTGCATGGCTGGTTCTAGAACGGGCTCACTATTCTTTATTGATGATGTAACTCATGACAGCAGCAGAATGAGTTCAGAGGTCTACAGAAACATTCTATCTGCCAACTTACAGAGAAATGCATCCAATCTAATTAGGAGGAACTTCATCATGCAGCAAGACAAAGACCCAAAACACACTGCCGACACAACAAAGGTCAAAATCAAATGATCTCAAGTTTAACAAACCTAGAGGTAAATATCAGGACATTAAAGCTGAAATTCTGATCTATCCTCTCATATTCATCTGTTGATCTCAAACACAAATGTCTTCAGTGTACAGCAAAAAAAAAAAAAAAAAAAAGAATTGACCTTGCTGTTCCAATACTTTCAGAGGGGACTGTATGTTTGTATACAGTCTATAAGTTTGGGGGGTGAGCTAGATCTAGATGTGATTTAATGAGATTTGAGATGGTGCTGAAAATACCTAGATTTCCAGAAGCCGGAAGAAGTTGCTCTCTGCTGGCTGGCTGAGGAGTGGGACAGTCTGTGTTAGTAGTGCTAGGTGTTTGTGTGTGTGTCTCCTGGGCATGGAGCTGTTTGATTGGCTTGTTTATTTCAGAAGATATGGCATTACTGTCCTCCTATAACCATTAATGGAATAATCACACAATGGCTATTGTGAACACTGATATATTGATGTATAAATTATCATTATATAATAAAGGAAATTATATACGTAAAATAAAAATTTCCTCTAATGAATATTGACAATAAAAGTTTTTGCGTATAACGTTCCTTTATGTATGTCCATAAAATAGGTGCTCAGGCATAGACTCATACCTTTTGCTTTCGTACCGAGCATTGCTTTAAGCCTGGTGGATGAAAGAACAATGAAAATGCTGCTTCTGTTAATAATAATAATAATAATAATAATAATAATAATAATAATAATAATAATAATAATGTGAACAATCAGTCAACAGGGCAATTGTTAAAAGCCTACCAGAAAAAAAATGCATGTGTATTTATGTATGTAGGTATATGTACGTGAACTTACGTTTTTTTAAGCAGTCTATTTTCCTTCGTTTGTAGAAATAAAATGTGATGATGCCGAGTAAAATACACAGAACTAAAAACAGAATGTACAGCTGTAACATTGTACCTGTTATAAAGACAGAAGAGAGAGAGTTGTGTGATCATAAAACACCAGATGCTATTTCAGTGCTATAAAACCAGGACATCATTTCAGTAAGCAGTAGAGTGATTTAAGCAGTACTGTGAAATTGGTTCTGACCCCATGACCCCTTTGTTTGTAGAACAGTTGAAACGGGCGTGAAGGAGGTCCATGCTGGAGGGTGCGAGGTGATCTGTTCTGGGGCATAAGAGGCAGTCTGTGCAACGGTGTGAGAAAAGGTCTGTGCAGTTGAGTGATAGGTGGTCTGCTCAGGTGGCTGCAGTTTACACTTTTGGCACTGTCCTGTGTACTTATCTGTCTTAGTGCAAACAAACCCTTTCATACATTGACAAACCACATCAGCCACCTTGCTGCATGGACTCAACACCTGCAAGTGCAACTCTAGCACATTCCCACACACACACACACACACAGAGAGAGAGAGAGAGAGAGAGAGAGAGAGAGAGAGAGAGAGAGATGAATGCAGGTAGAAATGTAAGTCTTTCCACATATTAACCTTTACATCTTAGGCATAGAGCATTGCTATGTCTTACTGAATGTTCCTTTCTTATGCAGCATGGCATTTTTTTCTCAACAGATATAAAGTTGACAGCAATACCTTTTCTGCAGTCATTAAAGCAGGGAAGGCAGCTATACTCTTTGTTGGTCTTGTTGGTGAAGGTATTATCAGGACAAGGTAAACACACTGTACATGTATGTTCCTGCCTGTACTTTCCTGCAGGGTGACAAAAAGGCGAACAGGAAGAAGAAGAGATAAGAAGATGTAAAGAGGTTAGTGGAAATGGTGTGAAACCTCACACACATGTATACACACACCACACAGGTGATCAGAGCTGCTTGGCTGAAAGAGTGGCGCAGGACTTATAACTGTGCAGGTCTGGTCTAAATGATGGGCAGTCAGTGTATGTTTGTGTGCATTTAATACACGTGTAATGCAGAGCATTACTACAGTCACGTAATATATATAGAATATTATATTGCATACAATATATACAGAATATAATATTGGCAAAGGGTGGTTGGTGTACGGGGGAGTGAGTGTGAGTGTGTGGCAGACAGGTTTGTGCTGACAGATGAGAGACAAGAACAGCAAAACAGGACGTTAAGCGCACACAGAGACAAACCGAGCGGTGTTCTAGAGAAGGAAGTGGTTTTGATGATGTGTCAGGCCATACTATCTCCCATCAGAGAAGGAGATGGTGGGGCAGGTACCCATCTCTTCAACTCTTGTAAACCACAAAGTACTGTGGTGATACAACCTGAAGTGTATAAATCATGGATCTCCTCGACTAAAACTAGACTAAAATAATTTTATATAGGTTATAAAAATTTAAATTAGTGTTCATAAGCACTGACACACAAAATGAGACAAACTATGAGACAAAAGCACTATGCACATTCAGGTGTTGCTCTCTCACCTGCAGGACATTCTGTGCAAGCGTCTGTTGCCCTGCGATGTCGGGTTTCAGCTTCCTGCTCAGTGCAAGCAACAGAGAAAAGCATGAGTGCTGTATTAAATTCATGCATAAGGACCTGCATATGTTATGAAGAGACACCAAGTGACACTACTGAAGAGTTAAAATTTTTGCATGTCTTTGTTTTTAGAATGTGACATTTAAAAGAGTGACAACAGATTGCCATGTCAGCTAAATTATCACAAAGCCAGCATTATCACCGGAAATAACTACAAAAGGGGGCCTGTTATCAAACTTTCCATAGCTTTCAAAAGCATATGTTACATATTCCACACATTTTCTACAGATATTAACCTCAAATACTAATGAATAAACAAATTACCCTTTTGAAATGAGCCTAGTTTAGTAGTAGTTTGTAAATTCAAGCCAGTCTAACATTTAGGATATTACTACAATAATAATGAGGAATTTACCAGAGGAAGGCTGGAGGTCAGATCACTCATTAGAAAGAATATGACAACATGTAGCACCTTCACTGACATCTACAATCATAAAGTGAGTATAAGCTCAAGCTGAAACATCAGAGTATTATAAAATAGCATGAATATAATTCAATATGTACAGACATAATTGCAAACATGTAGTAAATATTAAACAACAATCTCCTACTGAAATTATTGACACTATTTGTTTCTAAAACCAATAAGTTCTGCCAACACAATAGAAAATTTGAAGTTTAAACCGTTTTAAAGACTGGATACACTTTATTAAGACACACATTTTATTTAAGCAAATCATTAAATAAGTTTTTTTGAGTCCCAGGAAAGGAGCAGAACTGTTATGAAATAGATTTGCATGAAGCTGGACAGAGTACTGATAGAACTACTAGACATTTCTCCTAGCTAAACTGTTCATTGATTTAAAAGGTTTCTAGAGTTATCAAAGTATAACTTGTGTAGATGTACATTAAGGCAATCCCGGCATGAGATCAGACTAATTCTAAAGTAAATAAGACAATAATAAAATAGTGAATAGCTCCAGTACCTTGCACTCAGTGCTGTCTTGACTGCCTCCAAATATTGTTTTCACTCTCTCGTTTCTCTTGTCTTATTTGTGAGTCTTGCCCTTCCCTTAGCTCATTGTTTCCTCCTCTGCTGTCTTCCTGTCATTCTCCTCCCTTTTCTCTAATTTTCTTCAAGCTAAAGCTCTACTCCAGTGAAAATATACAGATACACACTACAAAAATATTCAAATTACATCATCACATGTACTAATTTGATCTTTTCCATATGTATGTGTTGTAGAAAATATGCCTTGTAAGTATCATATGGCATATTATATTAGAGTGAGGAATATCGTATACATATACACACACGACATAGACAAGTAAAGCTCATGCACACACGAATTTCTCTCAAAAACATCTCCTTGCCAAAACATTTGATTCACCTGTACATGGTTCACTTGTAGATGGTTCACGTGTACGTTACACACTCTCTCCAGTCCTGTGCTGTATTTCCACTTGAACATCAAATAGTTTGCGATAGAAAAGGTCAGATTTAGCTCATCTGTACTCAAGCACACACACACACACGCACACACTCACACACTATTTTTTCCAGTTGTACCTTATTGTGTCTGTGTGTGAAAGAGAGATGTCACAAAAGAGGAAAAGGCAGAATGAATCAAACTATGACATGAAAACTCCACTCTGCTTAGCATTAACTTTTATTTTTCAAGTCTTTATAAAGCTCCAGTCTTTCAGCACTCGTTAAAGCAGGCAACTCATGTTTGGCCTTTAGATACATACATGTTAATGAGTCCATTCACCCTGTCAAAAGATTGATTTAAATTGGGCAAAACGTTGCTGTGTGGTTCGGCTATACACCGCCTACCTTTTGCCCTCCCTTTAAATATCATAGTCAAGAGTTTCTTAATTACTTCCTAATCTGGTATACAGCTAAATATGGATCCTACTTAACATTCTGGATATTACAGCCAAATATTTCAACAAATACATTTTGTTTCAACTACATTAAAGTGAAATGAAATATTCTTCTGACAGGGATAGTGGACTCGCATGAATTGTCATCAGTTTTATACTAAATATCCTTATTGATTTCCTCTAGGTTACAACATCATAGCAGTCATACCAACATTTTGAATAAGCATTCTTATTTTTCCTTTGCTTTTGTTTGTTTTCTCTATTACATGTTTAAACTTTGGTGAACACACCCTGAGGACATTACTTCTTGTTTCTGAAAAGTACCTCATACTTCTAAAGCTGGTTTAGATTTGGTACTAATAGTATTAAACATAACTTCCACATGTACAATCGACAACTGAAAATTTTGCACAGTAATTTGGCTACAGACATTCAGGATCATACAATCACCAAACGGCTTTCCTATTTCAGTAAACAACAAGTAAGTTCCTGTGAAGAATGTATTCACACAACAGAGCAAATCAGAACACACACACACACTCACAGAAAAACACAATCTGAGGCAACAAATAAATTAAAAAAAGAAAAGAGGGGAGTTTTTGAACAAAATGAGAGTCATGTTTCTCTTTTTGTTTGAGTGTTAAAGTATTCAACAACTTAAAAGCACAAGACTGCAAGCCAGATTTCTGCAAAGCCATATAAAGGAGATGTCTGAAACCTTTACTCAAATTAGGAGATCTTTATACACTAAAAATAACTGTTAACAGGACAAGAACAGTGACTAGGTGAATCTGCTTTTAAAAGAAAGTGATGACTTAAAACAAGAGTGAAAACAGAACCAGATAAGAGGACAGAAGCTGAAAATGGACAAAAACATGTTTTGGAGACAAAGCAAATCTGAATATGCTTTAAACCTACTGCGCTGTCAGTAACATTACATTAAAAGCCATTCGCACTTTTCTTATTGCACAATACTCATATAGCTTACATACAGATATTACAGATTTTTACTCTTTGCCTTAGTAAAGCAAATATTTACAAGATGGGGATCAGCACCATGTATGGAAGCATAGGGTCCTGACTTTCTATACTGCTGAAAGCCTTTTGCCTGACGCTCATGTCACATTTGGCACATTTATTATTCCAACTACATTAAGGACTGCAGCAGCGCAGTGCAGTGTTTTATCTCTATGATGCCTCAGGTTGCCTCAGTTTTTTTTTTATTCATCTACAATCATCTTTTTTTTTATCCCTCTACAGTCGTCTCCCTACAATCGAACGATTTAATGTTCCAGAGTATCTGTGAGTAGCACTGATATATTTATAACCATCCTGGCCACCTTATGTCAGTTGGAACATGTGAAACCAAATCATCATGCTGTATCCCGTTCTGCATTTTAGTTCTACAAACTCTAATTCAGTTTCAATTCCATATTAGTGCAGTAGACTCCAGTACAAAACATGCTTACACCCACGCACATCATGTAGAAGTTCATTTCCTTTAGCAGTATGTAATATGTCAATTTAGACATTATGAGTCATATATACATCAGAATAGCTTATCTGGAAACTTGGGCCCATCTTTCAAACTGCGTAATGTCTGCCATTTTCGGCAAATTTTAGGAGAACACAATGATATTTATTTTAGTATTGTACTGAGATCAGTTTGGTCAGCCAAACAGTTTGGATTCAGCATTTACTCCAATTCACTTAAGAAGATTTAGTCATTTTTTCTTCGAATGATGTAGACGGATGAGGTATAAGTCACTTTGCTGGTGTTGAAAATGCTTGATTTGATTGACCAGCCTTATTGTGTATTGTGGAAGGAAGAAATGATTTCAGCAAAAGCTTTTTGTCCGAGGTGATGCCCTCAGAGACGGAGATAAACTATTATGCAGATCTAAAAGATCACTGCAAGAATATAAATGATTTTCTTTCAAGATTATACAACAGTCCAAAGCAGGTTACTCTATATCTGTGACAGAAAAATGTTCTCATTAATGCTTGAGCGCAGGTTAGTTTTTCAGTTCAAAAAATGGCGCGTGAGTGGACAATGATGACTGACGGTGAACTTTAGTGATCACATCTGCAAAGTTATTTCACAACCACAGTGCACGAAACAGAGCTATGATCATATAGATGTCAGCAAGACTATTTCTGTACATTTACTATTATGGCAAACAGTATGAAGTATTTTACAGCAGAGGTACATATGAGGCCAGTTGTATAGAGAGCAAAAAATTCCCAAGTTAGATCCTGAACTCACAGATACTTCTGCAAGGTAACTGTGTCCTATAATGACAAGAATTACATTACTTGAAATATCCATGAAATCCATGATCCATGAAATAGGTTCCTGAAATTGTTAGGTCTATCAGTCTCAATTACTATCATCAGGGGTTAGTCAATGTCCGCAAAACTGTACTGCAAAAACAAATTCATGTGACTCTTATGAGGTAATATTGATTTCATTTGGCCCCTGATTTTTTTCTTTTTTTTAATAATTAGTGGTCTAAGAGTCTAAGTAGTCTATTCATTGGGAAAAGCATGAGTTGAGCAGTGTTGCACCAGAACCTGTGGGATAAATATGGCTTAGGTTTAACAGTGAGACGAGAGTTATGAATAAGCTTCACAACTCTTGTTCTTTTTTCTTTATCAAGTTGTTCATTATTATCTTCCTCCCTCTACAGTCTTCTCTGTTCCTGTCCCATCGTTTGCTTCTACGCCTCCACCAGGGCCAGGACATGGGGAATGACTGAAGGCAGTAACAATATGGAAAGGGAGAAGAAAAGAGTTAATATTCAGCATATAGATAAAATATCTGGATAAGGACTGCTAACACTAACTCAAGAGTTTCACCATGCAGAGATATATATAAAGCAAAATGATTTGAGATTTTAAACAAAGAGAGAAACTTACATTAAAATGCATTTGATTTTTTATTAAATTGTTATTAATACAGAAATTACTTTTTAATTAAAAATGCATGTTTATCCAGCTTTATAAGGCCACGCACCTATTACAGATTAAGCATATCACAAACCCTAATTTTCCACAAATGTTAATTTCTTACTCCATTCAGATTGGAAAAAACATTTATTAACTGTTATCTGTTTGCCACTTTGTAATCTTGCTTTCCTTTCTTTAGTTGTAGGCTTTGTAGTAATAATTGACACTGGAAATTACCTGAGTCCTGTGATATATTTTCCTATGAAAATTTATCACTGCACTACAGAGTGACTGATTAGTCTATACATTTATAAATACACCTCTCAATAATTCTGGTAGTATAAACAGGGTGAATTCATATACAGTGGGAGTTTTTGAATTTCTGTATTGTCTAAGCTTTCATGCCATCAGTAAATTAAAATCAAATACATTTCTGAAATCCTATTGACTATCTACATGTGACGGTGAAATTTTTAGATCATATTCAAAAGAATCATGGCTTACCCTTTTGTCAAGACTGAGTTAAAACTATTTTTAATCACGTTTGGTAATTTGGAAGAGCAAGTTTGGTCATTTGGGACACATAATTTCATTAGTTTAACTTCTTACTTTCATCCTCATTGACACTTTTTAATTGACACTTTTTTTGACACCTTTTAAGTGTTACATATTAAGTGTTATATATTGAAATTTCAATAACAGGAACTGAAAAAATCCAAATTCATTAGTAACATATTAAAGTGTTGGCCCAAATAACATTCTGTTATTCATTTCTTACAGCAATAACACCAAAAACAGGCTTTAGAAAATCTTCAATATTTTACAAATTCATACCCAATCTTTTCTAAAATTAGTAAGAACAGGTCAAGTAAAGTCACAGTAAAGAACCGTTAAAGGGTAAGTAAGACTTTCTGATGTATTTCTTGCTGTAGCAGCAGAACACAGGAATTAAAATCATAAACATCAGAAAAGGTATTTTTACTGAGTGACTAGTCTCACTCTCAGTTGTTCCACTCGGTGCTCACAGAACATCTGATATCGTCAGTACATTTAGTTGGCCACAAGTTTCACAGTTTTAAAAGGTTAACATCTGATAGGCACTCCACACTGCCGTGTGCACTGTTGGTTTCTGACAAAAAAATACTTTAGTGACACATTGGCCTTTGCAGAACTGAACTGAAAAATGCTTTTAAAACATACTGAAGAGTTTTGTCTGGAACAGTGGTGAGGAAACATGGTTGGGTGGTCATTGCAGTATCATCCAATATCACTTTTTCAGTCTCTTCCTGAAAAAGTAGGTGGTCCCTGGCCACATTTAGTGACGAAAAAGGATCAAATTCTCTTGCAAGTCTGGCTTGAAAGACTACTGACTGGTTCTGCACTGTTAAAACATGCATAAGTGGGCAGTAGGTGGCAGTAAACACCTAAAATGTGGACCAGGAAGCCATCTTAGAAGATGATTTCTAGGATTGAGTAATAGTTCCTAGTGCGGTCTGGCAAAACAAGGCTTGTCTAGTTTTTTACATATATATATATATTTTCAGACTGGTTTATAATCTGATATCAACCAGCCACAGGTTCCTAACTGATCAGAAAAACACCATATTCAAGAGTTATTTTATCTCTATTCTCTGTAATGAGTAATGGGAAAAGATGTGTGGCTACATGCACTTGTGTATGTGTATGTGTGAATACCTCTCTCCAGTCTGGGTAATGAGTCTCCTGCATGTTTCCATCTGAACATCCAGTCCTCTCTTCATACTGCACATTTCCATGTACTCATGCAAGTGCCTGTTCATGTCTGACTTTGCAGTGGCCAGCTCCAACTAAACAAAAGAAGGTGAAAGTTCATGCAAGAATTTTCATGTTAAAAGGACTAGATTGACCCCAACAAACAAAATTTTTGATTTTTCCTCTTTCTGTTCCTCACCTCAATCTGGTCAATGGTCTCCTGATACTCCTTCTCCCTAGACTTAAACAGGCACTCTGTATCTTTAATCACTTTCTCAAGACATTCCTCTTGCTGATAGAGAGACAGAGAGAGAAAGAGAGAGAGATAGAGACAGAGAGAGAGAGAGAGAGAGAGAGAGAGAGAGAGAGAGAAGAAAAGACACATGTCAGACACATTATCTCTATGAAGGAACCTGGCCAATAAGCCATCAGCAGCAGATAAAGATAAAATACAAGCTGGGGGAATATTGTACTGATGCAAAACCCAGGCAATCACAATCCTCTCAGCTTTCACAGCTTTCACTATAACACCATGACTGGCAACAATTCACTCATCCACTACCTTACCCAGTTTGTGTGTGTGTGTGTTGGTAGAGGTGTTTGTTATTTGCCAGTAGAAGCTATATAGAACTGTGTATTTTTGTCATTTTCATAGCTCAGACACTCAGATTGGGAGAGTCCATTAAGCCCTGGGACTTGGGACTATAGAGCCAATATTAGGCAAATATACTTGGTATTTCCAGGTGATTTTAGGTAGAAGGTTCCTCAGGGGAAATTTTATAATTTTTACTTCTGTTCCTCTTCTCCACTAATGAGGAATCAGCATATCATCAGTCTTACCTCACTATGGCTTGGGTCTGTGGTCAGAGTGCATCCTGGGAAATCCTCCCAAAGCAGCAGGGTCTCCTCAGTCTCTTCCCATGCCAAAGAGTCACAGTCATCATCAAACTCACATTCACGCCTGAAACACACAAACACGCATGCAACATGAATAATAGGTCCTGTCACCAGGACCTGAGGTCACCTTTGGTTTTGGGGTCCACAAGATCAACACATACACTGTTTTCATTATATGGGAAGGATGGATTAATCTCTCCGTCTCTGTACATATTGAGAGTTGCTTGCCATTTCTTGGTGCTTGTTAGGTCACATAAAAAGAAGTGAGCACTCAGCACTTCTCCAAGCACATTCAGCCGTCCTTTAATGATGCATGAACAGCAATCCAATAAGATGTTTCCACATCAAGAAGGACAGATACTTTAGCTCATGTTCCCAGGTTTGTGGTTCCCAAGTAATAAGAAGTTTAGATAGGAATACTACTGCATTCACAGGACTTCACTGGTACTGTTAGGAAATGCTGACAATTTGAACTTGTATAGAGTAATATAGAGTACTGTGCTAAAAACAAAGATGCCTTTAAAAATAATGAATGAGGCTCTAAGTATCAATATCATTAATATATTGGGCAGTTAACAGTGGAACACTCGCACTCACTCACTTTCAGTAACAACTTATTCTGATCCTGGTTGTGGTGTTGTCGGAGCCTGTCCTGGGAACATTGGGCATGATATGGGAATACACCCAAGATGGGAAGCCAGTCAATTCTCTGGTAATTCAATTTACCTAGGGGCAATTTATCTTATCAAATCCACCTACTGTCATGTTTTATGGATGTGGGAGGAAAAATGGAGAACCCAGAAGAAACCCATGCACACACGGAGAGAACATGACCAGAAACTTTTTACAGAAAGCAACCTGAGCTCAGGATCAAACCTGGGACCCTGAAGCTGGGAGGCAGCAACACTACCTACCCAGCGGTAAATCAACCAATAAAGATTAAAATTATAATTTGCATTTCAACAGAGTTTATGCATTTTAAACTGCATAAATTTTCTTAGATACAATATCATGCAGTTTTCTACAGAAAGTGGTTGGTAGTTTGTTCCAGCTTTCTTGGACAACTTGCTACAATTCTTTCTGCTACAAGTCTCTGCATGCAAAATCCCAGACAGCCTTGATTCTGTTTTGTTTTTAATCAGAATCAAGGCCTATAGTTCATTATTTAACAAAATACAGGAATAAATTAACATGTTTGTGAACATTTTTTCCCCCACTGACTGACACACAAATGCAGAAGGCATAAAATAGGGATATACGACTAAATGTATATAAAAAATAGGGTGCTAAAACTTTTGCACATACTTCTGGATCCAGTAAACGTGTAAGGCCAAATTAGAAATGTATTTGTATTTTTAACATTATAACAAAAAACAGGAAAAAATTAACATGTTTGTGAGCATTTTTCCCCACTGACTGACACACAAATGCAGTAGGCATTAAATAGGCATGTACGACTAAACGTATATAAAAAAAAAAAAAAATAGAGTACTAAAACTTTTGCACACACTTCTGGATCCAGTAAACGTGTAAAGCCAAATTAGAAATGTAGTTGTATTTTTAACACTATAACAAAATGCTGCACTTCATTAGCTTTTGGTTTTTACTGAATTTGGTCTTCTGTACGCTCAACTGAGATTTTTTGCAAAGAGATGCTTCCATAGAGGTACATTACTTCTACTACTCTACATCTGTTTAATCTACTAGCTACTCAGCAGTGCTTCAGTGCATTTACAGGGATGATGCAGTGACTCACCATATAGATATTTAAACCAACTGCCCAACCTCTTTCCCCTGGGAATGTGGACAATTACATAAGACACGGCTCTTGAACCACCAGAACAATGTGGACATAGTACATATACTTACAACTGATACAACATCCTCTGCATCTCTTCATTGATCTGAGTAGCTGAGGTGGTGCCTACATTCTCCTCTTTCACTCCACCTCCATCACTTTCTGAGGTGCTGGTCGGTTCATCGGTCTCACTGCCATAAGCAGGCTGGATTGTCTGTTTCCGTGGACGACAGCTAATGGAAGACTGCGGACTGGCAACCTGGAGAACCCAAAAATGTTTTAAGCATTTAAACCAGTGGACAAGCACAGGTTGAAAAATGGTAATGGCATTGACCTGCTCTACAGCCTGCCCATAATTCAGCACACATCGCCTTCAAAACAGAAACATCAGCAGAAAAGCAATCCAGCATTGCGGCAGGAGCAGAGAAAGGCAGTGACAGGTCAGGAAAGACCATCCTGAATCTCTTAAAATGAATCTACATAAATGAGCAAGCAACGCAAAATATTTGACAAGACAGACAGAAGGGCCGTGTTAGTTAACATGAATGTGTTCAGACCTGGAAGCTCTTGATGGGGTCCTCACAGTTCCTCTGTTGTGCCAGGTCACAGAGACGAGCTGTGATATCGATGCGTCTGCAGATATCCATATCCACCTTCATAGCTTTCTCCTGGATCTTACTGTCCAACTCGCTCAGGTTCTGTGTTTGTGTATGTGTGTGTGTTAGAGGATACAAGCTTGTTATTTCATTACAGCAAATGTAGCCCGTATATGGCTATAGTCAAAAGCTTGTTACGACTATAACAAGTCCATCCAATAAATATGTCCATGTCCATCCAATAAATATTCATAAATTGCAGGAAGCATTAGAATTATTTAGTTTACTTTAAACTATTTAAAAGGTGCGGTTTGTGATTTTTAAATGTGCATTGACCTAAAATAACTACAAAATAATATCTTGTTATTTTCAAGCTTCTAGTTACATTTCTGCCCTGGAAATTAGCCCCGTTCCCTAGATGATAAAAAGCTGCTCAGCTCTGCCCTTTTCCCTAAAACCTCACAAGACATATGTAATTCCAGCAAAAAAAAATTGGCTGGTACAAGGGGAAAGCTTGTTGATGTTCACCTTGCAGCAAACAGATGGCTCTAAAAATTACAAACTGGTATGTGAAAGAAAAAAACTAAATATTATAAGCGAGCAAGTGTGTGCATGTTTGGGAATTGCACTTACATTGCTCATTAGACCCTTGAAGAGGACAAGCTCTGCCTTCAACTGCTCCACCCTCAGGGCCAGCTCATCCTGACACACCTCACTCTCCTGCAGGTCCTACACACACACACACACACACACACAGCAGGAAAACAAATCGTATACATTAAGTATTCAGAATTAGGTAGACAGCATTTTTTTGTTTCTCTTTTGTTGTATTTTTTGTTTTGACTGTCAAAACAATAAATGAGATCAGATATTTCAGGCAGTGATTGTGAATCTATAAATAGGAATAGTCGCAGAATGGAGCCATGGCAAGCCAACATACCCGCATACCTAGTATATTCGTCAGCAGCTGAAACGGGCTAAAACAGATCAACCTTAGAGACTACCACAACAGAGGAAACCGGACACTGAGTTAACACACCTGGCACAAAATACGAGAGCAATGCTGAGTAAAAGTGAGACGATATGAAGGGAAGCAAACCCAAATTATAGTAATAAGTAGGATTTAATCATTAAATTAAGAATTAATTAAATAAAATTGCCAATACAGTTCAGTTGTTGAAATGTTTTGTTGTTTTTTCCAAATGAAAATTTCTGAAGGAAGATTTTCAACAGAAAATCAGTGTGACTTAGGACTAGGGATAATCTGTGTATGGAAAACCAACACTAAGCATATAGATATCTCTAACAGCACAGAATAAGAATCACACATTTGATCTCTGAGGACTGCTGACTGGCTAATTTCGTCCTTCAGGACACAAAAAAAATAAATATATTGGATAAAAGGAGTACAAATGAACTGGACGCTGGAACTCTTATTCCTGGCTTACACATGTTCCTCTCACACTGAGGGTGTATAATGGAATTAGGCTGTTATATAATCAACATGGTAACACAGGTTGTCACATGTATGACTACACATTCAAATTCATCGGAACAAACCACGGGGCAATCACAGAAGCACAGACTAGCACTGCTCTGGTTGATAGTGCTTTTGTACTTTAAAAAAGCTGAAAATTTGGGCGGGGGGAAGTCACACCATTTCTGCCATCCAAATTAATTCAAACATTAAATTACATAATTTGTCCAACCATCATTCTGCCTCTTACCATTAATTTCCCGTAATTACCTCTCTATTGTTAAAGACCAGTGCCGTTATTTATTTTCAGCAGAAGAAATTAAAAGGTTCTAAATCACATATTTTGCATATAATTTTGAATGTGCATGTGCATATCATACACACTGTAAGCAATAAGGCTTATTGCCAGTTATAAATAAATACCAGTTGTTCATAGCCATGCATGTGTATTTCAATGCCTTTTAATATACAGACACAATCACAATTAACTATATATGGTATGTACGCATTGCAGCATCCAACGCATAATCCTACTCATTGATTGTTATGAACTGTACCTGTTGCTAACATCATATTATTGAACAGATTCGAATATGCGAAGGTCTCGCATTTGTGCTCCTCATTTCCCACTCCAACTTAAGTTCACGCTGATGGCCCAAATTTATCAGTATCAGTTTCGGGAATTAGTATACACCTTTAAGCCACTTCAGCCAAAAACCTGGTTTCCGAAAATATGTTCTAACTGAATAGCACGATTCGTAACATTTAACAAAGTGTGATTAAGTTATGTTGTATTCATTAACACACCAACTTATTGTGTTGGATTTCAGTGCAACCACAAACTTGTTTGAAAAGCTCTTCTGAGCAAACACATTAAATGTTTTTTCAATGCTAGGTGCTTTGCATACACACTGTCAGTGGTGTGCGTAATTACCTGCACAAATCTAAGCAAAAATGTACTTTGATAAATCCTGCGCTTTGTGTCGAAAAATCCATATACAATTCATACACGAATATCCACCCATATTTGTGTGTAGACGATGTTAATAATAATAATAATAATAATAATAATAATAATAATAATAATAACAGTAAATGAGGGCCCAGGGCCTCCTGGGGGAGTTTTTTATAGTAGGTTTAATACAGAAATCTTGTCAAATAGAAAACAAGGGATTACAAGAGTAAAATGATAAAGGGAAAGTAGAACCCTAATACTTGATAATACAGATATCAGATGTTCTCACCTCCTGCAAATCTGTGGCCTTCTGTTGAAGTTCCACTCTCATGGTGTATTCCTCCTCCCATCTTAAAAAAAAAGATAAGAGACCAATGAACCTCAACAAGTCCAGTATACACAACAAACACAATATCAGTGTGCCAATAGGTGTCCGAACCAGAGCTTTGCCACTGATGGTGCAACTCTTCTGTGCTAGCAGAATTAGATTAACAATGTCAACCACATAGATTGCAGTGTGTGTATATACTGTAAATGATGACTTAAGAGCTTACACACTTCTAATGATTCATTACACCGTCTGGAAAGCATTCACAGTACTAGTGTGCAGTAGAGTAGAACAGAACCAGCCTTCAGCTCTCTCTCTCTCTCTCTCTCTCTACCTCTTATTCTCTTACGTAAGGGCTCTTTGAAATGCAGAACACTGCAGTTTTCCCTCAGCTTATTAAGGCGTCCTCCATGGACTGCAAGAATAGACTAACAGCAAACATTACAAGCAATTCTGAGGTGCCAACATACAATTACAGAGAGGCTGTAGAGAGGGGAAGTGTGTGCGTGTGAAAGATAGGATGCAAAGTAGAGAGAGAAAAAGAGAAAGGATGAGGAACATGTGCACTCTGTCAGCGCCAGTCTGTGAACTGCAATGCAGATGCAGTGTGGAGCACTGAGACGCAGGCAAAAGCACAGGAATGAGAGAGAGTGAGTGAGTGAAAGCCAGACTGATTTGGGTAGTGTGAATGAATAATCCTGTAATGACTTAGCAAGACGAAGGCACATTGAGCCTTCATGCTAAAACAGAACTGCAGGGACATACATGGAGCATAAAAGTCCGAAGTTAAATTTAGATATGTCTTCGTGTGCCATAAACCATGAGTCAGGGGACAGATGGTGAGCTGAATGACTTTCCACCCTTAAATAACACTGTTATTGTATGAGTGTGGAAAAGAAATAGAGCCAGTGGGACATGCCAGGACATAAGACTTGCGTTTCTCCTGCAGCAATGAGCTATAATTCCATAATAATAAAAGGTCTTAACAGTTGCTTTCAAGCACAAGTTGATTTATTTTCACATACCAGGCTCCTCTCATTTGACTGATAACTTCATTTCTTCCCCATTATATCATGCTTGGACAAATCACCTAGTAGGGCTTACGAAATGCAAACAATATGCCGTATTGCAATTACATTGCTAGATGTTGTGATTGAGATGTGCTTTTCACTACTAACAGTTGACTTGTGATCATTTGACAAGAATAGCTTATGTTCGTTGGATCATAATTTATGATGTGACTCATCAAAATATCCCTAAATCCCTTATCTGTGACATGTGATTTGTTGATTTCTTGTGTGCTATGAGCATCCTCACCTTGGTAAGGATGCTCAAACCCATTACAGGGAACTCACGTGAACTTCACAAGTAAAATTTACACATGTTTTTGAGACACTTCACATGATGTCACATGTGTTTTTGCTTTAATTCACGTGTGCAATTTCAGGACAACAAATGCACCTTCACGTTTTCCACGTGATCACATCCTACTCCTACTCATATGAGAAAAACACATGATCGTGTGAAATGTATGTGATTTTTCCATTAGGGAAGCACACAGTAGAAACACTGTGGTTGTTTACAATGCTTGTTTTAGATTCTGCAGCTTTCTGCAATTAGTATTGAAAATATTCTGATAAGCCCTTCACGTCTCTGCTAGTTAGTCAGTTATTCATTTCAAAGTATATTAAGAGGTAAATTAAATAAAACTAATATAAACGTATGCGGTTACAAGGGTCAGGAATGTAATCTCCTGTGTGCACGGTATTTTCCGTGCCTGAATTGTGAAGTGTGAATCAATCTTCATAACCACACTGCCCCTCCAAATCCCCTTTTCTTACATCCCGGTGCCAGGAAGAATTTTTGTTAAACAGGATATTGACTCTTTCATAACCCTTTGACAGCAACTATTGTGATGATTTTAGTGCTAACAGCTGCATGTTTCCATGAAAAAAATAACCCCAGGCTTGATTTAGGAACTCTGGTGAGCCATCATTGCTTTGAATTGTCCTGGAGTGCAAGAGAAATGATTTATGTAAGGGCGTTTTCACAATTAAAGACTCGCGAGACACAACATGCTCCGTTTGCACGTAAAATTTCAACATCATGGAGTGATGAATTTGTTCACACTGGTTCACCTGGCCTTTTCACTAATCCTGTGCTCAGCTTGTTTATTTCCCAAACAGAAAAATGGTCAAATGTGGAAAGTTTAGGCAGATCTGTTCATCCTCAGCACCAGGAGCATGGACAGCGCCCGTCTCAGAATCAGTCTCAGATGACTCTGTACTGGACAAGTAATTAGGTCTATTTCATTCACCATGTAGTGGACTCATCTTGGAAACTGAGAGTGATTTGACCTGCAGTCTGGGACAGCTCGTCTGTGTTTTCTGCTGAGCTCAGTGTTGCCCTGGACTCTGCAGTGTTTAGTGATTCAGGAGGGGCAGATCACAAGCATCACACATAAACACACTGTTTCCTCAGCGGACAACACAAACCTAAGGGATGTTTCTCTGCGGATGGAAAGTGCACATAAACACATGCATATAATCAAGCAAATTCGACTAAGTGCAAATCAGCTTGCCATTGACATTCACCTGCGTTTGTACTCGTCCCTCTCCCGTTTTACTTTGGCCAGCACGTTGTAGAGGGCTCTGATTTCCGGGGTGATGGTGTCGATCTGCACTCCGACTCCGTCCGGGTGTACCCATGATACTCCGGGGCTGGTGATCGCCCGCGGCTCCGAGTTCGCGGGCCACTTCCGGCTGGGACTATACGACCAGATAGTGCCGGGCAGAAAGCGGTTAGGCGGATTAGGGCCGCTTCTGGCTGCAGCACCGTTCAGATTAGGTGCGTTGTTGGAGTTATTGGTGTTGGCCGCGGCCGCTTTGCTGGGCGCGCACGAGCTGACAGCCGGGTTGGAGCTTGAATCATAAGCTAAAGCCCGAGTCTTGTCATCAGGCTCGAGTTTAAGCACGGTCGTAAGCGGGGGTGTGAATAAAGTAGTCGGTCTCTTGGCGGAATTGTTGGTGTTTTGAGACTGCAGGGGAATGGGCCCCACAAAGCCGGTCTGCACCCCGGTGTCTTTGCTCTCGCCGCAAGCGAGCTCGTTGCTTTCCAGCACCTGCTGCAGCTGCTTCTCCAGGATTTTGTTTCGCCTCTCCAGCTCATGCACTTTAGCCAAAAAGCAGCGGAAGCGCAGATTGAGGGTCTTGAGGACGCTGATGTTGGAGCCCAGGTCGTTGCGTAAGGCCATGGCTGCGGGGGGAGGCGGCACGGCCCGGTGCAGAGACGCACCGAGGGGCAGATAGACTAAACCGCTTTGGGAAACGCCATCCGCGATCAGTCCGGGCTGTTCACCGAGGTGGAGAATGGAGGAGTGGGGAGCCGTTAGAAGAGCCTCCGGGAACACAGCGGAGGGCGAGTCCGGATGGCTGAGCATTTCTGAGCTCTGCGGATGCGGATGAGCAGCAGGCAAGCTGTGGCCCAGCAGCGGGTTCATACTACACGGAAAGCTGAAGCGCTGCAGATCTGGCATGAACGGCGGCTGTTCAGGACTCGATGAAGCAAAAGCGGCAGCGTCACAACGAATAACCACGTCTAATAAACTGCTAATATCACCGACTACACGTGCAAACTACTAAAACATGATATAACCAATAAACGCTTGCTGAATGGAAGACGACTGATGAACGGGCGCTGTGGTGAAAAATTATAATAACAATAATAATAATTTTTTAAAAAAGATTGTCGCCGTGACGCACTCCTGAACAAAATTACCACACAGACAATGATTAGAATAATTACGTAGTTATGGAGAAAACAAGACTGGAAATGTAATGAATTAAAGTAAACAAGATACGTCCCTACGTCCTGCTTGCGGCTTTCGTACCTAGCATTGAAAATCTACTTGTGAGTGTAGATGCAGGGGAGTGAGAGACCGGGTTACCGTAATACACATAGGTGAGGCGTAAATACTTTTTTTACATAGTCGTTTTCAGTCAGTTAGTTCCATTATAAGATGGTTCTTAAATATTAATGAGTATAAGCACCTATCATCAGCAGTATGAAATTCTTTTTGAAATTCAAAAAGCAATCGAGTTTCAACATGGAAACGATGAAAGCCCTGTAACAAGCGTACTTACGGTAAACCACAGATTGACGTAGCCGTGGTTCGCAAGTGCATTTATTTATTTATTTATTTATTTATTGGGGGGGGGGGGGGGGGGGATACTGGCGCTAGAGAGTGCTCCATGACGTATGAACAGGTGTTTAGTTTCCTATAACAAAGTTGAATTTCTTATAACAAAGTTCAATAATTTAAAACAAGCTGTAATATTTCATTGTATAATTCATTGGAGTCATAGAGTTTTTCATTCCTGGACTTTTTTTCTTTGCTTTTGAGTTGTTGAGGTTTAGATTAAATTCATTTAATTCAAGTGGCCAGTGAAATAGCCAAGTAAATATAAGAACTTAACAATAAATTGGTAATTGTGGGTTGTGATTTCCACCACTGTAACAATATTTTAAAAACTGCACCCCTAGTTATGCTTCACAGACCCCACACTGAGACCTGTGAAACAGCAATGCTGCTTCATCTGATGCATTCATAGCCTACCGGAAACACACACACTACCATGTCTGTCACTGCTGTGCAGAGAATGGCCCATCATCTGGAAGATCATCTGATCAGCGATGGTCTGTGGTGGTCAGGCAAAGCAAAATCATTTAATAACAAGCCGATTTATCTAGACAGAAAAAAAGAACAAAAGTTGTGGAGACAAAATAAACCACATAAAACAATACAAAAACTGAGATGTAATATATTGTTGATATAACAATTAAAATGCAATTTATTATATTTTGATTATATTGTAAGCGATGTTGCATAGTGG
Source organism: Pangasianodon hypophthalmus (assembly GCF_027358585.1). Taxonomy (NCBI): domain Eukaryota; kingdom Metazoa; phylum Chordata; class Actinopteri; order Siluriformes; family Pangasiidae; genus Pangasianodon; species Pangasianodon hypophthalmus. Next base: position 19,004,495 of record NC_069710.1, on the reverse strand, counting down.
CTTAGTGTTTAAAAGCCACAGTACAGTGTGGAAGGGCATATCCTGTTATGGATGCTAAAAATTTTTGGGACAAGTTTGGAAAGGTTTGAACATTCCATTCTTACACCTGACATTTAGATCTGACACTTCTTTTGTGCCCCTAAGCAATGTACTTTAGCCCCTATTGCTCAGTGAAAACCACTAGTCCATGTGGATATCTACTGTAAATTCCAGAAATGCCTGAACATGAAATACAAGAAAAGGAACAAGCTTCTGCTTCACTCAAAAGCCTCTCCTTTAATCATTACACAGAATAATCTGTGTAATTTTTCCACAGATTTCACACATGATCTGTGTAATACTTCCACAGAATAATCTGGTAATTAAAAATGAAACTCCAACTTGAAACACAATATGTTTATACTAAAATACTTTTGTGCCAAGTGATTCTGGTACTAATTTATTGGTTGGTACAGTATTGTCCTGTTAGAAGTTAGCAGTGGTGTGTGTATCACAGGGGGCAATTATTGTGATCATTGGTAGCACAGTTGCAATGGCATTTAAGAGAAAAAAAACATTTTCAGCAACCTCAACCATAAGAGATAATGGTCAGGTTTCACTGTTAGCATCTGAGAGGGGGGAAGGAGAAAAAAGAAAAAAAAAAAAAACCCACCCACACACACACACTCTCTTCTCACGATTTTCCAGTGACATTGGACTCCAAATTCCAGAAAGCAGTGTAGCACAGTTGCAGTGAGTTATGGTCAAGACTCAGCTTGGCTAGTTAGTCTACAAGACGAGAATACTGGCATTAAGAGCATGAAAGTTGAAGCTTATCTGTTGGAGCAGAGTCTACAGGTGAGGTGAGAGCTACACAAACAAAAGGACTAAAGCACTGCTGCAGTGCTCCCTTTAAGTAGACACAAAACAAGGGCTAAATTCATTTTCAGCAGGTATTCAAAAGCATTTTGGATAATGTAGGAAAGAGTTAGCCTAAGTGAAGAATCAACCAACTTGATAATTACAAAATATATAAAACATTAAAGGTTAATATGCAAGCCTTTCAGGATGGATCTTTCCTACAAGTAGCTGGTAGGCTACTGCATTTTATTTATAAACTAGGAGTTTTTGTCCACAGCTTTACTTTGAAAACAAGGTTCAACCAGCACTGCTATAGCACTTCTTCACCATGTACCACAGACCATTTCCTGCTCCTCAGACAGAGATGAGGGGTTCAAGTTTAAAAGTCTAAAGCTACATTTAATGAGTAATATGTTGACAGTTATTGAATTACATTTGACACACCACAAGTCAACAGTTCTCTCACAGAGGACTTTTATTCCATCACAAGTTTTTGCAGACTGATGCCTTCAATATTTTAATTCATTTTGAATTAAGCCTCACACAAACAGAACAGGGCTTTTTCCCCCCCATATAAAAAAATAATTGGTCTACAACAAAGCATGGCACTTCAAGCAGTTTGTAGTCAGTTGGGAGAATAACCAAGTTGTCAGATAGGTGGCATTTACTCCTTGGATGCCATGTAGGCCATCAGGTCACAGACACGGTTGCTGTAGCCAAACTCGTTGTCATACCTACAAGGAAGAAACAATCACCACATACATTCATGTTTTTTAAAAAAATAAATAAATTAAAAAATAATCTTAACCATACAGCATCAGTACATACCATGACACCAGCTTAACAAAGTGATCATTCAGGGCAATTCCAGCACCTGCATCAAAGATGGAGGAGTGAGAATCTCCATTGAAGTCTGTGGACACCACCTGTGAGAAAGCAAGAAAGGTAAAGAGTGATCGATGCAATCAAGGCAACACTGACTGCATATCAGCAATATGCAGTCAATGTTTCCATACAAACTAGAAAACTGTCAATTTCCTTTTCACACCTAAACAATTCACTCAGTGGCAAAATTTGACAAATGCTCATACCAACACATCTTGATATGTTTTAATACTTTAATGGGTCAACAAGGAGAAGCCAGGCCAAGCACGCACATGCCTAATAAATGGCCAATGAAAGAATACAGCACTTAGTCTTCATTAACTGGAAATAGTTTAGCTTGGACAACACCGATTTGGCAAGTTCCTCATATTATTGGCAACTAGGATTACAACAATACATGCTTGATGCCACAGAATCCTATTAATAGGAAACCAGCTTTTCGTGAGAATTTATACCAATCTATCAGTGTTATACCTTTAGTATTCCTATACACCAGACTGCCAGAATACACAGCTTACATGTAGTGCTGAACATTTTAAGCATGGTTTTAGGTAAATTTAGTCCAAGATTATATTTAAATCAGGGTGAATTATGTGGCACCTACCTGGTGGTCTGTGTATCCCAGAATGCCCTTCATGGGGCCCTCAGCTGCAGCCTTTACCACCTTCTTGATTTCATCATATTTTGCCTGCAGAGCAAAAAGGAAGTGAGGAATTACTGTTACAGCCATTTCCTCTCAAATGTCTAAAAAAGAAGCGAAAATTAATGTCTGAAGTTTAGATAATGAATATGTTGCCAGAATGTCAAATTATGGAAAATGATTCTTTGACCCAACTATAGATTTCAAATTGGACAAATGAATGTGCATCAGGCACAGGCACTCAGTGATTTACTCACAGGCTTCTCCAAACGGACAGTCAAGTCAACCACTGACACGTTGGGAGTGGGGACACGGAAAGCCATACCAGTCAGCTTCCTGAAACAAAAAGGGAAGGGTTAGAACCTTTGTAACAGAAACAACTGGAGAACAGATCTCTTTACTAATGTCTAAACCACAAGTAGAGCCAACCTCACTGAAGAGATGTGCTTTAAATTATTTAACTAATGTCATTTAATTTCACAAACTGGGGGCAAAATTTAAACCGATCAGCCACAACATTAAAACCACCTGCCTAATTGTGTAGGTCCCCCTAATGCTGCCAAAATGGCTCGGACCCATTGAGGTGTTCAGCGGTATCTGGCACCAAGACTTTAGCAGCAGGCCATAAAGTCCTGCAAGTTCTGAGGTGGGGCCTCCATGGAACAGTCTTTGTCCAGCACATCTCACAGATGCTCAATTGGATTGAGATCTGGGGAATTTGGAGGCCAAGTCAACACCTTGAATGGCCATGTTCCTCAAACCATTCCTGAACAATTTTTGCGATGTGGAAAAATTATCCTGCTGAAAGAGGCCACTGCCTTTAGGGAATACCGTTGCCATGAAGGGGTGTACTTGGTCTGCAACAATGTTTAGGTAGGTGGTACTTGTCAAAGTAACATCCACATGAAGGTCAGGACCCAAGGTTTCCCCAGCAGAATACTGCCCAGAGCATCACACTGCCTCCACCAGCTTGCCTTCTTCCTATAGTGCATCCTGTTGCCATCTCTTTATAAGGTAAAGGTAAGAAGGTGGAAAACGCAGAAGGCGGCACAGGGAACGCAGGCAAAAGCGGGTCTGTCGAGCAGGCCATCGAGCAAGGCTAAAGAGAGCGCCTCTTAAGTCAGCGCTGCCTAGCGTCTTCCTCACAAATGTCAGGTCACTAAACAAAATGGAAGAACTGGAACTGATCATATCTATGAAGAAAACAGTAAGAGATTGCTCCCCAATAATTATCAGAGACATGGCTCCACTCAGGGTCCCGGATGATGCTACCGCGCCAGCAGGCCACACAGTGCACCGAGCCGATATATTCCACCAAGTGCCAACACCAAACAGGCACTGGAAGTTTTGTTGGCAACCATCAACAAATTGCAGATCTCCTACCCTGATGGCATTTTCATTATAGTGGGAGACTTTAATCAAGCAAATCCTTGACATTTGTTGACATTGTTTGCTGTACATGCCTAGTTTTGCACCATTTGCTGTATATATTCCTTACTTACTGCACTGTATTGATGTGTGCACACATGTTCACTCTTTGTACTGGGAGCCAAAAATTTTCGATGTACATCTGTACAATGACAAAGGCATTCTAATTCTAAATGTAAAAGACGACATGATTCAGACCAGCCCACACTCTTCCATTGCTCCATGGTCCAGTTCTGATGCTCACATGCCCATTGTAGGCATTTTCAGCAGTCGACAGGGGTCAGCATGGGCACTCTTACTGGTCTGCAGCTACACAGCCCCAGTTGCAGCAAGCTGCAATGCACACTGTTTTTAGACACTTTTATTGTAGCCAACATTAACTTACAAAATTCTGTGCTACCAGATGGGCTAGCCTTCACTCCCCCCCACGCATCAATGAGCCTTGGGCACCCAGGACCCTGTTGCCAGTCCAACAGTTGTCCTTCCTTATACTACATTTGGTAGGTACTAACCACTGCATACCACGAACACTAAAAGACCTGCCATTCTGGAGATGCTCTCACCCAGTCATCTAGCTATCACAATTTGATGCTTGTCAAAGTCACCAAGACCCTTATGCTTGCCTATTTTTCCTGCTTCCAGCACATCAACTTTGAGAACTGACTGTTCATTTGCTGCCTAATGTCTGGCACCTGTCAAGGGGTGAATGTAACAAGATTCAATGTATTTCACTTCACCCATCAATGCTTTTAATGTTATGGCTGAAGAAATTAAGACTGCCTTTTCAGATTTGGGGGAGAAAAAAAAGCATCTTAAGACAGAAGTCAAGAACTAAATTTAAGGCCATTCAAACACTGGTATCCTGAATTTGGGATGACAAATGGTTGTATGGTGAAACTGACCCGTTGAGTTCAGGAATGACTTTACCCACAGCCTTGGCAGCACCAGTAGAGGCTGGGATGATGTTCTGGCTGGCACCACGGCCATCTCTCCACAGTTTACCAGAAGGACCATCAACAGTCTTCTGGGTGGCTGTGATAGCATGGACAGTGCTCTACAAGGGGGAATTAAAAATCCAGATTGAAACACAGGAAAGGGGGTAATGGACAAAGGATGAGTTCCTGAGGAGTCACCACATGGCTGTTCTGATAAAGTAAAATTCTTGGAGTATGGAAAAATGACTATTCACTTACCATAAGACCCTCAATGATGACAAAGTTATCATTGATGACCTTGGCCAGAGGAGCCAGGCAGTTGGTAGTGCAAGATGCATTGCTGTGGAGAGGGAGAAAGGAAAGGACATACCAGTCAACCCAACTGCAGCATTTTTAATTATTATTAAAATTATATTATTATTCTCATGTACAGGTGCACTGCATTTACTAAGCTGCGAGTATTAACCACAGCTCTGATAAAGGCATGCCCCCTACTGGCCGCATCTGCATCTTTACCTGACTACTTTAAGGGACTTGTCGTATTTCTCATGGTTGACGCCCATGACAAACATTGGGGCATCAGCACTGGGTGCAGAGATGATGACTCTCTTGGCACCACCTTTCAAGTGAGCCTAAGGAGAGATCCAAGTACATGGATCAATCACAGGAATTGTATTATCTCGACTACAGCATGATTCGGGTATTTAAGAACATACAGGTTCAAGTTGGAGTTCAAGTACATATTTACTTACAGAGGCCTTCTCAATGGTGGTGAAGACACCAGTGGATTCCACAACATACTCAGCACCAGCATCACCCCACTTAATGTTGGCTGGGTCCCTCCTGGAAGGATGAGGAGTTAGTTGGAGACAATGTCCCCCATTGCCCCCCAACCCCAAAAACCCACACCTGCACAAACCCACCCACATCCCACAAGACAAGACAAGACAATGGGCAGAATTCTCTATGCATGTATTAAAAAAATCAAATCAACTCACTCGCTGAAAACTGTGATGACATGTCCATCAATGACCAGTTTGCCACCCTCAGCCTTGACCTCTCCCTTGAACTTTCCATGGGTGGAGTCATACTGGAACATGTACACCTGTCCAGGTAAAAACAAGACGAGACAAACATGATTGAGCAGGACAAGAGAGAAATCAAAGGGTAAACAAATCTAATCGATTCCTTTAAGTGTTTTGCTTACATATTCCAATTTGAAGTTATAATTAAACCATTTACAACCTAGGTAAGAAGGACTGAATACAAACTCACCATGTAATCCAGATCAATGAAGGGGTCATTGATAGCCACAACCTCCACCTTCTTGGAGTGGAAGGCAGCACGGGTCACCAGACGCCCAATACGGCCAAATCTGAAATGAGGTCATAAGCGTGCTTAGGGTTTGCCACTCGCACTCAATGCACAATGACTATGGAGGAGAACATGGCTTTGCTGACTTGCTAAGGAACCAAAGTCCGTCAAGTTAAAACTAAGCAGAGCATGCACAGTAGATGGGAGAGACAGTGTGTTTGCCTGAAGCTGACCCTTTTATTCATCATGAATATTCCCAGTCTTCATGCAGACAGTACTCACGACACTGTAGTAGTGAACAGATTTACACTAGGACCGACTGAAGAAACACTTACGGAAATACAGTGTAGTATTTATACATTTAAAAAAAAAAAAAAAAAAACCCACACACAACACTTTACCCCACATTAAATCCTGATAATGGTCTTGAAGCATTGTGGATACTAAGTATTACTACAATAATTGGAAACAGTGAAAATCTACTAGTTGGCATTTGCTCAAAGGCATTAAACATTCACATAATTACAGTATAACCAGAGTTGTGACAAAGGAGCTTTTTGTGACAAAGTCTGTGCCTTCAAGTTCCTTTTTAATCATACTATATACAGTCAAGTGATAGTCACCTGCACTGTGCTTAAAGAGCACAATGCAGGATAGGGATTGCCAGGTACAAATGACATCACCCCATATTTAAAAAAAAAAAAAAAAACCTGGAAACAGCAACATGAACTTGTAGGACTGCCAAAAACTGATTAGAAATTCACAAATATGGGCAGAGGTAAAGTTCAACATTGCACTGCATCCAGCTACTACAGGGGTTCTGATGACTTTTTTTTTTTTTTTAAAAAGATCTGCAAATCTTACAGGGTATTTCCTAACATCTGCAACAGCCCTTGCAACAGCCCATGTGCAAGACTGTCAATATTCTACAACCCACTAGATGGCAGAAGCATTCCATAGTCAAGAGAAGTGACAATATACAATTTTATATATTTAACTTTTTCTTCCTATCGTTAGTCTTTAATACCTGCACTTTAACCGTGTGAGCTGCTGTGATGAGTGAATTTCCCCACTGTGGGATCAATAAAGTTTCTTAGTGCCATCTTTTTCCAAACCAGCCATTGGACCAGCTCATACCACTCTTACCTTCAGACCCCATACTTAGCTGTTCCTGACATGCTAGATGCCACACACATCACTTTACTAAAGGTTAAGATTAGTCTTATGACAATAGCACAGCCTCATGGTTTTAAGTTGCAGTAGGGTGCTTTACTACTTCCAGTGCCAAGTGAGCCTCTGCTGGGCCCCATGGGAGTTCAAACCAGGGCTGAGAAACAATCAGTGAGTCCGACAAGATAGGCTGTGAATAACTTCTGAGAATTTCATTTGCATGAAAATCAGCAACAATGGACACTGGACTAAAGATTAAAGTCCTGTCCTAGAGTAGCAGTGGGAGGGAAACATTTCCTATACAACTAGTTACAGTTTAACATTGGAATACATCAGACAATTGGGGGAGGAAAAGAAAAAAGAGACACGCACGAAGCACATGTCGATCTAGAAACTAGAAAGAACATAACAGCAAGTCTGTAGGGCCAAATCTTAACCTACAACCACCTGAAGCATGCAGAAGCAATAGCTGTCTGCAGGAGCCATTGTGTTCATGTTTTCCCCCCCCAGTACATTCTTATGGCACTGAACAGCTATCAAAGGACATCCCAAGATAATCTGGGTGCCTTGTTGGTCAGGCTTTACTGTATGAGCATGTGGCAGTGACCTCCGAGCTATGTAGAGGGCTCACATTTCTTATCATACTTCATGTGAGCGGTGTTTCAGCACAGAACAGCTGCTGCCTCAGACACTCCCGTCATATGGCTGTCGTGCCCACCCACACGTTCAGCATGGCACGTCTTATAGAGGAGGGTATGGGGAGGTTTCAAAGGCAAACTGACCCTCAGCAAACAAAAAAGAGGGGTTGTGTGCTGTGCGATAATCTTTGCCATTACCTGACGTCAAACTGACGACATGGTGCACAGACTGCAAACAGATTGCTTTTTTTAAGCAATCAGCGACTGACTAATGCAGTCAGCTCCTCACGTCACCTGAAAGCTATCAAAACAGGTCCAATAGGGCAATTTATGGAACAAAAATTCCATAAACTAACTTCTGAAAGGCAACTTTAGTGCAGTGCTACAGGGCCAATACAAGTAAGCCACATGTGTGATAAGGCACTTCAGTTCCTCTTCAGATTTTGCAGCTTTGCCAGGCTGGAATAAGAGTTCCTTATGAAGATTAACACAAGCCTGCCACAACTATTTTACTACTTTTAACACTTAACAAAATGCAGTTATATAAAGTCACAAAAAAGAAGCATAAGTCACATCCATCATTCCAAAGGTAGTTAAGCAAATAAATTAAAAAAAGTTAAATTAAATAGCCCTAATTGTTTTATTTAAAAAAAACCACACACACAGACACACACAGACACACACAGACACACACAGACACACACAGACACACACAATTAGCTGTTCATCTTTGGGACAGAGTTTTCTCCCTCTTGTAGCCTGCCAGAGGCCTATAAGTAAACTGCAAGTTCAGTGCCTTACCCATTGATGCCGACTTTAACCATTTTGTCCGCTTTGGTCTTGTCCTCTGAAAAGAAAAGGCAAATCAGACATTAGAGACCAGAAGTGTGACATGGCCAGTTTTATGTCGCATTAACAGGATCTCGAGTTGAGTGTGTGATGAACTGCTCGGACACTCTGGTAGGCGGTTCGGTTAAGTTCATTGTCGCTGCAGTAACAGTGATGGAGGTCAGAGTTAAAGTACAGCGCGCTGAGGAGGCGTGGAGCACCAAGGCAAGTTCACCAAGCGGAAAACAACAGTATACAGCAGAATAAACCTTAGTTTCACCTAAAAGCAAGTGTGAATAAAAGTAGCATGACTTTAAGGGCAAAAAAAAAATCCGTTTATCTTAGACAACAAATGTAACTATTAGATAACTGTGTTCAAACATAAGCGAAGAGCCAAGATTACAGCCTACAAGAGTCTTCAACTATTAGTCAGTTCAAGCTTCAGAAAAAAAAAAACAAAGCAACTAACTATGTCTATGAACATCTTAAAATTCGCGCAGTTTAGCTTAATAAGTAATTTCGGCTTGTTGCTGAGCAGGTGGGAGATTTAGTTACCGTCTGTGAGAGGCCTCTGTCTGTCTCTGCACTGGTGTGAGTGGGGAGAAAGTTCACAACCGGCCAAGCTTTATTTCTGGCGGGGTGGAATAAGCCACGCCCCCTGACTTTAACACCCTAATCGCCCCGCCCCTTAATAATGTCAAGGTCACGCTGTGGATCAGAAATACCCGGTGCTGGAGGGCCAGAGTCCAGGATTATGTCCGAACCACCAGTGCATTAGTTAAGGAGTTTTATTCATCAAAATTACTGCTAAATTCTCATGGGAACTGGGAAGCAATGGGTAGATTAGAGCCCAAGTCAGGTGCGAGCACCCAAACGCACTAAGGGATAGGGAGTAGTGTACACTTCCGACTGTGCAGCAGTGTAAGGTGGTTTCCCTGTTTTATTACAAATACTAAATGAGTTGTATGAGGTGTGATTGGACAGGAAAATCATCTGACCTGGATGTTCCAAACATGAGTTGTGCACTTCTGCTGCAGATGTAAAATCACATCTAGAGTATATCTAGTCTGAATAACTATAATTGTTATAATTAATATAAGATCAATTTACATTTCAATAAGTTCTGATGACGTAGGCCTACTTAATTTCAATTCAGCATACTTCAGAAGAACATCCAGCAGAGGATAAAGAATTGCAAATCACATGCCTTATAAATAATTTTTATACATTACATACACAAAATTGCATTCTTATTTAATGTTTTTTAGAACTATATTAAAGAATCTAAAAAGGAAACAGTTCTGATTGGTCACATCAGATCAGTCTTCAGAGAAAGCAATATGAAGTGAGCTTGCTCATCTAACTTTGACCTTCTCACAAGCCTCAGACAGACACTGAAAGAGAGCCGGAGCAAGGGATCAAATCGCTCTCTTCCTGAGTGGGTGACATTTACCAGAAAGACCATGACCCTTCACTTTTAATCAGCCATCCCTCCTTCACTTGCATGTCTCCATCCCTGCCCTCGACCCTGTGAGTGTATGTGGAGGCTCACACTGTTATCTCTGACAGGTCTGCTCTGGTGAGCCAACTACCAGTGAACATGCAGTGGAATGTATGTACAGTATGTGTCTGCTGCATGCAGTTCACATATGAGATTTATAAATAGGATAATTATTTATAGAACAACAATACAATCATTTACATGCAAGGTGAATTTGATCCTAATTTCTCTGTGCATGTGCTACTATAAAATGTCATATTAAATCTTTTGTAGAATTGAACATTGTGTTAATGGTATGTCTCCTTCATGGAACAAGAGAAAAGATCAGCACATTGGCTGAAAAACTGATTAATTAAATTAATTAAGGATTAATTTCAATTAAAGATTAAATTAAATTAAAGTGTTAATGTCCTGCAAAGCTTGTTAGTCTGTGTGCAATGAACTGTATTTGTTCCACAGGTGATATAATGTGTCGTCTGAAGTTGCTTTGCTTACATGTTTGTGCTGACAAGGCCTCCTGTAAACCCTCTGCCTTTTGGCTTCACTCAGTGGTCTTAAGGTCACAGATCAGGAAAAGGCCAAACTCAACATGTATGGTGTGTTAAATAGGAGATTAGCTAGTAAGGTCTAGGTTGCACCTAATCTAATGCCACTGGCCACTGAACTGCCTCATCATTATTTTACCTCATCGGGTTAATCACAAGTTCACAATGAGAGGATTGAATCTGATAACATTCATCAGACACCCAGAGCCAAGCCCTAGACAAAAGAATCAGATCAGTTTACATGTTACATTTCAGTCAACACTGAAAAGTACCATATAGTAAATTTTCATTTTGATCGACCTTTTTAATGAGCTGACTCTGAAAATACTGTGTGGAAACCACAAAAATGAGCATTTAAAATGACAGTCAACAAATGCTATTGTACTCTGTAGATTAGCAACTTTACTGAGACAGCTCTGTATTTAATGCAGTAGCAGTGTTCATTATTTCCAGAGTTGCAGGCATGAATCAAAGTGAAATGTGCCTCGCTACATCTACACTGTGAGAACTTTTTCATGCATTGGTAAAGCACTTAGTAAGTCATGTTCAACCAAGGGTTTCAGCTTGAGACAACCAAAAACCTACGCACATTGGAGACCTCAGCATGTTTTACACAACCAGTTTGCATCCTAAAATTTGCATGTGGTTACATATGTTTTCAAATTAGCATTTTGGCTCCAGGACTCAGAATAATTTTAAAAGCTTATATGTAAATTAACTAACACCCACTCAATTCATACAGATCTACCCTTCTGAAAAATATTAGGCCTACTGCAGCTTGAACAGTGATCTATTTCCAAAACATATAGAGTAGATTTGAAGTCTTTACAGCAAGCATTAGAGAAATACACCTTATGAGTTCACATATTTCATTTGTGGTACATATAATTTGCATTGGTTTGTGGTATGAGCTTAGCCTGTGTATGCTAATGTGCATTTTGTATGTTCTAGTTCCCCCCTTCCCTCTTCTATGTAGAATGTGCTGGAGAGGGACCGGGGCAAGCTAAAAATAATCTAATACCCAAAGGCCGACCCCACACCCTTATATAAATGCATTTATCTGCTCCAGTGGAGTGTTTGGAACCAGGCATCATGCTCACTGACAAGTGGAGCAAACAGGTTCAGTGAAATCAGACGTGCTTTAAGTCACTCAGTGCATATGTCAGATGAGATTACAAAGGTTTACCTAATTTTGTCATTCAACAGCAAGTTATATTTCACTGATACTGCAACCAAGTCTTTCTTTATGCCTTCTCAGTTTGAAATATCTCTCTAGTCTAGCCTGTGTATTTGAGTGTGTTATAGATTAACTGTTAGTTCTGAAGCCATGTGTTCGTTATCTATATTATGTGGACAGGAGCTCAGAGTTCAGCGTCTTGCCATGGTTAAAGTGCACCCTGAGCAGACCAGACAGGATTGGAGTGGTTTGGAAATTTAGAAATTGTGCCACCTAATGGTAACAGAAACTGCATTTAGGTCTTAATACTGTGGAATATTCTGATTTCAAAAGTGGCTATTAGTAAATGTCTAAATTACACAAGGAGTGAACAACTATAGACCATTCGGACCTTTCTTATGATAAAATACATTAATCAAAAGGTTGATGGAATATTTAGGTAATAGCTCAAAGAAGATCTCTACTTTGGTTGAGGTTTTTAAGGAGATACAGAGTCAATTTCACAAACGCTACCTCAATGCCTAAATGTCTTCTACCTTTTAATGAAATAATTATGTCTTTCATTTAAGAAATGTAATTAAATCTGAAAGTTAACCACATCACAGCAGTGTACAAAGCAAGAGAATGGGAAATGGTCATTCCTAAGCATTACAATCCTGTTAATGAGGCAAAATCAACCAGAACAGTGAAGTATTTTTATTTTTACTTATAATACATATTTCATTATTTTATCAGAAATAAGTAGTGGTATACTGTTTATTGCAGTTCCCCTACTCTTGTACCCAATCATTCCAGGGATTTTATTTTAATGGACTTATATAATGTAATAAAGTCACAACAGCAATTTTATGGGGGAAGAAATCTTACACCTCCTCACTGACAGGCGAAGGTGAACTTAGTGTTAGTCACATTTGCTCCGCTTAAAGTGAGTAATCCGTTTAAAACTGTAACCTTGGTATAGCACAATTAAATCTCAATATCACTGGGAATACTTTCATCTTATTTAACTGGTGAACTAATTCGTGATTATGGCTATTTACTGATAATTATATGAAAGGTGTCTCAATAAAGACTGAATCTATGAGACTTCTGCAGTTTAGGAAGATGTTCAGTAGTGCAATAGCATTATTAAACAGACAGGTTGAGCATTTCAGTAGTCTGTCCTCATAATAGGGTCTGGTTTTAACAGCAGTGTTGTACTGAACGTGGTAACTGGCTATTGTACACAGTTAATTATTCAGCTTCATCTTGTCATTCAATCAAGTTAAATGTATCAAACAATGAATTGTAAAAATACAGTGAGATGTCAGCTTAAATTATAGCAAGTCTTTACAAGGTAATTGTGGCATCCTAGAGAGTGGAGAAAAGTGGTGGATATAAGGAAAAATCCATATCAATGTTGATTATATATTTCATTAAAGAAGTAAAGAAATATTTGCATATTTATATTTCAGCTAACAATTTATTGAGCAGCGAGGTTATTAGTCAGGTCTCACTCCCCTAGAATCTCCTCACATGAGACTGCCAATCATATAAAAAAAAGCAGGCCTGCCTGGGGTATGGAGAGGGGATCTGACGTGACTGGATATTTAATGCAGTTCTACACGCAGTGACTAAAAGACAGGAGTGAGCCTGAGTGACATTTAGTGCTGATATGTAAAGGATTTAACAGAGATGAATATATCCATAATCCTTGAGCCTACACAAGCATGCACAGTGAAAAGAATTACTGGCAAGAAATGAAAAAAGAATTTTTTTCACCCGGTATCTAATGAGAAACACAGTGCTTGTGGATATATCAGCACTAAAAATATGTGTACCGTGAAATACATCACTGATGCACATTAGTATGGAATGAACAGCTCATTATTGAATGATGCGGTCTGAATTCCAGTCTTTTTGGACTAAAGGCTAAATTAGTGTGGCTTTGCTGAAAAAATTGTGCTAGTTACCCAAAAATATTTCCACACTTTCTCACAGTTTTGATGGAGTGGAAGCACTGGCATCCCCTAGAAAGTTTATTATTATCATAAAAATAAGGCAGAAAAAGGTGATTAGATGGTAAAATTTCCCTTTGACTACAGTGTGGGCATAGAAATAGAGACATGAGATCTTTACAACTGTGAAAAGTTTCACTGCTTAAACAAATTATGATGCAAAGAACAATGCAGATCCTTAACACATTTAACCATTTTATTCATGCCAAATATACACAAACATAAAGTTGAACTGTGTTAGTTTTGCTCATGCATATCCTTCAAAACAGTCTGAAATACAGTTCATAGGTAGTCCAATATATGATATATATTAGTATGAAATATAGTCCCATGATTCACTATGATCAAATACAATATGTTTGTATTATCTAACAACACATAAACAAAAGTACACAAAACATATTTTCACTCCTCTACCATCACAGTATAGACAAAACTAGAATCACTAAAATGTAACAGCACTTTATAATAAACAATTTACAATACAGTATGGGAACATATCACCTCAAAGACTGTGAACAGTGAAAATGGAGTGAAAGAAACTGTATGAGAACATCACCATACAGATGAGAATAACTGGCTGTAGACTGTCACTGTGAGGAACGTCTACTTGATGCTTAGAAGCCATCTCAGATTGCTCTGTCCCTCTCGCTGTCATTAGCAGCCGAGGCCGCTCATAGATCCGATTCGGTCTAGCTTCAGGCCAAAGCACCCTCGGTTCCAACCCCTCCGAGACCGGTCTGACAAAGCTCGCTTTTGATTGGCCAGAGCTCCCTTGAGGAGGCGGACCCAGGAGTTTTCATTCTGCACAGGTATGTCAATCCATTTGGGATTTTCTGCAACTTTTAAGCCAGAATTAAAGACCTGTACCGGCTCTTCTGATTGGTCACTGGTGAGATTATCCAGGTCATCTAGGGTCAAAAGGTCATTGTAACGCTCAAGGAACTGCTCAATGACCTTTAATAGGGAACAGGAATGAAACAGCTTTTTATGTCATGATTCCAACTGGCGAACTACTAAGCAGTGGCCTTAGTCTTAGTTCTAAAATGGCCGTCCTTAAGTAACATCCATAATTAGACAGCATGTACATTCTAGTTATGCTTTAATGTTTCTCTACATCTCATGGCCAGCAGAGATGAGTGAGTCTGCCTACCTGCATGGCCCGGTCAGGGGTGTGCAGGCTTCGGCTGTGGCCGGGTTTCAGTGGTGCCAGTAGGAGCAGCACTGCCAGAACAGCAGAGCAAAGCATCATGCAGCAGAGACACACGAGCCCAAACACACAGACTATTAGAAACCTAAAGGAATACAATACATTTAAATTAATTTAAAACATTTAGTTACAGCACCCCATCATCATAGACAGACTCACAGAAACATCTAAAACTTCAGCAGTTTAATCTCATGATCAGCTTTTAAAATTATTTGTGAAAGAATTGTTTAAGTATGATTGCTCATGTTTTTATTTGTTTCGCAGTGCTGTTACAATGGTTATTTCTTATGTCCTGTGACTGAATGTTGTTGCTGGTAAGTATTGTGCTGCCTTCTTTGCTAGGGCTCACATGAAAAAAAGATTTTTGTTAAAAATCTAGAAAAATACTGTGAATATTAAAAACACAGAAAAGATTTATATTCACTACCATAGTAGTGTAATTTAGTAGTAGTGTGTAATTTCTAATTGCTGCCTTGGCATGGAATTTGTAAACAGATGTACCTGTAGCTACAGTTATAGTAACATTTAAAAAAATATATACAGCAATGTATATTATATATCCATGTATATCCATACTGTATGTATGGATATACATACAGCAATGTATATTATATGAATATAAATGTACAGGTTACAAAATATATAGCAATGCATTAGTTTATTATATACTAAAGGTAAGTATTTATAGTGAGAGGAAGATGAAATTCTGGAAAACTCTTCTTACAAAATTACAAAAGAGTTACTTACCAGAGACTGACTGTATGAAAACCTGTGGCTGAATGTTCAGTGAGAGCTCTGCTCCATCCTCACTCTCCGTCTGATTCTCTTGCTCTCTTCTCCCTCAATATTTGGCACCTGCTATGAGCATCCTTTTCTCTCCTCCTCCTTTGCGCTTGCTCTCTCACTCAGACCTTGATTTATAGTGTGAGCTCTGTGGTGTGTGTGTGTAAGTTGGAGAAGTGTGTCAATAGTGTCTCCTATATGAGGATGGGATGTGTATTAACTCTGACCACTCCCCCAGACACACACTTTTGCCTCCTCTCAAACACAGACACACAAATCCACACACCTCGTCATTGCCTTTTCATTCTGCAGGTGATGGAATGGCTACAGAGAAGTTATGTGATATCAGGTCGGTCTGTCTGGTGGATGCTGCCAGCATGTGTGTCCACATCTTTTTGAAAGAGCACCTTGACCCTTTTATATGGACCCATGCTTGAACAAACACACATTAACACACAACAAGAGTTGGTCCTCTTTTCCTTCCAAAATGATGTCACCCTTTCCTTTTTCATTCCTCATCTGACCATTGTCGCTTTTTAACTTCCCTCTGTTTGCCGGGCTATGCTCTGGTTGCCAAACATGCCCCATCCTGGAGCAGGGTTATGACTGCTGAACAAATGCCAGCATGTCTTTAATGCTTTTCCCTCCTCTAGATATTTGCAAATCAAAGCCTTTGTAATTTTTTTTTCTTTTTGAAACTTTTTGAGTTTCAATGCAACATAACTGAAAACATAAGCTGATATACTCAGCATTTGTGCCAGGTTTATATCAACAGAGAAAATCCAAAAATTCCTGTAGCTTACGGTAAAAAATAGTTTCACCTTTCTCGTGAGAGCATGGTATGTCCAAGTGGCCCGTTTCTAATCTGCTGTCAGTGGTGAATATTCATTATTTTTCCTTCTCTGTGTCTAAACCTTTTCTCTATTCTTTACTGTATTTTTTTTACCCTTTTCTGTTGTTCCTAGGGTTTTTCTCTCTAAGAGTAACAGTCTGCCAGTGCCATCTGCTTGCAGCTCCCCCTCAGCCTCTGAGAACACGGGGAGAGCCAACACTCATGCAGCGCAGGCAAACACTTAAGCATACACACACACACACACACACACACACACACAATATATAAGATATGGCAACTCACTCATAAACAAACTATAATATATAAATTAAGATATTCATAGATGCCAGTATAACACATCAACACACAATTTTATGGGTGTATATAGACCACAAAGACACACATACACATCTCTGGCTTTGTAAAGCAGCTTGAGTTCAGTGAATGGCTCTGCTGTTTGATCAGGTTGGTGTTTTTACGGTTGTGTACCCTGTCTCCCTCTCTCTCTCCTAGTGAAGAATAGCTCTGCTCTGCAGACAGCTGCTGCCACTGCTGGCCAACTGCGCAAACCCATTTTCATACCTACACTCTGCTGTCAGATATTACTGCTCTCAACACTATTAACCATGCTTTATTGTTTCCAAGGAGAAGTTCATCAACATTCCACAGGTCCTGCCTTTGGTGAGGACACACAGAGGTAGTCAATTTAATCATTTCAAAGTACTGGGAGTAAAAAAAAAACTGTTTATAACGTTTGCTTATTTTCCCATAACAGCAATTGCATGCACACACACACTTAACTCTCACAGCTATACTCTATTCTGCAATGACGTTTTGCCAGTGGTTGACAGAAGCAGGTACCCATACTTTACATTAGACCCTCAACAAGACTGCGGAAGAGTAATTGGCCCATGTAGCTCTCTTGGGTTGTCACTCGAGTGAGAGAAAGAGTGAAAGTGAAAGACAAAAGAGAAAATGTGAGTAGGAGGACAGGTGGGCGAACAGAGGGATGAGATGAAATATAAAATATGAAGGGATGACAAGAGGCTGCTGGAATGCACTCGAGCCTCACCTCAGAGCGAGAGAGAGAGTGCGGCGAAGGTGAAGTGTGTATAGATATGTGTGTGTGTTCCAGCTCTGTGGGCAGGGACAATAAAAAAAAGTGGAAAGGTGTCATGCATGGATGTGTGTGGGCTGGATCATTTCTGTGTTAGTGTGCAGGTGGAGGAGAGGACAAGAGACCTACTGAAGGGCAGGAGAGCACAAAGTTGAAAATAAAATTTTTGAGTAAAAAAGCTTTGAGTTACAGGGAAAGAAAGAACAAGTAACGGACAGAAAGCAAGGGAGGGATAGAGGGGCCCGCAAAGGTGGTGATCTTGTCTGGCCAAGCTGTGGCACAACACTCAAAGTAATGACTTCATCTTAATGTACACACACACATACATACACACACACACACACACAGTAAAGTGGTCCTAGAACAAATACCTGGTGGGTATAACCAGGGTCCATTTTCACAAAGAATCCCATCAGTAAGAGTTCTTCTAAGTGGCACTGCAAGTACCTAACTAAGAGTTTCACCCTAAAACCTTTTTCTCTAAACTGCTCAGAGGAACCTTGACTAAGGAATTTATAAAAATTTGTATTTTATATTTAATTAGACAATCATTTTACACACTTTGTATGAAGCAGACTATACCACAGTATATCCATGACAATATAGATTTTAAACCTCTAAAAGAAAACAGATTTGACATGTCAGCATAAATTTTTGCTTCTGTGTATTTTTTTTACTGTAATATAATGTCATGCTGTGGGTTTTCATTTATGAGTTTAGCATGAAGACCAATCAACCATCATTATTTTCAATATTCAGTTATGAAAAATGCTGTCATTAGTAGCAATGTTTGAACTGTTAATAGCACTCTGGAGAGAGTATTGATTTGAGGTAAAACACTTCACTGCACAACTGCAATTTGTAGCAGACATTTGTGCAAACTTTGACCTCCAGCACTTAACGAGAGTCCAATTAAGTGAAGTAATTAATTTACATCACTGATAGCCATATAGATATGGTTAAGTATAGGAACCCACTGCACCTGTTAATAGGTTAGGTTCCAATCAGGCGAATGTGCACTATGTTCATTAGGGAGCACCTGGCTGAGTTGCATGGCTGAGCTTGGGAAATTTTAAATTTCTGTCTAAATCACATCTATATGATATAAACCAATAAAATAATAAAATTAAAGGATACACAACTGTGAAAAAAAAATCATTTTTGAGCAAAAATGACTACAGGAGAACCACCTCCACAATATTCAGTAATAGTTAAAGTCTTTCATAATAGAGCAATGAGGCCATGTTAAATGAATAAAAATGAGCATGAGTCAAAATGGGCTGTTAGTACAATAATGTGTGTGTGAGTGCATTTGTGATCTGTACGATACGTAGGCTTCAGCCCCCCTACGCGCACACACCCCTACACACCTTTTCAATCATATTTGTATGCTGAAGATTGTTGTAATTAACTACTTGCAATAGTGCTCGGTCGGACTGAGAGGAGGAAAATCTAAACTCCATTAGCCACAGGTCTGAACGCCTTTAGCACGATGCTCCATTATCTCCTGTGCGTGATTCTACAGCACTGTAATTAAAATCAAAGCTTTGCCCACACTCTGTGCTCATGTTGGAACAATGAGCAGTGATTAGCATGTTTTCTCCAGGAGAGAAATTTCGCTTCACAGTAGAGACACTGGACGCATCCACTGAAAGTGATTGACTGCGTTTGTTGCCATGGTGATTGCGGTGAATGGCGGGAAAAGTGAGGCTCGTGGCGGGAGTTCATCATTTGCTAAACGAACCCATCACAAGCCTCTATTAGACTCGATGAATGAGCTGCGGTCAGATGTCAGCAGGGTTAATGCGAAGTCAGCCGCAAAATGCAGGTTACTGTTCATACCGCATTGACAGTTTAGACAGAGCCACATAAGACCCACAATGACCCCATCAGACCCCACGTGTTCCAGTCAGGAAAAAAGAATGGAGTTTTTTTAAATTCCTGTACTGGGCTCGATGGATTGTTCTAATCAGAAGTCACCTAACAGCAACAGCATCAGTGGGATACTTGCGTGTTCTTGCAGGCGGTGTCTTTTCTGTATGTTCTGCATACCTGCTCCCTTAGAGTTCTTACCCTTTCAACTTATTTTGAAGTTAATATTTTAATAAGGGACCTCTATAAGCATTAGGAAGAGCAATGTGTGCCATTTAAAAGGTTGTGTGTTTTTTAGTGTGCTACAGTATCTGCAGCCAGTACAGTGAAATATGTCTGACAAAAACATTCTGATCAATTGTATGTTTCGTTTTCAAACATTATAAAACCATTAGCTGATTTGCAGGTGATTTTGTGCGACACACATTAAACTTGGCAGGAATGTCAACAAACTATAAAGATTTCCTAACATCTTTAAAATGTGCGCAGAGAACAGTTTAGACAAGTGAGTATTTCTTTGGTTAGATCTACTGAGGTTACCTGCCATATACAAGTATACAGTAGAATGAAATAGCCTTCTCCAAGGCCTTGATGCAACATTACAGAGGTCACAGATAGTAGTGTACACAACTGAAAACACAAAGTGCAAAAATTGAGGGAGACAAAGTGTCAGCATATAATAAACAATACAATAAATACAATAAAGTGGACAGTACAATAAATATAAACAATGATTCAACACAATAAATACAGCACCCAACAAAATGGTGTAGTGGATGGTGTGCAGTGAGTAGGGCATAATCTCCACTAGCAGCATAGAAGTTCCTGAGTTACAGAAATAAAGCAACAGTGCAGTATTTGATAAGCAATATTCATTCCTATGCAGTAGTGAGAGGAAACAAGATGAGGAGACGAGGTGGTTAATGGTTAAAATGGCTAGTGTGTGATGGGGTTGTTTCCATTAATTCTGAAGTAGGTGAGCAGCAGGCAGATTATTATTGAGGCTCCTTACAGCTCGTGGGAGGAATCTGCTCCAGAATCTGCTGGACTTAACCTGGACACTTGTGTCTTCTGTCGGATAGCAGAGGTATGAAGAGTTTATGGGAGGGATGAGAGGGATCAGCCACTATTCCGGTGGTTTTACTGAGGCAGTGTTTGTGGTATGTGTCCTATATTGTAGGCAGAGAGACTCCCATGATGTTCTCCCCTGTCTTCACTATCCACTGCAGGCTGGCGCTTCTATAAGAAGTGGTGAGGATGTGGTGGGGGAACCTAGCCTTCCTCAACACTCCATTGCTGTCCACTGCTGCTTTGTGCATAATGTGTACATTAACTTTAAACATGCTCATTTTTTGACTTGGATAATGTGAATGAATGAAGTCACACTGTTGTTTTCTTGATGTCATTGTGAAGACTAGCTTTGGGCTTTCATACATCTAATTGAGTTTTGCCCATTAACTTTGTGCTTTACAGTGGTTCATAGTTCACGAACAATTCAACTCTTTGAGCTGGCTGGATATATGCCAGTATTTTAATGAAAGATGCACATCTGGCACAATAATATCAATGCCAGAATGCATATTTGTCAATACAGCAGCAATCAGCAGTCATTACAGCAATGCTGATTTTACAATTATTTTAAAAAGATGTAAACAAACAGAATGCAAAGTATAATGTTTTTGGTGAATCAGAAAGTACAATAAGATTTTATTGAATGGTTTAGGTGATCACTAGGCAAAGATGAAAAAGGCAAAGCAAAAAAAGCAAAGCAAAAAAAAAAAAAAAAAAGGCAAAGCAAAAATAGTGGGAGCTGTTCATCAGATTAAAGAGTTGGTTCTTATTGATAAGCTGAGCTGACTGACTCACTGAAAATAGCCAGAATTCCTATTAGCCTTTAGTTGTGGCACATCTTGCATCGCCACTGTCACACCTAAATTTATATTTCTGGCTACACTACTGATTAAAGGAAAAAGTAATCTACTGAAAATTACTATTTTTTCTAATGGAATTGTAGTACATGTCCAAAGGTGTTACTCCAAGAGAGGCAAGGCAAGCAACTGCATGTGACACTGAGCATCAAGGGGGCACTGAAGGCCGACCACAGAAATTTGATACACATTACCATGCTCACCAGTCAGATTTGGGCAGTTAACTATGTGCAGATCCAGCTCCTGCTGAGGATGCTAGCATTGTTAACCACAGCTGCAACAGTAGTCACCTTGGGTCTGTTGGATTTAAAGAAATTTCGGCTAAACCTCAAATAACATAACCAGAGATGAGTTCTTGTCTTGACAAGAGGGGCACAAGCTCTAACTCTCACAAGCTCTGCTCTAGATGGAGATTTCAGTTTTTTTCCTCATTAAAGAGGTCTACCTGGAAGCAGTGACCCATCTGAGAGTGATAATCACCACAGACACCCCCCTCAGTGGCTGTGGGGTAGTGATGTGCCACAGAGGCCAGTAGACTGTGGAGCCCCCCCTGTGAGAGTAAAGAAAGTTAACCAGCTGGAACTAAGAGTGGTCTACTGAACCCTCAAATTCTTCTTACCAGTTACCAGAGTTCCCGCCATGTGCTGAGACTGAGAGCAATTTATCTACCACGATGGCACATTGGTGCACTATGGTGCCACAGAGACTGGCATCTGGAAGAGGTATCCCAAATCTAGGTAAAGTTTGGCAGGGCACAGGTGGACTTTTTTTGTTAATGCCAAAACACACTGTTGTTCTCCTTTCATGGAGTTGGACAGTCTGCCAATTCAGGACGCACTGGCCCACAACAGGTACCTGGGCGACACCATGCACCTTCTTTAGGGTCTACAATGTTAATGTTGCCTCTCGTAGTGGTGTGAATGTAGTGATCATTTCAGAACACCTTTCCAGTCAATCCTAAGGCGGGTCAGTTCCTCATGACGTAGGTTCTCCAAGTATGAATGGGCACAAATTCCCACAGACACACATCAAAATCTTGTAGGCCTTTCCAGAAGAGTGGAGGCGGTTATAGCCTTAAAGCGGGGACAACTCCATATTAATGCCCATGGGTTTGGAATGGGATGGCCACCAAGCTCATATATGGTGTGATGTTCAGTGTCCACATACTTTTGGTCAAATAGTTTTTTGTTGTTGTAAATCCTTGGAGAAAATTTTACTTCTGGAGCTGACTTTATGTGCTTGCTTAAACACAGTAAAATGTCTTATGCTCTGGAGCTGCCATCTATCATTAACCAATAAACACAAGTTTTGGTTTGTCAGTCTAGACTTGCTATATTTCTCATTTCTGTACTTTTATCAGGTCTCCTGTCTTTACCTCAGGTCACTGCACTACGATACTGATTGGAGTGGCAGACATTTTAAGTTTTCTTAGCATCACTGGTTAACCACAGCTGCCATTCTATGCCAGTGAATATTAGTGGTTTTATTATTTTTAAAGCTATTCCAATATTGCTGCATGGGGCCTGTGATACAGTGCCGAGTCATTTGCTTTAAGTACCTAAAATGCTTGTGGTTTGTTCACAGTTATATAACCTTCACTATGATTTATACCTGATAAATCCAGTCACCAAAGCAAGAGCAAAGGCTAAAACTGAGGTACTCACAGCTTGACTACATTTTCTATTAACAATGCCTGTAGACAGTGTGCTAGATGGTTTTAGATGCATTTTAATGTTTAAAAGCATGACAGGATCCACACAACTATAGCTGTTTTTAGCCAAATATCCAGCCTCATTTGTATCAAAGTTTATTTTGCCAATGTAACATGGCTACATAAAAATTGTAAAGAACCTAATATAAATTTTAAATCCAGAATTAAAAATGCATGTTTCCACACAATATTTTTCCAAGAAGGTAAGGCAGAACATCTTATTCTTAAACCATTATTCTTACAAGTAAACCAAGACAATTTATTCACATGTTGTTTCCAGTATATTTATGCTTGGTTTTGACAGGAATAGTAAATAAAAGTTCAAGGTATAGCACATCCTAGAAGACATTAAAGTCCACAAGTATACACAATGTCTTAAGGAAGTTTTCTTGTTTCGTTATAAAAGCTCCATTCTACTGTCCAGCCTCCTGTTGCTTCAGCACATTTTTTAACTTCTTAAATTTGTTTTTCCCCATTTTATTCTTCCTTCTTTGAAAGAGATTCTTCTGATTCTTTTTGTTTGTCTTCTTCTTAAGCAAGCTTCCCTCTGCTTTCACAGTCACAGACTCATTTGTTATGTCTTTGTCCACTTTTAGGACTTTGAGCTTTTCTTTGGTCTTGACTTCCTTTGAATTCTGTTCATCCATTTTCGCCAATTTCTTTTTGGGACCTTCATCCTTTAATTTTTTACCTTTTACCACTGGCTTTTTCTTGGCAATGGGGCTTTCGGTTTTGCTGTTGCTAGTTGGTTTTGATTGTTGCTTAGTCTCTCTGGCTTTTCCTTGTGTACCTTTGCTCTGTTGCTTAGACTCTGGTTTCGAGTTTTTGTCCTCTGATGTAGCAGGTGTTTCTGTTTTGCTGGCGTTTTCGTTCTCTTCTGCAGAGCAAAAGACAATTAAAATAATGAGAAAAGACGAATAAACCTATTAGTCTAAAATTGAGCATGCATCATCCTTCTTACGGTTACCTGCGGGTGCAGTGGGAATGGTGTTAGAGAACTTCTTCAGCTTTGCCACAAAGAAGCCATCCATGTTGTGGGAATGTGGGTAGAACCTTCGAGACAGCTTAAGTGAAGGGTGGAAACGTCGCTCTTTAAATCTGTGAAGAAGACATTGACAATTTTAAATATGAAATATGTTAAATTCCTTATTCACTGTGATTTTAGAAGACCAGTGCGTGTTCTTGCTGGAACATCAAATATATAGCTACAGTACCTGGTGAAGCCTTCTTTGCCAAAGTCCAATCCTGTGGGAACCAGTTTTACATTTCTCTTCTTTAGGGCATAATCCACAACCCACTCGTTCTCTTCCACCTACAATACACAACCTTTTGTCACAGTTTTTCCGTGTGTGTGCAACTTCATAATTACACATTGTGCTATTGTTTAGCATGCTGCTAAATCACTGCTTTGCAATTTTAATTTAATTGTAATTTTTAATTGAATATAAAGTTTTCTTTTGCTGTTTATTTTATTTCACCAAGTATTATAGTGTAACCCTAATAATGGGTTAACAAATCAAAAAACGCATAGCTGGCGTTTCAACCACCTGTTCAGTTCACTAATCATCTCATCACAATATATAACCAATTTGTTAAAATGTATGAATGGCAAGCTCATCTAATGTTAGAAAATTAGTTGATTTTAGCATCAATCATCAATACCTCAGTTAATTATGCTGAATAAAATCACAAAGTACGATATACTGTGCAGCCCTAGTTATTCTAATTCAATTATGTAACAAATTATTAAATTTTAGGTTGTTTTTGAAGAAACTATAGAAGGATGAAACCTACATGCCACAAATCTCCTAAGTGCATAACAAACTGAAAAATCTGAGAACTGAATTGAAGAATTCTTTTCTTTCATTAGTTTGCCTTGTGTATTAAAAAGCTTACCGTAATAGAGCAGGTGCAGTAGACAAGATAACCACCCGTCTGAGAGTCAGCATTGACTGAGTCGATGGCAGCCAGAATCAGCTCCTTCTGTAGATGAGCTGAGCGCAGAATATCGGAATTGTCCTAATAGGCAGAGGGATAAGCAATTATTCAAGGCAAATGTGTTTCTTTCATACTCAAAATGGAAAATGCTGTACATTGTGAGTTCATTGCATGCTCTTCGAGCAGCATTAAAACCTAATATGTAATAGCTGATATGATCATTTAAATTTCCCCCAAATTAAAAAAAAAATGAAATGATGGAAAATGTTGGAAAAGTAAAAGCACCAGCTGTTCCAATGGGGCAGAAATAATGAGGGTTCCAAATCATGAGACATTATTTCTTGCAATGCACCAATCCAAAGCCATTTTAAATGATAAGTATCTGTCAATACCTGGTACTAACTTTTCAATAATAACATACTAAGCAACTACATTATGTGAAACATCACAAACTTGATTGCAGCAAGCTTTAAAACAATTTATGTTTCTCATGCAAAATCTGTGTCAGGTTAGGCAACATTAGACATATTCATGGCATAAAATACAGTGTGTTTCAGTGTCTCATTTTGACCAATGACAAATTACTCATCATAAACAGAACTGATACAATGTTCATGAATAGTACACAACTATGAACCTAATAAATAATAATAATGATAATAATAATAATAATAATCATCCAACTAATACCTTGCTAGTTTTCACTGCTGGATCTTTGGAGATGACCCCTGTACCTGAGCAAGGAGCGTCCAACAACACTCTGTCAAAACCTCCCATCACCTACCATTCACAAGAAAACTACATAGTTTAGAAAGACACAACAAGCAACATCCAAAACAAAAGGTAATGTGCAACAAATATATTATCAGGAAAACAAACAGAAATTTGGAGAAAGAATAAGCAAAAAAGGAAGTCATAACAGAAAGGAAGGAGAGAGTTCGCAAAAATGAGCGAGTATTAAAAGGTAATGGCTGGACAGGGAGTGGAAGCAGACCTTGGGAAACTGTCTGCCATCATAGTTACAGATGATGGTGTTGGTGATTCCCAGGCGATGGATGTTTCCCACAACACTTTTCAACCTCTCAGCACTGGCATCGTTAGCAACTATCACTCCTGTGTTTCTCATCAGCTGGGCTGGAAGACACGTAATCACAATTCAGGAAAAGGATTCGATCCCAAGCTCAGGTAAGCATTTCTCTAGCTACATGTCTTAGCATTATATATAAATCCTATAACAATTGCTCAAAAATACACAGTCAGAAGTATTTATGGATATGATCTGATATTGATTTTTTTTCACCATATAACTGTAAATGTTTATGAGCAGGTTGAGATTATATACCTCGTAAATAAAAAAAAAAAAGTACCTACCTTTAAATATAAAAGATTAATTTTTTAATCTACACAGAATTAGACTAAATCAGAAGTCTTCTTATGAAGCATGATAAAGCATGAATGTTCTAACCCATATATGTGGTCTTTCCCCCAGGAGCCGCACTCATGTCCAGAACAGACTCCCCCTCCTGGGGAGAGAGCGCCATTACAGGGAGCAGTGACGAAGCTCCCTGCAGCATGTAGTGCCCAGCTAGATACTCAGGAGTTGCACCTGAGGGGGAAAAAACAAAAGGGAAAATAAATTACTACATTAAACCCCTTTACAACTTGGAATATGTTAGCAGCTAAACCTGAGTGATATCCCTGTGACCACTTAATTTATCCCAATCCCTACAAGACTAACCTATGGGAACGGAGGAATCAAAGATGACCAGGCCCACTTTAGACCACTTCCCCAAAGGATCCAGATTTACACCCCTATTGATCAGAGCCTGTGTGAACAGAAATTGTTACACGTTTATTTTCCGCATACATTCTGAGTTGGAAATATAGGTCGCTTTATAGATCCTTTACCTGAGCCAAGTCTCTCCTCCTGGTTTTAAGGGTGTTGGTCCTAATGGTGACAGGTCTCTGAACTTCATTGGCCTCCAGAAAATCTATGAGCTGAATTGCAAATATAGACACACACCGCACACCACATCACGCAAGAGACAATCAATACACTTCCTGCTTCTTTTAACACTCTAAAAGTGAAGCACAAAAATCACTTATGAAACCACTTCATATTTAGTGATGTGCTGTCAGTACATATAGAGGCAGTGGGTGTGTCCATCTACCCCTTCAGACTCTGACAGCAGGTTCCTCTATCCTGTTAGCATAGCCACTCATGAGAGAGGAGGCAGATGGGTGGTACTATAACAGGAACGTCAAGCTTTAAGCCTAAACAATCAAAAATATTATCCAAAAGCAATCTCTGTATAAATCAGTGTTTTTGTGATGTATGCATGGTTGTCACGCTATGCCTTCTATGTTTTGACCTTTTTGATCTATTAAAAGCACTTGTTGTAGAGCTTGTGGCTGTGCAAGCTGTTCATTAGCAGGTCACATGACCATAACAAGTATGTAGGCTGTACCTGTGCTAGGATCTCAGTAACATACACAAAACTTCTGAAGTGTCGCTTCTCTGACAAGTCATTTTAAACACTGTCTATATTTGACTGTTTTGCCATTTAAACACAGCTGTCACTCTGTTTCGTTTTGGCTTCAGTGGGAGATGGAAAAGAATGCTTCCTGGAATGAAGGAAAAGTGCAAAACCTTTTTTCGCATACAATACGATGGAATCTTTTCTAACATTTCAATTCGGATGGGATATATATATATTACCTGGGGTTATTTCTACTGGTCTTTTTTAGAAGGTAAAATACAAAGTAATCTTTGCAAATGCATACACATGCAGTTTATAAAAATGACTGACATGACAAATTCGGGCGGGACTAAAATCCCAGAGATACTCAGGTTATTAATACATTACCCCACTTCTCCATGTAAAACTAGTCCAATCATAAAGATATTTTTTGAGAATGACTTTTTCCATGAAATCTCTAACATTGTCAGTATTTATCACCTTGTTAAAAGATGTGAAAATGGCTGTGAGGAAAGGTGGCACGCTGAGCCAAAAAAAGCAATGGAAATGCACTGTAATCTCTATTTTGAAAAAAATTCTGTCCAATCAAACACCATCACTAAAAATGACACTGTAACAACCGTAGTCATCACAAAGACTACACAAGTTGACAGCCTCAAATGTCTTACTGAAAGAGCTGTCCATTTTGTAACACTTTTGACAAAATATTTACGTATCCAAAGTTAAGGGTATATATATATATATATATATATATATATATATATATATATATATATATATATATATATATATATATATATATATTTTTTTTTTTTTTTTTTTTCTAGCATTACTCCCTGTGCCAGATTTAAGGCCTTGCAGCAAACAAAACAAAGAAGGCAAAGTGAAACAGCCAAGTCTTTTACTAAAACTACAACTGAATGTTATGTAACTTCTCTCAACTTTAATGCCTAAAGAAATGGATTTGACTTTCTCTCACACACACACACACACACACACACGGACACACACCTCAGCGAGTGGAAACAGCTCCATGAGATTGCTCATGAGGAAGTCGTTGTAGCTGTAGTACGTGCAGAGATCTGACTTCAGCAGCGAGAGGTACTCTGCTCGCTCCCTCCCCTCCTCTCTCTTCTCACTGAAGTGGGAGAGCACATCCACGTTGTCTTTGATCCTCTGGTGGATGCTCTGCAGGTCTAGAGGCAAAAGTCCTACACCAGACACAAGAGCAAAGATGGAACCAGTTCACAAGGCTATTGTGTGCTGTTTTTTTTTTTTTTTTTTCTTTTTTCAAATATCATGCAGCTAGTGACTATGACTCACCCTCCTTCTCTCGCTCCTTTGCATTAGGCAGTTTAAACCTGTCCATGTGGTCAATATTCGCCTGCACTGTGTCCTCTTCTTCCTCCTCCTCCTCATCATCATCCATTTTTTCATCTTCCTCCTCCTCCTCCTCATCATCATCATCATCCTCGTCTTCACTCTCCTGTTCTGCGGCTTCCTGACGTTTTTTCTGTTTCCTGGCAGCTCGTTCAATAGGTAGCAGCTGTGGAAAAATCATACAAACTTTAAAGTTGCAAATTTTGTTTTGCCACTTCAGAAATCTGCCACTTTACTTTGAGAACATTTTACACACCTCCTCTCCATCACTGCCTGCCTCCTCCTGTTCTTCTCCTTCACTGCTATCTTCCATCGCTCCATAGTCATCGACCATATCATCGTCGTCATCATCATCATCATCATCATCTGCCTCAACTTGTTCTTTTTCTCCTTCCTCTATATCCTCTACTTCATCATCATCATCTTCCTCTTCCTCCCACTGGCTGTCGCTGTCCTCGTCCCCTTCTGAATGGTCAAT
Organism: Pangasianodon hypophthalmus; assembly: GCF_027358585.1. Classification (NCBI taxonomy): domain Eukaryota; kingdom Metazoa; phylum Chordata; class Actinopteri; order Siluriformes; family Pangasiidae; genus Pangasianodon; species Pangasianodon hypophthalmus. The sequence goes on along the minus strand of NC_069710.1, from coordinate 18,974,868 downwards.
TTTGCGCTTTCGCTTTGCTGGTGTCAGCCATTCGCTGTTGTCATCAGAGAATCCTACAAACGATGAACAAGGAACGTTAATTTTGTTCAGATGAATGCACAATTTGTCATTTCTTAAAGAGGAGAAAATTGTTCATGCAATTACATTTCAGTAATTTGTACCTTTCTTGGGCTGTTTTTCTTCCGTGTGTGCAGTGGCCCCCTGTGCTCTCTTCACAGCACTGCAGACATTCAGCAAATCAATAAAGCAATCTGACAGTACAAATAATAACAACTAACGGACCGCTTCATAACATAAGAGGTGACGAGAAGAAAAGTATCTTACCGTTTTCTGGCTCTGCTAGACAGTTTTTTAGGCTCATCCTCTGAAACAATTAGAAACAAATTACAAAACATTTTCGCTTCATGCAATTTTCCCAAAGAAATCGGCATCTCAGACATCTCTGTATATATTTTCTCCAAAGACCCCGTGTACAGCTGGCCATTTCTTGCGTGTTGTATTTGAATAGTATCCTGATTACAATTTTTCCACATGTAATATGCAAATCAAATCATTACACTTAACAAGCAGCATTTTTAATTTCCGTAAACTCAGCGGAAAGTGTAGATCTTTAGAAGACATCATCTTTAGGAGACATTCATCTGAAATCATCCTCTAACTCTGGCTGCACTGGTCATATGTTTAGATATTCCTATAAAGATGTTTCTGTTATTAGTTTGCTGTTTATTTGTCCAAATTGCTTGAAAGTAATTATTTTCTTATGTACAACAATGATACATGGTTCTCATGATTATGCTATTGCAGACATGAAGGTTATGGACCACAGGAATATGGCATAATGGATCTATAACTCTATTCAAATGGGTCTCAGACCAAATCAATTTTAGACGCGTTATGTGCAATTTCCATCTGCATTTTCTCGTGCATGATTGCAATTCGGATCCTGATACTCAGAATCATGCATGACATGTCCACGTGTAAACAAGATCATTATTTTTGGCACACTACTACACTTTTTTTTATCTGGCACACTACTACACTTTTGTTTCTTTTTTCCTTTTTTGTTTTGATCGCCTGCCAATTCCCACCCACCAGCCAGCTCTCCGCAAAATACACCAGCTTCCAACCAGGGAAGGTGAAGTCGAACACACGCTTTCTCCGAGACATGTGAAGCCAGCCAAGCACATGTTTTCAACCTTTTTTTGAGTTGAAAATATAATTAATAATTATATAAAAAAATAATTGTGAGTTTAGACAGATGAAAATATAAAACAGTTTTAGTCATGTTTTCATTATTATGGTTATTGTTAGTTTTAGTCTAGTTTAACTAAACTGAACAGTTTTAGTCAATGAAATCTAAACGTGTTAGCCTTTATCCCCCCTCAAATTTTCAATATGTTAGGTTTCCAGAATAAAAAAAAATGAATGCCGTAACAAAGTTTTAATTGCTTCTTAGATGGAAAGCCAAATCATTTTAGAAATGGCCATTCCCTTTACAAGCTTACTAAAGCCTTTCTCCTTCTCCTTTTTTGATGCAAATGAAAGTTCTGCAGTGGACGCAGGTAGCTAGTATTATATTGTTCAAACAAAATGTACATTATAGAAAAAGCTATTAATTCCTAGTGGATAAAACACTTTAACATGTTGTACCGGTCAAAAAGGCTGCACTTTCTGACATTTTTCTTTTCTTATTTCTTGAGGAAAATGTCATCACATTTCATCATATATTCTGAGTGAAAGGGAGTGAAGAAAGGCCAGTGAAAGAAGGCGATTAAACACTTTTCATCTTAGGTTTTCATTAACAAAACCAACACTGAAAATCACCACATCACAGATCTACCTGCAAAACTGGCATGACATTGCGAACATCTCACTCTTTACGGTGTTTAGTAATTGAACAGTATCTGTGTTTGTTCTCTACATCTGTGTGCAATGAGCTTTTTATCATACCATCCACTAAAAGCTTGGTCAGCTCGGTCTCTGCGCCTTTCTGCTTCCTGGCTTTCCGTCCAGGTCCACGCTTCACCTTGGTGGTGGGATCAAACTTCCTCCCCATGACTGATCCTGCACAGCTGTACTGAAATAACCCCTGAGGACAAGAAGGCAGTTTCAGGAAAAATTGGCATAATATTAAGGTGTATGTTTAAAAACACAGATTCAGCTGTGTGCATTTTAAATTTACACCTCTACAGAGAATGAATGAACTTATCCAGCATTATAGTGTTCATCTTTATTAATGGCAATATGCTAAAATTCTGCACTTATTCTCATTTAACCCTTTAAAAACACCCAAGCCTAACAGTCATGTCACAAAGAAATAAATAAAACAAGAAGTTTCTTGAATTGGTTGACAGAGGAATTGCAGCTAGCTCCCCCATGCAGCATGATAAGCATGCCTTTCAGCCTTATCATAAAGAAATCAAATATCAAATTAATTTCTTAAGCTATCTACAAAACTGTATGTATACACTTCACTGTGATCACTCTATGGAATCTTTCTTTAAGCTCAATATGAGGATTAATCATAGAAAAGCTCTCTTAGCTGATCGTGTAACTAGCATTTTGCTACCTCAGACTGACCGTGTGCTGTTATTTGTTACTTTAAACGAGCAGCACTTGTTTATTCACTCACCTCTGCTGTGTTCCTGATTTATCCCGATGCCCAGGACTGTGTCGGAATTAACGCTGCTGTTTTGTACTAGGAAACGGTATAAACTCCGTCACCACAGCACGAACCACACGTGAATATTTCTGGAGCACGTTGGTCCGCAGGAAGACCAATATGAACTACTTCCGTCGCAGACTTCACGCGACACCACCAGCGCGTGTGCTTTCCCCACCCGTTTTGAGACAAATCCCGCCTTCTACGAGAGGATTGGCTCATGAAGTGATGACGCTACAATCGGCTTTTTACTTCGTTGACTAGTTACTGCGAGATGTTTATTTTAAATAAAATATTAAATATATTTATGTATATTTAATGTAATTTGCCTTACATCATTATCAAGAAATTTCAATTAATAATAATTTAACCGATTAGCACTGTGTAGATGTTGCTATTCATTATCCAAGATATTAAATAATTCTGATATAATTATTTAATTCAGTCATATTATATGGTGTGTTTTGTTAAGTTCTGCTTGAATAATCAGTTGCAGTCGTTCAACAAGAAAAACTTAGGTGTTTTAATTTTCATTTTTCTGCCCCTTTCTGTAGATTTTTGTTTCTGATTGGTCAATGCACTGCTCTATCATGCAAACCTGACAACTACAGCAGGCGTCAATTGGACCTTCGGCTGTTCGGTGACGTAAAAAAAAATACCCAATAGCCAATCCTAGTGCAGGAGGCGGGGATAGTCAGAATATAGGTGGGGAAGAAAACACGCGTTAGCACACTTTACAGGACCCGCTAAGAGAGAAGGGGGGAATTCAGCAGGAGTATGGCATGTAGAGTTACTGGGTGAAAGTGAGGGATGGAGGACGAGTGGGAGGAAGAGGAGCAGCTGGTTGTGGCCGAGCTCTCCGGAGTGATCGACTCGGATGTGTTGTGTAAGCGCGGCGGTGTGTGTAAGATGGTGGGCATGAGCAGTGAGCAGCCCATGCTGCAGGTGGGCCGCTATGTGTTCGCCGGGGAATACGAGGACGCCCTGGGCACATGCGTCATCTTTGAAGAGCAGGCAAATGATCGGCCAAAATCCAGCTCGAGCCCTGTGCTCAGATACAAGTGCCACACCATGAAGAAGCTGATGCTCCAGAGGACCTTCCTGTCCGAGAGGAAGGATGGAGAGGCGAGCTCCGGAGGCATCGAGGTCCTGTCTCTGAACGAGGGAGAGGTGTGTGGCAGATCCAGCACGGTGTGTCACTACGGCCTGGACCCCAAAGAGCTTCAGAGACTCAATGCTGGAGAAGACATCAGTGATGAGTCGGACACTGAGAAAGCAGAGACACAGCAGAGTCCTGTGAAGGAGACAGCAGACAGTGTGTTGGAAGAGACAAGAGAAAACCTCACACACTAACTCCATCTGCACCTCAGGGGGACAGGGGACCAAATCTCACTGCAGTGTTTACAGGACACATTAGAGTTAATACACAAGATCAGACAGGAAGCAATTCTGAATATTTTTATACTAAATTTTGATGCATAATATACAAGTTCAAGTATATTAATCACTCACCATCATGTCTTGTGCTGCATGACATATTGTTTCATGATCTTTATTCCAATACTGATCTTGGTGATTGTATTGATACTGCTGAAGTCTGGAATGTGCAAATAACAAGTATAGCAAACATCATTTATTATTGACTAAAGCCTTACAGAGAGTTTCCAGATGAGTTTCCTGTAGGTGTTTTAATAAATTCAGGGGTATTAATGTAATATGTGAGTCACAACACTGCAAAACTTTACCGTCAACTTTACAGTAGGTTACTGGTAATTGTAGTTCATTACTAGACATAATTCCAGTAGAAGAGAGAACGTAAGCCTAGGCCGTCCACCGATAATTTTAAAATTCTCAGAATAGCAATGACGAAAATGAATCTTCTGTGCACAATCACAACATGAATATTTTTTTTGTTCCTTTTTAATTTACCACTGCAGATTGAAAGGCACAGCTATCAAAGTGTCCCTGTACTGTACTGTCCTTTGACATTAAAAGTTAACATGATTAATACAGCTTTATACTCTTAAAAAAAGGGTTCTTCAAGAGTACTTTGGATTGTATGGTTGAGTACTTAGCTTCATTTGGATCACTGAAAGGCAAACCTGCTGTTTCTGGGTTCCTCATAAATCTTGCTAGCATAAGGTGTTGGATGCAAATATGACAGACACAAAATAATAACAGACTACCTATTATAGTAACCAGTGTTGTCCAGTTATTTATAAAAAATGAGTTTTCTGTGAGTTAATATTAAAGAACTCACTACATTCCGAAATGCACTGAAGTATTTTAAAACTATGTTGCCTAATTAATAGCTATTTGCATTTCTATGCATAAACAGTGCATGTGTTTATTTCTGTAGTATTTCAGCTCCAGTGGAAGTGAAAGATTTATGCTGGCAGCATTGCAACTAAACTGAAATGCAGGTTTTGGAGTTTGCATTTTCATCAGCAGTTCCCCTTTGGTCTTTGGTAGGGCAACATCACACATGTAAGTTCAGAACGGAGTTGTACCAAGAGAGTAGGCAAGTAAAAAAGGAGAAAGATGCTGAACCTGATTACCCTAGTGTGTTAATCTAAACAGAATGAACAAATGAATGAATGAAAGTTCACCTTATATACACCTATGCCTTCTGTTTATATACACTACATGGCCAAAAGTTTGTGGGCACCTGACCATCATACCCATAAGTGGTTCTTCCCAAACTGTCACCACAAACTTGAAAGCACACAATTGTATAGAATGTCTGTGTATGCTGTAACATTTCCCTTCACTGGAACTAAGAGGCTCAAACATGTCCCAGCATGACAAAAGCCCTCATGCACAAAGCGAGATCCATGAAGACATGATTTGCCAAGGTTTGTGTGGAAGAACTCGAGTGGCCTGCACAGAGTCCTGACCTCAACCCCACTGAACACCACTGGAACGCTGACTGCACCCCAGACCTCCTCACCCAACATCAGTGCCTCAACTCACTAATGCTCTTGTGGCTGAATGGGCAAATCCCCACAGCCACACTCTAAAATCTAGTGGAAAAACTTCCCAGAACCACAAAGGGGGGAATAAACCTGGAATGGGATGTTCAGCATGTTTGTTTTGGATGGAAATGTCTGAGGCCACAATTTAGGGACCCTCTAGTCTTTATCCACATGTTTATCACCAGTTGGTACACGAGTCTGTTTTCATTTTCTGCAGGATATAATGGTGATAGATAGCAGTGTGCAATGTCGTGCAGCACTTCAGTGTACTCTTCTGGAATGAACTTTTTTTTAAGCACAAACTGTTGGTATCTATGACTGACATCACATTTTTGTAAACCTGAACCATTAGTTCAGGTTTTTTTTTTAAAAAAATTTAAGCATGGCCAGATGAAGGTTACTGAAAGCAGCAGCAGAACAGGAAGAGAAGAGAGAGGTGGAGGAAAGCCTGAGCAGGTAGCAGAGGTGGAGCAGCACTGATTGAAGCATCCATAAAAAAAATCCCTGAAGGTGGTGGGAAGAGATGGACTTGGATTGCCAAGTCAGCAGTCAACCATTTTCAATTTCTTAGAAAAACTCTAATCAGGCTAAAGTGTCAAGTGAGATGTGTAACACCAGTAAAGCAGCCCAGCAGTTATAGTAAGTTGTTACGTTCCTACAGAAGGCAAAGACCTAAAGTGAGTGCAAGAATGATAACAGATTAAGATTGCAGGTTGGTTGGATGGTAGAAGTGATGATACATATGAGCAGGGCAGGAAGTTGGAAGTAAGGTTGTAGCTTTTATTTGCACTACACAAACATCATGACTGGCATTTACAGACAGTAAGAAGAACAGGACAACCATAAAACAAGGACAACAGGGAAACTAGTGTCACCTAGGAGAGAGAACATGGATGGTGCCAAAGGAATAAATATAACAAAACAGGATTACACTAGGCTGTACTTACAGTAGCTAACCTGACTGCCAAAACATCAAATGAAAACTAGCTAACTACACTAGACTAAGCTAACAAGAAACACAAGAGGTGGCACCGGCCCTCTAACCAAACGTGACTAGACACTCAAAAGCACCTACGTGATGCTCTATTCAGAGCAACATCCAAAATGTTCTATCAGCATGACCTAAACACTAGAAACATGCCTCAAAAATGATCAGTGGCTCGTAGGCATTAATGGAGAGTTGGTGCATCAACAATCTGCTTTGGAGAAATCTTTAACATGACATGTAATACTAAAAAAAAAATAGTGTCCCTCTCTTTCTTTTATCAAGCCACTCCAATTTGACTCCTGAAACACAGGAGAGCTGCACAAGTCCAACGAAAAACCAAGAGCACCTACCTTCCACATATCCCAGCTCATCCTGGAGGTCATTTCACAGTGTAAACGAAAGGACACGTAACCATGATGGAGCTCAAACAAGCCCTGCAGGCTGGAGGCTACAATGTGTTCAAGAATAATGGCAGAGCGAAGCATGCAATGAGAGGCTGCAGTCAAAACCACTCGACTGGGTGACTTGAGATACTTCAAGATTAACAAGAAGTAAATACAGCAAACAGTCTAAATTCATAGATGTGCATTAGTGCATGGAGCCGTCAGTTTAGCTAGTGCTGCATATTATGTTTCAAGTTCAGGAAACTTTAGGAGGAGAAGAATACAAAGACAAGAGCAATAAGGAAGAGAGAAGCAGAGAAAAGGACAGAAGCCCAAAAACCTCAAGCAGCAGAAAATTGTAAACCAGGACAAGAGTTGCCAAAAGTGAGCAGAGCTGCAGCACAGAGCCAAAAGTCTGTTCGAAAAGATAAGCCAACAACAGCGCAGTCCCATTCTGGGAAGACTCAAAAAAAAAAAAAAAAAAAAAAAATTTAAAATACAGGGGAGGTTGTCAACAAAACCATACACAGGCCTCTCCACAAACAGCAGATGAAGTCATTAATTCTGAAATATATGATTAAAGCTGGAGCCAGTGACATATAACCGCATTTCGACTACCTTTACTCAGCACAGTTGAATAACAAGCCAGATGATTAAGTTGCCTGCAGTATATTAGTTGTGTTCATCGCTGTCCATTTTCCACAGAGCAGCAACACTGCATCAGAGCAAGTGTGCATGACATGAAAATAGAAATAGCCTTTTTACACACAAATCAACAACAATAATTGCATTTTAGACACAAAGAAATTGTTTTATTGGTATACAAACAATATTTTAGATTTTGTTAACATGAAAATGTTGAAAACATAATATTTGAATGCTCATATAAAGGTACAAAATATTCCTGTGATCTCCACAGAATGCACATGACTTCAGCAGTGTTGGGTTATCATTAATGTGTTATAAAGAAAATTGGTACTGCCTACTGATGTCACCACTATAGAAAACTGACTGGTTTCAAAAGAACTGAAGATTTTGCGCCGCATTGATCCACACACAGATGAATGCCAAGTTTGACCCAAAGTCCAGCACCAGTGTGTTTTTATCACAACACCCCCCAGCCCTCCTCAAACGCAGAGCAGATTTTGGAACATGTGAGGGCTGCAGACAGAGGATAGTTACTGATGGAAACTGTCTTCTCTGTATAGTCCACATTTACCTAGAAGAGAGGTGTAAAAAAAGTAGTGAGTTTACTTATTTTATAACCCGAAGGGCACAGTAAACAGTTGCCATCATTCAGTTTAGAGCATGTGGGCAATAGTGAGTGGATGAAAATCTGGAGTATATATACACACACACTGATCAGCCATAACATTAAAACCACCTGCCTAATAATATGTAAGTCTCCCTTGTGCCACCAAAACAGCTCTGACCCTTCACGACATGGACTCCAAGACCTCTGAAGGTGTGCTGTGTATCTGGCACCAAGACGTTAGCAGCAGATCCTTTAAGTCCTGTAAGTTACGAGGTGGAGCCTCCATGGATCGGACTTGTTTGTCCAGCACATCCCACAGATGCTCGATTGGATTGAGATCTGGGGAAATTGGTGGCCAAGTCAATACCTTGAAGTCTTTGTTCTGTTAACCACTCCTGAACAATTTTTGCAGTGTGGCCTGACACATTATCCTGCTGAAAGATGCCACTGCCATTAGGGAATACCGTGGCCATGAAGGGGTGTACTTGGTCTGCAGCGATGATTAGGTAGGTGGTACGTGTTAAAGTAACATCCACATGAATGCCAGGACCCAGGGTTTCCCAGCAAAACATTGCTCAAAACATTGCCTCCGCCAGCTTGCCTTCTTCCCATAGTGCATCCTGGTGCCATCTTTTCCCCAGGTAAGTGACACACACGGACCCAGCCATCCTGACGATGTAAAAGAAAATGTGATTCATCAGACCAGGCCACCTTCTTCCATTGCTCCATGGTCCAGTTCTGATGCTTACGTGCCCATTGTAGGTGCTTTTGGCAGTGGACAGGGGTCAGCATGGGCACTCTGACAGGTCTGGGGCTACGCAGCCCCATAAACAGCAAGCTGCAATGCACTGTGTGTTCTGACACCTTTCTATCATAGCCACTATTAACCTTTTCCACAATGATGCTCTGACCCAGTTGTCTACCCACCACAATTTGGCCCTTGTCAAAGTCGCTCAGATCCTTACGCTTGCCCATTTTTCCTGCTTGCAACACATCATCTTCAAGAACTGACTGTTCACTTGCTGCCTAATATATCCCACCATGCCATTATAATGAGATAATCAATGTTATTCACTTCACCTGTCAGTGGTTTTAATGTTATGGCTGATCGGTGTAATATATATATATACACACACACATACAAACAGTTTCATAAAAGAGGAGAATTAAAGGCATGTTAAAATTCAGAACACACATATGATATACTATGGTAACTTGAAGAAATCAGAAAATGTTTATATATAGAAAAAAAACATGTTGTCTGTGCTATATTACCTCCCCAACAGAGTTTTTAGATTGATATTCTTAATCCCTGACCTAGTGAACCAGTATCAGGATATACTGATTCACAGAGACCTCAAAGCACTTCTGTAAGTCGCTCTGGATAAGGGAGTCTCCCAAATGCCATAAATGTATGTTGCAAATCCATGTCATAATTCAATCAAACCTATTCATAATGGACTGAACATTCAGAAACATTTAATTATCAAATGAAGCTCAATTAATAATGGTTGTTGACAGTCTAAAATTCTTTATTTCAGAGCCTCCCAGACAGTCCACATTTTTGCTTCACACTTGTTTTATGTGAGAACCACTGATCTAGTCTGAGAAACCCTGAGTACTGGTTTAAGAACCAGTGGTCTAGTAGGTGTGATGACAAACCCACCGCTCCATGTGCAAATGCTCCAATAACAACCACAGCAGGACCATCCTTAGGGATGAGGGTTCTGGGAAAGACGGCATCTCCTGCTTTGAAGGATGTGGCATAGCGTGGGCATCCTGCAGGCAAGTGGTCTGAAACGGGGTTTTTAATCATCCTCAGCAATCGCTGCGGCCCATCAGCTGCTCTCACACTCAGCTTATGCAGTAGCTGCACTGAGAGTAAAAATAAGAGAAAACTAAGCAGAGATTTGCTGTCAGTGTGAATACTCCAGTCACTCCAGTGCAATAATCATACTTCATTCTAACGTAGTCCTAACTCAAAAATGTCTTCAGATACAGATGTAAAGAAAAAAAAAAAAGCTGTACAATTCAGTGCAAGATAGTGTTTCAGAGATCCCTTTACTAAACGTTGTGTACAGTTGCACTCTATAGGTCTGAGACTGTAAAAATAGTACTTTACCCATGAGTCCACAAAAGCGAGGGAAGGTGCGGGGAATTCGTGTCTGAGGATTGATCTCGATCAGAGCATTCTTCTCAGTGTGAATGTACACCTGCAGCAGTCCTGCTCTGTTCAGTGGGCTGTCCATCAACATAAGCAGACACTGCATAAGAGCAAACAATTTATTTTCAAGAACACCACACCGATGTCAGCTGCTCTGCGGTATAAAGCACAATTAAATGACATATTGCTGAGTGCCTCTATTGTTACCTGATGAGTGATATCTGGGCGAACATTGCCAGGGTCCCTTCCACTCTTTATTATAATATTCTTGTGTTGGTCACAGTTCAGCAGCTCGAATGTCTTCCCAACCTTAAAGACACAACACAAAATTAACATATACTCTTTTCAGAAACAGACAGTGAGTCAACATCCCAGCAAATACAGATCATTTCCATATGGTTAGTATTTAGTTCTTCTGTGTTTTTTTTTTTCATTAATCATTTTATAACAACATTCTGCTTTTTGTTATTAAAATCGGCACTATTCTCAAAACCTACACTTTTTCTTCTTATTATTATTTTGTAATATACAATCTAGTGCGTCTGTCATGATTTATTAAGATACAAATGTAATGGGAACCTTATGACAACCAACCAAGCTTACATCAGTATAGTAACAGGTTTGTATAGTGATGCTACAGATAATGTTCCCCTAACGTTAAGGGAACGTTCTTTGAACCATACTGCACAATAAAAGGCTGTTTTAGCGTAAAGAGAAATTTTCTGAAACTAAAAAAAGACCTGATCTCTGAAGGTTCAGGAACCAAAAGCAAACGTTCCCAGAACCGTCTGCGAACCAATAATCGTTAACTGGAGTAAATCAGTCGCTCTGCATTAAATTACAAGAGCTGTTAACAGCAAGCTATGAAACTGATGTGATGATTACCAAAATTCAATGATAATATAAACATGCAAACTAATTTTAATACGTAGTATAACGCTTTGTTTACAAGCACGTCAAAAAAAGCCTCTAACTTAGCTAAATGTTAGCTACACCGCTAGCATTTCTCAACCACGCTTACATCATTCTGGTGTTTTATACTCACTTTCACGGTCTCCAGCGTCGCTCCTTCCAAAACAACAACAAGTCGAGTCTCTATCATTTTGTCGTGCATATTTCGTGGTTGTTTCGCTGTTTTTGGTTCATATTGGTCTAAGTGTTCGAGACCACGCTTCTCCCCCGTGTGAGCAGCCATCTTGTTTGAGGCTAAAGCGCGTCGCAGCAATTGTGCGTCATATCATAAGCGACTCGCTGCTGTACTTTTTCCAAAACACTGCTGGAAGTGCTTTTGTGTTAGAATGAGTGACATAAACACCTCAGATTCACATAACTGTACATTTCTTCAGTTATAAACACAAATTGAATAGAATTTGCTTATCTTATTATATCATAATGCCTAATACATTTCAAGAGTTAATCACACACAATCGTTAAACAGTTAAATATGGACTCAGGGATATGGTAATTCATTCATTCATCTTTGGTAACCTCTTTTTCCTGGTCACAGTTGTGTATCCGGAGTCAGTCCACTGAGAGCAAGACAGGGACACCCCCTGAATTGAACGCCATTCCATCGCAGGGCACCGTGTACACACATTCACGCATGCATTCAAACCTAGGGGCAATTTACGATTGTTTTGGGAGGTGGGAGGAAACTAGAGAACCCTGAGGAACCCCACGCAGTCAGAGAGAACATAGACGAAACCCAAGCTCAGTATCGAACCTGGGACAAGAATAGATAATGCTGATACTAATACTGATTGTAAAACCTGAGACTCTAAAACTGATCTATAATAATAAGTATACATCCAAAATATGAAATATTATAATGCATTTATGGGTTTGGTGTAACTGTCATGGTCTCCACTGATGCTCTTTGTATCCATCCAATTTCTGAGCAGCATCATATTGTTTTAGTGTCCACCTTATTGCCCAGCTATGAATAATGTTCCTCAGCAGAACCATACTTCTAGCACAGTTCAAGAAGATGTCCTTGTGATCTGTTATCCACACAGGTCATTGGTTTGGGACAGTGCAGAGAGTTGACACACAGTAAAGTCACCAGGAAGGAGGGTTCAAATGGCATGAGTGCACTATATAGCTCAGAGTCACAGCTTGCCTGTGAAGAAAGAATTGCAACATATGAGTTAACATTTGGCTGAAGCAGGCAGGCCAATGCATTATTGTGGTTTTAATTGGTATGACCTGGTAGGGGTATGGTCTCCAGAAGCCTACCTGTGTGAATGAGGCAAGAAACAGATTAATGTGAGAGAGTCCTGACACAGAGGTGTCACCTGAATGCCTCTGCAAACTCTTATTATATGACTGAAAGAAAACCAAATGATAAAGAGGGAAAACAGACGTTAAGGAAATTGGCAAACAACGTAAATTATTAAATTAATAAAAGTATATTGTAGACATTAGAGATTATTAAAAGCTAAAGTGCACATGTGTTGTCCTGGCGCAGAATTTCAGTGATTGTATATGCAGTGTATCTACACTAAAATATGTAGTGATATAGCTCTAGTCCTTCTGGATGGGAATTTGATACTTAAAGCATAGTCATTCCAAAACAACGTTTCTAACTATATTAGCCTAAACATGTAGGTGTTGATTTAAAAAACCTGAAAACTCACAGCACAGACCACGTTTTTACAACTGAAGATACACACACTAGTAAAGTGCACTTACCAGTAGAGCCACCTGAAGGGCTGAGTATTGCACCCACACCTCCTGCTGCTGGGATGGAGAGAGAGAGGAAGTTCCCTTCTGTGTTGTGAGATAGTGTGACCACACACACTCACTCTCCAGCACAGCACTCTTTGACTGAGATAGGACTAGAGAACAGATAAATGTTATCATGGCATAGACCTGCTATATATATCCATGCACACACACACACACACACACACACAAACACACACACACGTAACAGGGTGACATACTATCTGGTAACAGCACATGCAGGAGGTCTTTTGCGATTAAGGTTCCTAACATCCCATAGTTGACAGCTCTAGAGAAAAGAGAAACACGATTTCTTATTTCACTATGGACTTATACAACAATGCTTCATGTTGCAATCATTACACAGCTGTAAAAATTTAAAAGATATGGCCTTCTTTAAAAGTATATACACAATATATAGACATTTTGAAGATTAATAACGTTATGTGTACAACAATTTTGAAAACAGATCTGTTAAATGGCATCTTTGAACATTATATAGTAAATATATGCTATATGTGAGTATACTCACAATACATAGCATTTTTAATTAAATGGAGTTTAGGGTATAATTTCCATATATAATTATCTGGACAGGTAAGTATGTGCATGTACGTACATATAATTATAATGTATAATTTTTCTCCTTTTGTGGCATGTTTCTATTCCCATCTGCTTCCCCAGAAAATCAGTTACATCCACCAACAGCAGCCTATTTTCTACAGTCTCAGTAGTTGGCACACCTGGACAAATGTACTTTAACATAAAACCAACCATAGTTGTTGGCCAGACTCTGAGGCTGAGTTTTTTTGTGCTTCACGTTTAAGCAAAACACAACACAGACACTGCCATGTTCCAGGATGACAACTGTAGGGTGCAGAGAGCCAAATCTGTGTGTAAACTGTTCAGTGAGTATGATGGAATACTGAGATTGACTAGCCTAAAAAATCTCCACACGTCAATATCATGGGAGACTATAAGGGATTATTTGAACAGCAAATGATAAATCATTAGGCTCTAAAACTCTAGCTGACTTACACACTAAAATTGACAAGACAGTTGCATTCTGACCTGACAGGACTGGTGCTGTTATTAAGGTGAGGGGACGCATAACCAAGTATTAGGAAAGAAATGGTACATGTACCTTTTTCTATCCAGGGAGGATATTATTATTATTATTAGTAGTAGTAGTAGTAGTAGTAGTAGTTGTAGTTCTAGTGGTGGATTCATAGTAATTGAATGTTCTCTAGTTAGTATTGAACTTCTATGAAACCATCCTGGTTTAACAATGTGATAAATACCTGGGATAGGAGGAATGAAACTGTGGTAACACAAACAATCCAACTGGGATGATGATGACATTACCAGAGACAAATGGATGGACGAACAAACTAGAAGACATAGAGAAGTGAAGGCTGATCACAGGACAACATTAACATGTTCAAGTGAAGTGAAAGGGAAGTGAAGTGATACTGGCCAAGTATGGTGACCCATACTAGGAATTTGTGTTCTGCATTTAACCCATCCAATTGCACACACAGTAGTGAACACACACACACCGTGAACACACACCCGGAGCAGTGGGCAGCCTTTTTTTTGGCTGTGGCGCCCGGGGCTCAACAAATGGGCATTGAAATAAATCATGGGCGGCCTGAATCTCAAAATAATACAGCTCCAGTAATAATAATACAACTGCAGCTTTAACAATATTTTCATACTTATGATAGCAAGAAACATATAACAAGGCGGTGAAGGGAAAAGCACTCACACATCAGGCTGTGGAGTGTGAGAGAGCAGTCTGCTCCTCATCCTCTGCTGAAGAAGAAGCATCTGCAGGTAGTTGGAGAAATAGACCTTCTCACTCATAATCACCTAGCGCAAGAGGGAGGTACAGTTCAATATTCTGTATGCAAAATGGTTTATTAATATAGTGCTATACAACAGTGTGAAATTGTAAATGCAAATATTTTATTTATTTTATGAATACCTCTCCAAAATACTCATCAGGTTTCAGCAGATTGAAGAATTCATTGTTAGTGGAGAGTTTTGGTGTGAGAGACTTAATCTGAAAGAGAAACACTAACAGTGTTACAGCTGTAGCTACATTTATCTGGAGATCTCAGAGGAGATATATGAGTGATTTTACCTTTTACCTTATTCAAAACTAAATCCTGTGTGTCCTCATTCTGCCAGTTTAGGGTGGATATTTTGGTCTTGAAGGAGTCGTAAATATCACTTATCAGCGTTCCAGCCTAGCAAGTGGAGAGGAATTATAAGAATAATGGTGAATCATTACGAACATTGTAATAAATGTAACAATTTCCTGGAAAGTACCTACGTTTAAAGTACCTACAGCTTTTATAACATAATTATTACCTGGTATAAATGTTATAAAGAAATACTGGAAGATTTATGTAAGGATTATGTCAAAATATGATATAAAGGTTTATATGAAGTCTATTGCTTATCTTTACCTTTAAATAGAGAAGTTATTAATGTGTCTTTACTAGCAGCACATAGGCCAAATGCCAGCCAAATAAATGAATGTAATGCCTTTAACTAAACTGGTAATCAAATTTGCATTTATAACACTTTAATGAAACACTATATCTACTTTCAGGAACTTTCTCAAAATATCATTAATGTGCAGAGTTTTATTATTATTAAATGTCCACTAGATATAATACTTTCTTTCATGTAAAGACAATTCACATAACACTTTTAAAGGACACCTTGCCATTAGCCTTTCATAAATTCTCCAGCATTGGTTTATAAAAGATTTATGCAATTCTCCTGTGCTAAAAAAGCCCATGTAGTTACCTTTCATAAAAGTGTCATCAATGAATGAATAGTTTGCCTGTTTTTGAAAACCTGAGATACAGTGTGACCCATTCTCCATACAGTATGTGTGTGGCTACTATAACTGTAAGAAATCAATCACCCATCCATCCATCCATCCATCCATCCATTCTTACACCCATTTGTCCATCCATCCATTCTTCCATCCATCTGTTTACACAACCATCTATCTATCTATCTATCTATCTATCTATCTATCTACCCCCCCCCCCTTTTATTTACAGTATTTGTATATTCATATATGTATTATATATGTATATTCTATATGTATATCCATTGGCCCACATGTACATTCATTGGGCCAACCCTCTCTCCAACTATCTCTCCATCCAGCCATCCATCCATCCATCCATCTATCTGTCCATCC
The DNA here is from genome assembly GCF_027358585.1 of Pangasianodon hypophthalmus. Taxonomy (NCBI): domain Eukaryota; kingdom Metazoa; phylum Chordata; class Actinopteri; order Siluriformes; family Pangasiidae; genus Pangasianodon; species Pangasianodon hypophthalmus. The sequence continues at coordinate 18,958,491 of NC_069710.1, read as the reverse complement.
GTCCTTCATTTTATATATGTATATCATATATGTATATCTGTTGGCTCACATGCACATTCATCACTCCAGCCCTCTTTCCAACTATCTCTCCATCCATCCATCCATCCATCAGCTATTTGTAATATTCTTACTTAAATATCCTTATTAGTCATACCTCTTCACCAGCATAATGGTCTTTGATCAAATGACTGATCAAAGTGTCAAAACCTTTCACGGTCTGCAGTACACAGTGTCTCCAGTGTGGCACAACCTTAAGTAGCACAAAAAAAAAATTACAATCCAGTTCATTCAACAACTTTAAGAAATATTAAAAATGATGAAATTTGAAGATACACCTCAATTTAATACACACCTCATTTTCATTGTCAATTGCTATAGAGAACTTTTTCATGGTCTGCATGAATCTGGTGTGCAGAGCAGGCATGAGTATTTGCAGAAGATTCATGATCATATAAGTATGGACAGGATAACTACAAACAAAAAGACACACACATACAGATGTACACACATACACAAACTACTTAAATTGTCACAACAGTACTGCTATTAAAGCTGATGTGAAATTGTATGCTAAATATTAAAATAACTACATACAGCTAAAATGTAATATGATCTACCTGTCCATCATCTCATGTGTATGCCTCCAGTTGCTAATTGTCTGTGACATGTAGATGATATAGGGTTGATTATGCAATAACACAACATCTGACTTGCTGACAGGAACAGGGTGAAAGATATCCTGGAGACAGCTGAGCCAATCAATACTGGGGGCCAGCTCCTACAGTAAAAAAAGACACACACACCCACACCTTCTTACTTCCCTGTCGCACAACAACCTATAAATTGTTTAAGTGATAACAAACACCTACCTGTAACTCCTGGATGGTGATTCGATGGTACAGGAGTTTCTGGCTGAGTCGGTAGGAAAGAGGTGCAGTGTTTGTAACTAGAGTTGAACTCAGAGACATATACAAGGCACAGTGCTTAGTACTGCTAATTAAGGAAACATTCAACAGAGCCAAAAGCTCCTTACAGGATGAGAAGAATGGACGCAGAGACTGAAAAGAGAGAAGAAAAAAATTTCCAGATGGCCCATTAACTACCATCATACTATAAAGATCATGCTTGTATTACTCATAAATCTTACATCATTTTTTACACCATGTGAGCACTTTATTTTTCTTCGTCAACTTGCAAAACTCAAATTATGTTCAGTTGTACCTGTGAGTTGAATTTGGATCTGTTTGTTCGGCTGTTCCACTCAACAGGGAACTGAAAATCTGGCTGATCAATCTGCGGAAATGCCAGTGTTTGAAAAGAAGGGTTAAAATGCTTTTTGGACACATTTTAGACACTAATTTTAACATTATGACATTACATATCTATACATCTGTATATTAAAGGATATACTGAAGATGATTCCCTGCTGAGATCATACTCAGCTTATTAATTAATGTTGAATTAATTAAGGGTGCTCAATTTGCTTAATAATGCTTAAGTAGTTGTAAGTAATAAGTAAATGCTTATTAATAAGGAAAGCATGTGAACATTTAAGCCAAGGGTGTACAGTCTTATCTACAAAGGACTAATGTGGATGCAGCCAATCAAGTGAAAGGAACAGTATAGACTATTGCTTTCTCAAAGGTTTATAGATCCAAGGTTTTTGAAGTTTGGAATTTAAGACTAAACGTAAGGTAGGATATTCAGTATGTTTTTTAATTGTTTGAATGTACCTGGATGTAGTTCTGGCTCTCATTGTGGTCAGGGCCCACATATACATTAAAGAAAGGAAAGGTGTTGTATTGCGACATCAGCAGAGCCAGAGTGGAGTTCAACTCAGGCTGAGTCCAGCTCCCAGATACAGGCCAGCCACCCAGCTACACACAAACACAGACTGCTTTATTCATTGTCTATCCAACAAGTGATCCAACTGGACAGAATATTCTATATTCACTAAACAACAAGTAGTATATGACTGGAAAGCTGAAAAGAACACAAGAAAGGGAATGCATAAAATGCCAATAGGTCTTATCAGCCATTTTAAATAATCTGAAATCTACATTTTGGCTGTATATGTGTGTGTGAGAGAATTTGTGTACAGTATATACCTGCTGAATTAGCGTTTGGGCGTGATATATGCTCTCAGTTAATGTAGTGTTAGGCCTCATGCAGGTGTTATAGAACGTCTGTGCTTTCTGTGCAGCACTGGTAGCATTCCTTTTGGGAGACTCTAATCATGCAGACATCACAGAGACCAAAGATTCAAATATAAGTTTCAAATATAACCTCATGTATATATCCAGTTTAAAACTAGTGCATGTGCAGGTAATTTTCCTTATATATTCCTTATTTATATGTTTAGTGCATATTAGAATTCTACGACTGTTGAACAAAATACTATATACTACATTCTAAATATTGCTAAATACTATTCAAATAAACCCTTCATCATTAAAAATCATTAATTAATGATCAGTGATCACACAGAAAGATATAGTATGTGTCATACCCAGAATCTCTTTTATTGCTTGGAGCAAAGCTGTCTGTCTGTCAGGTAATCTGTCATCTCTCGTTCTTTCAGTGTCTGACCCTCTGTTTGTTCTCATCCCACTACCTCTCCCCATTCTCCTTCTCATCTCATCTCTTCTGGTGACATTACGGGAGACGATTGTGCCTCGGTGTCTCCCTCTGCTCTTGGGTGACATTTCTGCTTCACAACTAAACAGGGTATAATCACAGGGTTGGGAAAAAGGATCCATGGCTGCAGAGAAGTGTTCTGCTATTCTCATGCATGCTGGAGAGAGACAGGGAAGAGGGTCTAGAGGGAAAAGGGAATGTGGAGTGAGATGAAAAAAAAAAATTACAAATAGAAAGGAAAGACCAGTCACCACAGACATTGCACCAGATTGTGTTGTTTGATATAGCATCTTGTTACCTTCAGTAGTTAGAGTGTGTTCCTGTAGGAAGTAATACCCCAACCCCATAACTGTACCAATGATACAGGCGGCCAGAAAAAAATGAAAAAACAGGAGCCCACGCCACTTGTTCTTGACCAATGACCGTGATTCCTCAGACTGAACCTGATGTAGGGAGAGCTGGAGAAATTCCTAGACAAGCATCAGAAATGAGTATCAAACATTCAGTCTCGTTCTACATGAGAAATCCTCTTATACCACAGTGCTGTTGAATTCTTTGAACCTGACTGATAATTTTCTATAACACCACAGCTCTGACAAGGCAAGTGAAAGGTAATTGAGCATGGTTAAAAGTTATCATTTCTATGTTGTTGTTGTTCTTTCAGCTGCTTCCATTAGGGGTCGCCACAGCAGATTCGATTTGGCACAGTTTTTATGTCAGATGCCCTTACTGACACTACTCTCCCCAGTTTTATCTGGGCTTGGGACCGGCACTGGGAGTGCACTGTTGTGGGGTTGGTTCCCTAGCTGGGAATTGAACCCATGCCGAAGCGGTGAGAGCATGGAGGACTAACCACTAGTCCTCCAGGAAGCCTAAAAGTTACCATTTCTATAGTGAGGGCTAATTCACAGGGACTTCCATGGCTGATACTCCACAATAAACTAATTCTAATAATATATGGATTAACATTTATTAGCACTTAGTAATAGAGATATAGCTGTTTCTTTATATTTTCCACTATAGGAAACTCTTCAGGACTGAGGACTTTGTGCTTTTTTTCCAATTTCAAAGTAATATGATGTATTTTTTGTGTTAATAACTTCAGAAGAGAGAAAAAATGAGACTGCTGAGGGAAAGAGTGTTTGTAGCAGTTATAGCATAAGTGATAACAGGAACTTGATTTGTAAAACATTCCAAAAGATTAAATGTAACAATAAACAGATTAAAAACTATGACTACGTCATTCATTAATAAATTAAAACAGTAATTGCTGGCAATTTGCTGAGGTACAAGAGGAAGAAAAACACTTTGGGACATGCTCATAAGAAAATAATCAGCGTTTGGGTGGTAGCATATCATACCACCCCATCATGTTTTTTCCCTTTATGTATCAAAAGCAGATTTTCCTTTTTTTCTTTCTGTAGCAACAATTCAGACAGTTATGATCATAGCATTATTCACTCAGTGAATACTTTGTATGAAAAAGCACAGAGAAAACACTTACATTTTAAACACTTTTAAGTAACAAACGTCTGACAAATTATAAAGCTCAAGCTGTCTTGAAGATTTCAATAAGTTGCCAACACACTGCACATCTCCCTGGCCTGCATACTTATTGTTTGCAAAAGGAAGTGAAAGTCTATTTGAACTGAGACCATTTTTCTCTTAGTGATCACATAGTAGCTTTGTTGTAAGGCTGGAATATTTGTTTATTTCTAGCTGTACCTGCTGAACTGATGGGTTTCGAGTCATCTTGGTCTTTTCATTTGTTTCCAAAGGCCTTTCATCAGAACTCCTTCTCCTTCAGCATCCTGCTCATATCTGAGCCTTCTCTTACTTTCATTAGAATCATCCTTTTCTCTATCTCTCCCTCCTTCACACTTTCTCCTCCCACATTTACATTCTGATAAAAGCCAGTGTACAGGCCTCTTTCACTACGTCATACTAAGTGGCTGTCTGTGTAAACCTCCTGGGCCTGATCTGTGTTTTATACATGTTTATTTCACTTAGACTGAGTATCTGAATTTCACTTCAAAAAGTACCCACTTTTTATTTACAGAAAACAATTTAACACCTCAGACATTATTAGTAAGTCACAAGTTTTATTTTATAGGTCTGCTTGTAGTCAGTCAATCAGGCCGTTTTAAAACAAATAAACACACACATGTGCATGCACATGCACATGCACATGCATGCACACACACACACACACACACACACACACACACACATCAGCACTCTGCTATCAGTGGAGTGTGAGCCTGGTGTGGAGTGATAGGGTGAGAAGACGCATCTATGACGTACCTCCATGTCACACACTGCGTGGGAGGGAGCACGTTTGATTGTCACTTGCCAACATACACATTTAAGAAATTCTAGAAATTACATCTCATTATAGCCACAGAAATGAGTGAATGTCTCTTGATCAAGAGTTATATTACACAAAGTAGACACTGGTCACTGAGACGACTTGGGGCTCAACAGAAAACCAAGACAAATTCAAATCAAGGATTTAAATTTAATCTCATTCCGTTACTTCCATCCTCCAAGGAACATGCTTAGAAATCAAGCAGAATGTCAAAGTGTTTTTTGTTTTAATTTTATAATACAGTACAAATGAGAGCTTGATTGCAAAAAAAAAAAAAAAAAAAAAAAAAATCATCAGACCGTAAACATACACACATTCACATATTACAAAGGAATTTAACTGCAGAATAAAGCGCTTGTATATATACTGTATATGTAGTAAATGAATAAAAAGAAAAAAAAACAAGTGGCACTATAATGGATGTCCATCACATACTGTAAACAGCAGCATCATGGTGATACTGACATGACAACAAAACATGATGGAGAAAATGTGAGTGCACAAACAAACAAACAAAAAATTATCGAATGCATTAGAAATCTAAAGGGGGGTAATTTAAATGACTGTACAGACAGCGGGAGACTGTTCACCTTTAATCCACCTGTGCAACACTGTGCAGGACATTCTTGTTAAAATCCAAGTGGGGTTTTACAATTAAACATGTGAAGAAGGCAGTGAGTGTAAAATACAAATTTAAGGAATGAAGCCTTCTTCATGTTTAACAATTTCAGCTAAACATTTAGAATTTAGTCCATTTCCAGAGTCAACTGAAATTTCCAAGGTAGCATTAGTATAACCGTCTCATGAAAAAGACCCTTTGATTTGTTCATTCAGTATAAAACTAGTAAATCATTTAAAGCATTTGTGCAAAAGAGTCTTGCCATTCTTCTGACAGAGTATTTCAACCCGTGACTAAGGCAGTATCCGAATTTGTTCCCTATCCACTGATACAGTACATTAAAGGGTGTCCCAAAAGTCTCCAAACCTCTAAAGCCAGTGGAGTGTGTAATACAGATTATCAATTTTCATACTTCTATATTTTTAGAGTTACAGTTCAGGTTCAGTAATATTTTGTTTGTGTAATGATACGTTTCTGTTACACTCAGAAGTAATTGTTGTGCAAATCCAGTCCGTTGTGTCCTTTTCTGCTGCTCCCTATATAATACTCTATATAATGACTTGTAAATGTGTGAGTGAAGGAGTGGTAAGTCAGTCTTGCTCCTGTACAAGTCTGACCAGCCAGCCAACTAACATAATTCTGAATACTTAATTCTAATTGTTAAACATCTCAAATGACCACTACTTATATAGTTATATTAGCTGTCAGACACGTAGGGTCATTTTTATACATGAATGTACCATGGAATGGAAACCATCAGGCTGTCACTGACTTAATACTATGCAATATTTCCATCCATCTATCATTCTTGGTATTACATTAGTAATTGGTAGTCAATTTTTGTGCTTTTTAAAAATGTTTTTATCATGCAGTCTTGTTAAATAAATCTTGCATGCAAGACAAACACAAACAAAGCTTTGTTCATAGACTAACCCATTATGCAACACATATAATTCCCTACCAGCCTTTATATGCATCTATGCAGCTGCAGGTCTAATTGGAAAGCAAATTTTCTAAAAGCGTTTTTTTTGCTCAGCTGCTCACTAGTTCGAATATTTCATATTTATTTAATACTACTATTCATAAGCAACACTAACTTTCCTTTAATCTTTAATCTTTTTGTTCCGGAGGCTGTGCTAAGCTTTACGAGAGTTGTTGTTCTGCCTGTGCAAAGCACGCTAGGAGTTGAAGAGTTGCATTGAACTAGAAATAAAGTCACATAGTTACACAATCTCATATCACATCCTAAAAAACCCTGTTCTCATTTGTTAAATTACATGACCTGTCAGAACACTGTATTCAAGCAACCACATGCTGAGATGGTGTGCTTGTGATTTTGCAGTAAACATCGATGAAGCTGTTTGAGAAAGGACCTGGAGAGAGGTGAAGAGGGTTTTTCTAAAGGACATGCATAAAAAAAAACCAACAACCAACAGAGCTGCTGTAGTTATTAAGTTCTGGGCTTGCTGATAAAGCTATGGAAAGGGACAGAAAAACAAGGCTCTATGACAAATAGTGGCAAAAGGAAAGAATTACAAAACTCACAAAAACAATGCATCAAATGCCTGGAATCAGAGCAGAGTCAATCTTTGATTTTAGGTTTGGTTTTTAATGAGTGACAGGAGTCTCCACCAATCACTTCATGGCCTGCTTGGCACGCTTTGTGTGGCACTTCATGCAGAGAATCTTCCCGTCCAATGGATAACAGCCGTCAGCATCTGCCTCTATAGAGAGCGGGCGGGCACAGTCCTGGGAGCAAGAAGAGAAACACGAGTGTACACCATTCTCTGTAACCCTTTACATTTCTTTAAAACCTTGTTTAAGAGCAATCTGTACTGAAAAGTACTGTTTTACACAAGACAACTATCTCAATTCCACATTTTGTGTAAATATATCAAACAAGACTGGCTTTTTAAATGCATTTCACTTGTAAGATGAGGATTACTTTTTAATCTTGAATAAATATGAAGAGAGTCCTTACAACCTTATATTCAGCTCTACTGTTCCACCACATTTTCTGACTGAATATCAAGTAATGTGCACTAGGCAACTGAAACTTTGGTCTAATGTTGATTTTAGTATTAAAAATATAAGAATGAACATTTATACTTGTTATAAGTACATTATTATTTTCCAGCATTGTATCTTGCTATTGTATTTATTGTAATTTTCCACACTGTATTGTTAATGTGTGTGAAGTGAAGCAGTGGGTTAGTGGATAAGAGTGTCCAAGAGTTAGGAGTATGAAAGCAGGGAGTGTCTGTTAAAGTGTACGAGGAGCTAAAGTTAGGTAGTTTGGTGCATTTTTATATTTTGTCCTCATACCTCACATCTGTAGCACTTAAGATGAAAGTTCTTCTCCAAGGCTACAACTCTGAGGGTTTCCTCACTGCCTGGGTCAGGAACAATTGGCTCATTGCAGCTCACGCACAGAGGAGAAAAACGTCTGTGATCCAGCAGCAGAGCAGAAGCCACATAAAGACAGAAACATTGTTTCATTCAATACATTTCATATTTTCTTGTATTACTGAAATACTCATCAAATCTACTGAGGAACTACAAGCGTCTTGCTCTGTCAGGTTGTGTGTAGTGGCTCACCGGTGGTAATCAGTGACACAGTAGGGGTTGTTGTTGTCATCAGTGATGAATGGAGAGCCCTCCAGTGTGCAGCTACAGGCAGTGCAGCGGAAACAGTGAGCATGGAAACACTGGCCCACTGCTTTCAGCACGCGATCCGTGATCCGCTCCCCACAGCGAGAACAAACTGCCAGAGAGTTCTGAACACACATACAGAAGACAAAAATATTTCATCTGTCCCCACTGATTTGGCACAAAAGTAAATTTCATGGTTTCTAGCATGCTGTAGAAAAGAAAATATACAGAAAACGTACATATCCTCTGGGCCTAAACAGGCTTGTGAGAGCTGAGGTAAACGGTGAGTTAAGCGCTATACAGACATGTATGCTAATTGTTTTAAAGTTGGTTTATGTGTTCCATATTCAGTGTTGTGTGTACAAAGACAGAATGGGTACACACTCCTTCTGATGAAGCTACACAACCTTTTACGTGTACAATGAGGTGACATGCACCATAAAGTGGCAATCTACAATAATGTGATTATGTCAAACTGGCCAGGCACCAATTACATATTCTGAAAAAATCCAATATTTGAAAAATGTCTTGCTCTATCACGCCCCCAGAGCTGCAGCATGAGTTAGTGTGAGTGTACTGACTCACCACATAGCACTCCTCGCACTCTGGCGTTCCATCACGGTCATAGAACTGCATTCCCTGCAGGGGGCGATGGCACGTCATGCAGCAGAAACAGTGCGAGTGGAAAAGTTTGTCCATCGCCCTGACTGCAGGCTGAGACCTGGACAGAGCCTCTCCACACTTTCCACACACCTCTGTACACACATGCAGGGATGGGGTAAAACAAAGGAAAAGACTAATCAATCCATTAAAGACATGAATGCACCAACACTGATAAAACACCACCACTAGACATATGCACACAATATGCGAGTGGACACTAGTGACTCGGCTGTGTTTTGTTATGTACAGAACTGTACCCGCATTTAATAATCATATTAGTGCAGATATTAGATGACAGTACATTCCATTAATATATTTCAACTATGTTCAATTCAGTGTGTGAAGGTGGAGAGGTTAGCTATTTCTGTCACCTATGTTCTGAGACCTCCTATTTGTATTAATGAGTGTATATGAAAAGGATGTGTGCAGGAGAGTGAGACTACCTGTAGGTGCAGAGGTGATAACTGGGGCACGGTTGTCCATGTCTTTAATGAAATCTTTGGTCATCCTTTCCAGCTCTTCAACTTCTCGCATTGAGAGAGGAACACCACCAGGGGGTGCACCTGCTCCAGGGGCTTTTGGCTGTGCTGCCTGAAGAGATAAGTAAAAGACCAACTGTTAAGAATGTTTGATGATCATGTGATCAGAAAACAAATTCATAACACAATCACCACATGCACCTTGCCAATTAAGGTTTTCAGTCATTGAGGTCTTTTTAATGCCTGTTAGTACATGCAATCGCGAACTGTGAAAAATAATTTATGTACAATAATAAATAGTTTATGTTTTTAATATGCATCTAAGTACTAAAATGACCTCTGGACAAGTCTGCACCTTTACATTTTTCTTCCCCAAAATCGCAGGATATAGGAATATTCATGAATGTCCAGCATCCCATATAGCTAGCCAGCTAGTTAAGTGCTAGTGCGTGCATTTGTCAGACAGAGTCATGATTTGCATTGTTATATTCTCAGAATAAAGTGATAAAGCCCCTCCAAACAGTTGCAAACCTTCAAATAGTAGATCAAAAATTCACTTTTTACACTACCTACTGCCAGAAAGACTCACCTTGGGTGGGGTTGGACTGGCCTTTGCGCTGCCATATGGTGATGCTGTGGAAGTGGGAGATGGTGCTGGTTTAGGCTGTGGAGAAGCTGGAGCTGGAGATGTTTTCTCCTGATTGACTGAAAGGGAGGCTTTGGCATTACTGACAGCTGGGGCAGGGGCGGGGACACTTGCTGGAGGTGGAGGAGGACCGGGTGGTGCTGCAGGTGGTGGAGGGAAAGAGATGTGAGAGGTGACTTTGGGGGCAAGGTTAACCCCTTGTGGAGCTGCAGAGCTCACGCTGTTTCCAGGTCTGGGGCTAAAATTAGAAGCAGGCTGGCTGGGAGTGAATGTGGTCTTTGGAGCAGCTGCAGGTCCTTTACCCAGAGGTGGTCCAGATGCTGGAGGAGAGGCTGTGCTTGTGCCACCTTGTCTCAGTGTGGTACGAGCACGTAGCTCTTCTGCCCAGGGGGCAGGTGGAGGGCGATCCTGCAGCTCTGGTGGGGGCAGGAAAGACAGGGAGGGTTTGGGGGCTGTGGGAGGAGGAGCAGGTGGCTTTGGGGTGGGCACTGATGACAGATGACTGGACACCTGGACCACAGACATGCAAATATAAGAATCAGGCATCAATTACAACAATGATCTGATTATGATATATGTTTTAATATAGTTTTTTTGCATTTTAATATATGTTACTTTATATTATCAAAATTAACCGGTTAAAAGCTACAAGTGAATGGTAATATTAAAAATATCAAAGGACATGTACATATCTTTGTACCTTTGGGTTGAAAGGTTTTCTTGTTTCCATTTCTGATAACATATCAGTTAGAGAGTCTAGCTGTCGGTCAAAACTAGTCTGCTTCTCCAACGATTTCTATCAAAGGAGGATGAATGGAAAAAAAAAACAGATGTGAAAAAGAGCACTTGATAACTACAGAAGAAACTGCACAGGAGAGATTGTAAGAATAACACCCCAGAGGGAGGTAGAGTGATAACGTATGCAAACTAAGAGGTAAGAAAATAGGCCTTTTGTGCAATGTCCGTCTAATTAACAGCCAATTAAACACATCTAATCAAATTACTAAAGAAAACAACAATAAAATGAAAAGAAACTGGTAATGACAAAAGCAAAATTAGATCCTAACGCTGAAAAAACACACTGCCATACAGAAGAATTTGACGTACTGCAGTTTGAGAGTAATTTACTCAATTAGTGAGGCCTGTTTGAATTACACCATATACACTCCAATGCATCAGATATGAAATTAAATGATGAGCACAAGGATAAAGTGCAAAAAATCAGCTTTAATTTGAAGGTTTTATAACCCAGTGTTTTTATAAATAATCTCAAAAAAGAGAACCCGTACAAACTGGATAAATTGGACTTACTCTTGAATAAAATTGTCTTTAGTATAAAGTTTTAGATCCTATGCAATTTAATGACTGAGATTCAGACATCACCAGGCTCCAAGTATTATTCCTGGTGTTACTCAATCCTTTAAGTGCAGCCACTTTCAGCTTCTGCTCGTTTTGGGGACTTTTTGCATTCATGTCTTGTCTTGAGTATGTGAAGATGGGGTGAAGGCTGGGTTAACTGGCCAGTCAATCACATCTGACTTCTTGTCCCTGACAAAAATAGTTGCGTTTGCTACATATTTTGGTTCTTACGTTCTGCTGCTAAATGAATACCACTTTCAGGTTTTTAGGGACTGGCTGGATATGAATAGGTGTTCAGTACACTTCAGAATTCACTCTGTGATCCAGATTGCTAGACATGCTCATGCTAGCCATTTGCCAAGATCATGAGCATTTTTTTCTCCTGACTTTCATTTCATAACTCTGTTACAGGTTAGTCTTCTTAGTCCTAGAAGTAGTTGTGCCAGGGTTTTTAAATACTGCTATATACACTCACCATCCACTTTAATAGGAACACCTGTACGCCTGCACATTTATGCAGTTGTCCATTCAGCCAATAATGTGGCAGCAGCGCAATGCATAAACTCATACAGATACAGGTCAAGCGCTTCAGTTAATGTTCACATCACACATGAGAATGGGAACGGCATTGGTCTTTGGTGCAGGATGGGCTGGTTTGAGTATTTCAGAAACTGCTGATCTTTTTGGATTTTCACACACACAACAGTTTACACCAAGTTCACACAGAATGGTGAGAAAAAAAAATTGAGTGAGTGACAGTTCTGTGGCCTTGCTGATGAGAGGTCAGAGGAAAATGGCCAGATAGTTTTGAGCTGCCAGGAAGGACACAGTAACTCAAATAAGCACTCTTTACAAGAATCTGGGGCTATCATGGGCACAGACTGACCCAAACTGGACAGTTGATGATTATTAAAAAAAAAAAAAAAAAAAAAAAAATCGCTTGGTCTTTTTCCAGTCTTCATCTGTCCAATTTCAGTGAGTCTGTGTCCATGTTAGCCTCAGATTCTGCTTCTTGGCTGATAGGAGTAGAATCTGATGTGGTCTTCTGCTGTTGTAGCCTATATACTTCAAGGTTTGATGTGCTGTGCATTCTGAGATGCTTTTCTGCTCACCACGGTTGTAAAGAAAGCTTATTTGAGTTACTATAGACTTCCAGGCAGCTAGAAACAATTTGGCCATTTTCCTCTGACCTTTTTTTTTTATCAACAAGGTGTTTCAGCCTGCAGACGCTCCTCACACAGACTTCTTTTTTTTTTTTGGCCCCATTCTGTGTAAACTCTAGAGACTGTTGTGTGTGAAAATCCCAGAAGATCAGCAGTTTCTGAAATACTCAATCCAGCCCTTCTGGCACCAACAACCATGCCACAGTTAACAGATCAAACTTTTTCCCCCATTCTGATATTTGATGTGAACATTAACTGAAGCTCTTGACCTGTATGAGTTTATGCATTGTGCTGCTGCCACATTATTGGCTGACTGGACAACTGAATAAATGTGCAGGCATACAGGTGTTCCTATTAAAGTGGACAGTGAGTGTATATCATGGAGATAATAAATGAAACACACACCCAGTAGATTATGTGCGTCCAAATAAGCCTGCTGCTGTTGAATGCAAATATATGTATTTGTATCATATACACGCATTTTGTGTGTGTGTGTGTGTGTGTGTTTGTATGTGTGTGTGTGATATGGGAGTCATTGTGATTTATTTATCTCAATGACTGCCTGCATTTCCGGCATACTTTTATGGACTCAAACGCAAACGTCATATCTATAATTAAAACAGGCTTAACCCAGGAAGGAACATATGATGCAGCAACAACAATTATACAAATGTCCAAGCTGCAGTGTTAAATCAGTATTATAATCTATTAAAGCCCCTGGCGACATATTTTCATAATTATTATTATTATTTTTTTTACTAATAGCTATCTGTGGCCAGCTGCAAAAGAAATAACATTTTTCAGTTGAAACACTTCTGAATGTCTTTTTTTCTATCGCTTTCTATTGGCCAATTTGAGTGGGATGGGACTATGGGTCAGGTCTACCAAAGTATCAGTCAGAATTAGCCATTATGGCAACTGCTTTAGCTCAACTACAGAAACTAAAGGAACTTCTTCCCTGCCTGTGTCACAATTAGCAAAACTGCATCTAGCAGCATTTTAGCATTTCATGTATACACACTGCTGTAGAAACATACAACGCCAGAAATACACCCAAACATCACGCAATGAAGTATGAAAACAAAAGCGCTGTGGCAGCTCAGTCCCATCATTCCTACCCACTTTTCTAGTGCTAGCACTTTGTGTGTTAATAATAGTTCTGTGCACCTCCATTAAGTGTTATGAGGTTGACTAACTATCGAGCCAGACTTCACAGACCATGCTGACGATTTTGGCATTTCTGCCTCTGGGTTTTTTTACAGTGTTTCTGGGGGCAGAGTGGTAGGGTTCATATTTAATTTAAAAAAAACCTTCCAGTTTAGACGACATACAGATAAACAGACACAGACTGTGGCACCGTGTTACACCTCTACAATCAGTATGTGATCTCAAATGCGACTATTTTGATCAAGCACAAAATAAAAATTTTGTAGCTTTTGACTTTAATTAAATTGTTGTTAGTGATATATATTTTTCAAATCTATCACTGGCAATGCTTATTAAACGACAGACATTAAGTATCAAGTAATTTTTAACAATTGAAAACATGTTGCCAGCGGCTTTAAGTCTGATGTCACATCAAGTCTGAGCTCTTACCTGAAGACTGGTGCCAGGCTCGGGGAGTGGAGGTGCAGGAGGGGGAGGGGGAGGAGGTGGAGGAGGAGCGGGAGAAGAATCTGAGGGCACGAAGCTCACATCTTCAGGAGGTGCTGGGAGGGGCAAGTCTTCTGCAACTGGGGGAGGGGGAGGGAATGCAGGGGGAGGGGCCTCAGATGCAGGGGGTGAGAGCTGACATTCTGGGGGAGGGGCTGGCAGCTCTGCGTCCAGTGGAGGAGGAGGGGGTGGAAAATCTGGCCAGGAGAGGCAGTGGAATGGTTTAGAAACATGCCAACATTAGCAATATCCAACCACCAAATAAATAAATGTAAAATAAATAAATAAATAAATTTCATCTTTACGGCCACATTCGTAATGCAATAGCGTAAATCCTGAGGAAAAAAAAACAACTGCTATTTAACCTAAAACTTTAAGAGCCAAGAGTGCAGTGTGTCCTCTCCACGTTAAAAGAAAACAAGTGATATTAACAGCTGGTTAAATGATTTTCATAGCCATGACACACTCGCCCCATTAATTAATTTCATACATTTAGTCATCTTTCTTTTCTAATTGGAAAATTAATATTCAGTACATCACATTACAAATTTGTTCTTCCTCACTACAAACGGATGCTTGGCTCATTGTAAAATTCATACACTGCGTTGTTTTTCAACTCAGTTTCTATCCTTTCCACTTTCACTGCTTTTCAGGTACATGTGTGAGGTCATGTGGAACAAATCGTCACTGGTCACAGCATATAACGGGGAGTAGGGATCCTCTGTTTTATATGATGGTTGCCTGAGTGCAAATGCTTCAGAATCGACAGAATTCTTGACTTGAACTGAGAAATGAACTTGATTTTAATATGATCTACTGAGCAGCTCTAGCTGATTTTGGTTTTACTTCCCATTCCAACACTGTGAAAACTTGTGTGGCCAACATTGTGGTCACCAGTGAACTTGGTGACCTGCTTTGAAATTAGGTGAATTGTGCTGAAATTAGTCTTAAAATTTAAACTTGTTCAAAGTCAAGAAAAAAAAGTTTCTCTGACAAGACTGATCTGATAAACAATGATCAAGAAGAGTTCCTTATTGCAGCAAGTTTAGCATGAACAGACAAGTCTGTATTCAGAAGACGGTGTCCATTTTCAACACACTAACCAAAGCCTGTTTACCAATTTACCCGAGACCTCAGACAACTCTTCCTAGGTCCTAAAGGTCCAGCACTTTAGAGAATGATCATACCTCTCACACATGTTCCTTGTTACCACAAGACCCATCCATATAGCTAGGAATTTATATTTATCTTTGATGCAAATTAAATGAGATTTGAATATGGAATTTGCTCCTAATTCTGTACAATCCATACCAGCATCCCATAATATCTGGCATATGCTATTTTCACCCAAAATAATGGAGTCCCTAAATGATGACAGAAATGAGCACATCTGAAACAGCTGTCTTACCATCACTAATGGATGAAGGAGGTGGTGGAATCTCTCCAACCCGGCCAACTGTAGCTATGCTTGCAAATGACGAGGAGAAGGTTGGAGACTGTGATTGGGTAGACTGTCCTTTGGGTCGAGGAGGGGCCACAGAGGCAAACTTTTTTGGCTGGTTGTAGAAAGAAGGCGTAGTGACTTGGAAAGACAGGGAAGAAGTTACCATAAAGGGCTTACTGCCATTGGAGTCCTCCATCTTGTTCTGTGTAAACAGGGAAAAAAATTATTGGTAAAGATTATTGGCTTTTCTTTTTCATAGCTTCAGCACACTCAAATTACTGAAAAAAATATTTCTGATTGTCAGTATGATAGAATAACACCAACAAAAAAGCCATTAGTAAGACCATTCCAAGTTGCGTTATAAGGTCAGCACTACACAATTTAAAAGGTAAAGTCTTCAGAGAGGGCAAAGCTCCTCCAGGCAGCATTTCTTGTTTATCCACTGAATGACTAAACTCATACTGACCTTGAGTCTGTTAGTAATAGCAGCAGTATAGCGGATAACTAATCTGAATATAGCGTGACTGCTGTATTTCATTTGCTCTTGGCTTTTCCCCTTGTTTATCTTTAGATGTCGTGATGGTTTCTTGGTTGTTTGACTTGTTTCTGTGGTTTCATTTCCAGTTTGTAACTTATCCATGAAGTCATTTCTCATCTGTTTATTTTATTTTTTTTATTTTTTTACAAATCATTAAAACAACAGGGATGAACTGAACTCTGACAAAAAAAATTGTGATTTACAATGTTTAACACTTAACCTACATGTGTTTCATATTAGCAAAACTTTTGATAGATTATTCTCAAATCTACAGCCAACTCTGTTATAAACAAGACACTGTTTTGATGTTTTATAAAATGTTTTGTGTTCATCCTCAGAGCAGCCTCAGACAGTGTAAACCTTTCAAATCACTCACTCTTTCTGAAATTTGGTTAACAATGGCAATGACACTTTGTGTATTCCTGCACTAAAGGTTTGATATGAGGAACAGACACAGGGAGAGAATTTATGGGTAAGCATAGCAAACAAAGATGTACAGATAAACAGAGGCTTGGCTATTATGTCTATCACATATAAGCACATCATTTGTGCTTTGTGACATGGCACATTATCATGCCGGAAGTAGCAATTATAAGATGGGGAAATTGTGGCCATAAAGGGATGCACATGGTTAGCAACAATACTCAGATAGGCTGTGGCATTCAAACAATGCTGGATTGGTATTAAGGGGCCCAATTTGTGCCAAGGAAACATTCCCCACACCATTACACCACCACCACCAGGCTGAGCTGTTGAGACAGGCAGGTTGGGTCCTGTACATCCTGTACATCAATACATCCTGTTGATGCCAAATTCTGACCCATCTGCATGTCACAGCAGAAATCATGATTCATCAGATCAGGCAATGTATTTTCAATCAATACTGGCTTACCTGGCCAAATTTTGGGGTGTTTTGGTTTGCATAAACCAGGCTATATCATGCTATGAAGCCAGGTGGTCCAAGTTTCTACAATGCTGCAACCATAAGGCAGTGGTCTTTTATGTTGTACTTAAATATTACATCATCCCTATTCCTGGAGACCTACCATCCTACTGAGCTTACTTCCAACACACCTGGTTCTAATGTTCAAACGCTGCTGTCAAAGGCTTCTGATTAACAAGATAAGCTCTGTGGGAAACCGCAAGCCTTTCTATCCAAACATTTTTAAATATTGACAGTGTCCTCACGCCACAAGTGGAGACTTCCAACATTATAAAAACCACCATATTTGTGTACAGAGATTCTTTCACTGAAAAAAAAAAAATATGCACAAACTGACCCTCTAACCATGGTTACACAATTTTTAAAAAATCCCTATGTTAATCTCATTTGCTTTTGTTACACCATTCTGACTGTCATTCTATGTTCCAAGTCTTTTACAATTCATTAGATGTGGTCATTTATTACAACTCAAGTGAAGATCCAATTTTAGGCAAACAGAAGACATACTGCTGCAGTGGTTGTTGATTCCCAGCATCAGCATGGCTCTGTGTCAAGCACTTCATGTTCTGGCATGAGAAAAACAGCAACATTTTCCAAAGGCATTTCTGAAATGCTGAGATCATGAAAACAAGGGGCAGAATTCTGCTCTGTCAGAGCTTAATATAGCAAACTCTGATATAAAAAGACATTTGAGTACAGAGATCGGTACAGCCTTTCAAAGTGCAGCAAATAAATAAATTTGTAAAAAAAAAACATACTGAAATCATTACTGAAACTTTCTCAGTGTATGAGAAAGCTCTTGGGAATTTTCTTGGATAATGTTTATTTTATTAACTGGCATTGGCCAGCTAATGTTAAAATGTTTAACACAATGCGTTCTTTTCCTTCAGGAAAACCTGTTAACATACACATGACTTGCACCCATTTTTGCAAGGACAAATTACCAGCAAGCTTACACAGCATGATGATTACCAATACACATCAGTACAACTCTTTGGTGATGTATACAGAAGAGTCTCAAAAAAGGTGAGCACAAAAAGTACAAATCACTAGCCCAAGCACCCAGGACAGGCCGATTTTTTTTCACTACCTTTTCATTCGTAGTTGCCCAGCGGACAAGTAGGTTCAACAAGCCTACTTCCCACTGACTTTTGCAGAACAAAAGTTTGCATTTGGTATGTATGTTTAAACGTAATGCACTTAATGCACGTAATGCACACTGAGACAAGCCTCAATGCTGTAATTATAGTGTGTGCTTCCAAATGTCACAACCTGCTGCAGTACACATTGCAGCCAAGGTGCAATCCGGATAATGGTTGAAGTGTTTTTCTTGTCACAGTGAAAGACGCTAGTCAGACCCAAATAATATTTTTACTTTCGATGCAAAAAGAGAACAATGCAGTTCATAGATAAAATACCAAAAAACTGGTGACTTATTATACAGGTCACAGAGACAATCTGGCATGCAAAATCTTTATCAGGAGGGACTATGGCTACCTCTTTTCCCTAGAAATTCATACAGTTGATTGCTTCCCTTAGTCTGTATTAATGAATAGGGTTGTAACAATGCAAATAATTGTACAATGTGCATCGTGGGAAGGTAATCTATTAATTAATTCTATGTGGGAATCAAGCATTCTGTTAATTATGAATCTAATGCAATTACATGGTTTGAACATCAGAGGTCCTAATCTATGAAATTAAAATACATATTTAGAGTGCACGCTGGGCCTGATAGTGCCGGATCACGATGACCAACACGCATTATATGTTATAGGATTACACAACCACGTTATAACTGCTAAAAAGAGCTCTTCAGTAGCCCCACACCACTGTGATCTGCGATGCCCAAGAAAGAGGTTGTAGAAATCTGGCATTTTAGCCGGTTAAAATGTCATCTCAGGCCCTGCTATGGAGCTCATTATGTTTCAATTTTCCCTGGGTCAGAAACTTTGCTTATTCAATCAAATTTTGGGGTGAATTTATAAATTTATTTATTTTTAAGATATGGTGAATCTGTAGGACATATTGTTTACAATATTAAATCTCTGTTCATAGCAATTTTTGATTTATTTAATTTTATACAGACAGAAATGAGTCTTTTCAGTCGTAATTTTTCTTCATTCAAATTTTGATCAAAATATTCTGAAAATTGAACTGAATGAAGCTAGTGAAGCTCGTATCATGAATCGAATCGTGACCTGAGTGTATTGTTAAATCCCTATTAATGAACTTTATTAAAAAGCTGGTCATATTTTATTACATTACCACATTTTAGACTATTCAATTAGGTTTTCAGGTAACCAAAACATGGGAAGCACACCAGAGCTTCCACTTGCTTTATGGACATAAATAGCCACCTACTTGACGCCTTTCAGAGTTAGCAATATGCACTGCATTCCCACAAGAGATAATCTTTAGTGTAAAAGCAAACAAACAAAATATATTTGTCACAGCAAAAAAGGATGTACACTATTCCTCCTCCAAAACGAACGTAGAAGCACAGATCAGCAGCTACCATACCATGCAATAGCTAGAGATATAATGAGCATTACTTTTTTTTTCTCTAAAGGCTATATTTTGACTAGCTGACTAAACTGAAATGCTGATGGTTACAAACCTGAAAGACCAACACAGACCAACACCTGCTTCCATGCTAGCAGACGTCTCCCTTGGCTTTAATACTGTTGTTGTAAAGATCAGACAAATAACGCCTTCTGCTATATTCTGCTTTTAACAGGAAAACTACCAGACAAGCATACTGTTCTTCTGTTGGCCACACAGGAAAATGTGCAAACTTTAAAAACATTTCAACTTTAGACAGACCTGACATCTAAAACGATGCCCATGTCTGTGCCGTGAATTAAAGATAATGTGTCTGAAACTCTGCTGGTTATTTATGCAAATTATGTAAGCAACCACTGCTGCTCAAATGGCCAAAAGGCAGCCTGCTGGTTTGGACCTCAGAGGTTTATTATGAAAACTCCCTGATTAGACTCACGATGATTCTCTTCCCTTTAATTCATCCACTGCTTTGATGTTTGGAACAATCATCATGTCTACACTTCTCTGTACTGCCTTCCAAACAGCCTCTGAAGCAAGCCATGTGGATGTGAAGAATTATAGTGTAGGTCAGAGACGAAGACTCTTTTTTTCCCCTCAGAGCTTTTGAATCATCGCTGCAACACAGATTCATGCACAGAACAACTTCAGTTTTTTTTTTTTTTTTTTTTTGCTCCTCAATTTGGAAAAAAAACCTAAATAGGTCAAAGCTGAAGGTTTTGATGAACTATTCACACAAGTCAGCCAATATGAGGGGTGAGCCAGTTCTTGACCACTAGAGAAGTTCTGCAAGCTCCATATCCATCATTAGCAAAATAATAGAGTTGCGAAGGCTAAATCAAGTCCATGTCACTAATGAGGAATCTAGGGATAACTCTATAGTTCTTCTGGGCACAGATTCCTTAGGTTTGCCTAACTTAAGCCACACCTCAAACTTAATAGCGAATATATAAGTGAAGACGTAATTATAGCATTCTTATCTTTTTTTCCTTTACCCTGTCTGAAACTCAATTATTGTGTTTGGCTGAAAATTGCATTAACAAAAGACATGAAAGATAATGATTGCAAATGTAAAACTTAAATGCTATACAAGAGGCTAAACTAGGCTATACCAGCTGCATTTAATTTTTGACCCAACGATGAGTGATTTCTTGCCTGGAAAATTTGTTAAATGTCATTAATAAACCACTGAAATGTCTGACATACCCTACATTTTGCACCTTATAGATGCAACACAATGTGTCACATACAATGAGTCTTTCATAAAAGTATCCAAACATGAATGAGCGTGGGGCATTGGTACTATTTTGAGAGCAATTCTGAGAAGCTGAATGAAAAGGTGCCCCTGCCCTGTCAAAAGAACTTCAGCATGATCCACAGGCTTTTTAAAAAAAGCGTTCTTTTGTGTGCATGCTGCACCCAGGCAAAGCCAGTTTCAGAGAAATTCTGACTTAACTGCAATCCAGTTCGTTACAACAGAAGTGTAAAGTTCCCTTTAACTAAACACAATGCTCCATTACTGATTGCGTTACACACCTCTAACTTCTCCATATGTTGTGTCTGATCGGCTGGCTGTGGTTTCATAAATCGCCTCACCCAGGAAGAATCTAGCCAGCTAATCTAACAGGCTAAGATGATTTGGATTAAAAGACATTGACATGTCACCATGAATGCCTGGTCAGTGCCAATAATGCAATGAATGTCACAAATTTGGAAAAAAAGGTTCATTGACCTAATGGAATGTTAGGTTTTGTGCGTGCAAGAGTGAATGAATGATTATAGGGTGTGGAAGCAGAAACAGCTTGTAATGTAAATGTTCCAAAAGACTTACATTGTCTCATATGAGCCTTTCCTTTCTTTAATGAATATTCCACACTTGTGGCTACTTTAGTCAATTACCCTGAAAATATTCCATTGTTCTGTATTTTGGTTTTGGATTTGTGTGGGTAATGGTCTACAACACGTCTCTGTTACTAAGGATGTCTAATATCTGGTATAAACTGTGAAACTGTAGAGATTGTGACATTTACTATCACTTCCATGTTTGTTAAGACTGATCCTCATGAGACTCTGTTAAGCAATATGGCATTTCTATGGCAAGTTTTAATTGTAATCATGTTTCAGAAAATAAAGTAAAATATATCTGCTCACTTATATTGGTATGACACAAGACAAAAGGCCATCTGTGCATTCTCATCTCACTTTGTTTGACAGGTGAGAGTCCACACCAGCTTAGTGTTGCTGCTGATGATGCACACTTTAAACTTTATAGAGTACACTTGTCTGTCTTTGGGAATGTGTGGCATCACAGCTGCTCAGTTTATGGGATTTTTGATGGCATCATTCCAGAGTACTCCACTAGAAATCTTGGAGACTCTCAGAGCCCAATCTTGTTGCCTTGCAGTTGTATTACAAATTGAAAAGAGGAACTTTCTACAAACGGTATCACATCAAGAAAAGGTAAAGTCTAACACAGAAACAGTTAACTAATTCTGGATGAATATTTGCATTGTATTCAGAGATTAAACCTCTTCCCCTACTCTTACCATGCTTCATTAGCAACAATGACAACAGGAGTCTTGTTTACTTCATCATGACGTCATCGTGAGCAAGAAGAAGACAACCTGGCAGCCGGCTGTTAATCACATTGCCGGTTTTTAAGTGACTAATCAATGTACCAGACAGTTTCCTACTCTAGAATAAAAAAAAAAAAACCCTACGTAGTAGCTGTTGGGAAATGCACTTATACTACAGGTCCCAGAGTCAGTGAGACGTTATCTGCGGAGTTTTCAGTGTGTACATACAGCAAATTCCTCGGTGTGGAATGTGCCTGAAATGAGCCATTAGAGCTGACCTGTAACAAAAAGCCACACAGTTAATAATGTCTACTCTCTCTCTTACTCTCTCTCAGGTCATCTAGTATGTGTTGGCGGCATTCTCACACACTACATTCATTTAATGAATAGGTTGGAGGAGATTGTTTGCAGTTATTCACCATACCACACAGCCTACACTCTCATCAGACTGGAGCCCCTGAGTGGAAGAGTAAACTCTGACTCAAATTCTGACTGATGGGAGCTAAATAAAGACTAAATTCAGAGAAGTAAACTGTTATCATTCGAAAGTCATTCCCACATTCATTCATTTTAAAAATGGTGAAATTACTGCATCAGTGACTTTTTCCCAGATAAGACTCTTGGTGAACAGTTTACTGAAGCTGAGGCAGAAGTTGAGGAGAGCAGAAACTGGCCTTATATGGATATCTCACTACTACTCAGCTAAAAGCAAAGTTCCCTGCCAACACAACAGCAAGACAGAAAAGCAGCAGTACTAGATACATGTTATAGCTTAAAAAATGTTTAAAAAAATCATTCTTCACTCTTCATACATTCTACGTGCTTTCTATTTTATTTATTTTTATTTTACCTCCTGGGAATTCGAGCTAACCTCAAGACAACAGTCCCTGCCCCACCCATCTTTACCTTTTCACCAGTGTACACGGTTTACTGGCTAAAAATAGCAGAATTATCGCTTGACAACCAAACCGAGTTTTTCTTCCTGACACACCAAACACCTCAGATAAAACAGTGAACGCTGGCTGAGGTATCTTTACAGGTACAGAGTTAGCAGACGATGCTACAAACAGCTTCATATATTTCCACATACAGCTTGCTAATACATGACAACGCGGACACCGGTAGCAGTTCAAGTGCTATAGAGATGACGGGATGCAAGACAGCTTTCAAAAATAACACAAGACACTTACTTCAGTTTTGTTTTCTGGAACAATACAGTTTAGCTAAGCAATGGTTTCGACCTGTTTCCCACGTCAAACTACACAAATGCCGAAATTCAGTTCCCTTGATTCCTTTAAAGCAAGCTGCTCCCCGAAGCTAACTCCACCCTTTGGGTCAGTGTGTGGTTATGTCAAGCGATCAGCTAGCATCACACAGGCTTGCCATTGCGTTTTCTTGGCCGCTCTTGAAGGTTCATCCACCTGGATATGTGTCTGTAGGAACTTTTCCTCAACAATGTACACTCACTTCCGGTTTAGCTTCCGCATTTTCCACAAATCCACAGTGCTCGCGCGCGCACTGATAACAGACGAAGACTGATAGTAACACTGGGGCTAGATCAGTGCTTCATATTCGGTGGGGGAAAAAAAACAGGATAAAGCAGTATAATAGCCCTGTCAAAATGGTATCAAATACATAATTTCAAGAAACCTATAAAGCATAATATTACCAAAAGTTCCAGTGATACAATAATGGGGAAAAGGCTGAGATTCTTAACATGGTTCTAAGCTTACCTCTTTGTCAGAGCAGGCTCTTTGAATGTCTCCTGGCCCAGAGATAAAAAGTTTTCCTTTTTAATGGTACCTCTCTCTCTCTCTCTCTCTCTCTCTCTCTCTCACACACACACACACACAGACACACACACAGTTCCTGTATTACTGTTATACCCTCCCCCTATTTGTGCAAAGGAATGACACCATCCCTCCAAACAAGTTCTTTCTCGCTCCCCTTCACCCCAGCCAGGTTTATTACAAGCCAAGCATTCTCTCTCTCTCTCTCTCTCTTGGCCTCACTTTTTCTCCCTCTCTTTTCCTCTCAGGATTCTTTAAACATTCTTCATTCGATGACATCAGCCCTGCCTGCCTTTCCTTGTAAGGGCAGAGTGAGTGAGAGAGCCAGAGAGAGTGAAAGATAAAGAAGGTTGGGGGTTGATTGGACACAGACAGAGCAAGGTTTGGCAGAAGAGAGGTTAGGAAGAATGTTGTACTTAAATCAACCCCGAAACAAAGATTATTTCTTTGAAATAATCACGCTTAATCAGACTACAACAATAGGGAACTTTTGTACAGGTCTTGTCAAGCCTAGTCTACTCCTCTGCTCATACTGCAAGCTCCAGCTCTAATGAGAAACACATGAGGTCATCCAAAATATAATAACATTTTTCTTATTAACCAAACATGGGCATCCACTTAAAGTAAGCTGAAACAGTGTGTTGCATTCGATTTATGTAAGGTTATAAAGTGAAGTTTAATAAAACATCAGTATTCTTTCCACTGCCTAGATTATCATGGAACCAGGCCAATTAAAACACAGATAAGGATGTGACATCACAATTGCCACAATTGTCAAGCCCAATTCCACCCATCCTGCAAATCTGCTACCTCTGCCTCACAATTCCTCAAGAGAGCTATTATGTTTTCAGGTGCTTTTGTCCTTACAGTCACCTGGAAAATATCTAATACTTGATCCTGTACAATTCTGATTCACAGACAGCCAGACTGATGGAATGGTCTGCTGCTTTTCAAAATCAACAACTCCTTAGAACTAAAGTTTAACTTGCTTTACTGTCTATGCAGGAAAAAGCAACAGCAGGGATTAGCCACTGGTGAACTCCTCACATAAAATATCTATCTACCAGTGTCACTTTCTTCTTCTTTTTTTAAACAAAAGAACATTTAGACTATCTTCAGCAAAATCTGCTCTTGGGGAACAAGGTCAGTGGTCAGGTTTCCCCTGAGATGGAGAGGTGGAGTGTTTGCAGCCAAACTGAAGATGACGCTCCCCAGCAGGAGGCCTTCTGGAGTGTTGCCAAAACCCGGCTCTGGAAACCCAGCCACCCCCTCTCCAACTATGACTCATTGTGTGCGCTCATACTGTATCTCTCAGCTTGATTCCCATTTCCTCATTCAGTGCATTCTAACTCAGAGGGAGGTGAGTGTGTCGCAGTGGTTCTTTTTCAGATTTCATCTGTCTCTGTCTTTCCCTGCTGGGAGCATTCATAATGCTCATGAACCGCCTTGTGTATGTACTGCTTTCCTATAGAGACATTCATGCATAGACTCATGCTCACTTTCAATGAGTTAGATTTGCTAACTCTGGCACATAGCTACATATATGATCACCCATAGCCAAATCACACACAGAAAGACCTTATGTTATCTATTTGATGTCTACCTAACTGCTCTCTGACATTCCCATATTTAGTTTAATTTAATGGAGGGCAATATATCCTTGCAATTCCTAGCTTGTCCACACGATGTCAGCCCAGAATTCTGCTTTTGTCCTAAACAGATTTAATTAAAACCAGTCCTAGAGGTCAACAGCACCATATGGTTTAGTGCTTCTCCTCCTCTGGTGTAACTGACACGTTCCAGGACATGACTTCAGGATTAAGAATTGAAAGAGGCCCCTGTAATGGTCTCGCCGTCCCATCCAGAGAGTATTTCAGATTCCCGCCCAATGGCTTCGTATTCAGAATCAGAATCAGAATCAGAATTAGCTTTATTCGCCTTTTTCAGTTGACGAAGGAAGAACAACCTCTGCTGGGCCTTTTTCACAATGGAGTCAATGTGAATGTCCCACTTCAGGTCCTGAGAGATGGTGGTGCCCAGGAACTTGAATGACTCCACTGCAGCCACAGTGCTGTCCATGACGGTGAGAAGGGGGAGAGCAGGGGGGTTTCTCCTGAAGTCCACTATCATCTCCACTGTTTTGAGCGTGTTCAGCTCCAGGTTGTTGTGACTGCACCAGACAGCCAGCCGCTCAACCTCTTGTCTGTAAGCAGACTCGTCGCCGTACTGAATGAGACCGATGACTGTAGTGTCATCTGCAAACTTCAGGAGTTTGACAGAGGGGTCCTTAGAGGTGCAGTCATTTGTGTAGAGGGAGAAAAGCAGTGGGGAGAGAACGCAGCCCTGAGGAGCTCCAGTGCTGATGGTGCGGGTGATGGATGTGAATTTTCCCAGCCTCACTAGCTGCTGCCTGTCTGTCAGGAAGCTGGTGATCCACTGACAGATGGAGGTGGGTACACAGAGCTGTGTCAGTTTATTTAGAAGGGTATCTGGGATGATGGTGTTGAAAGCGGAGCTGAAGTCCACAAACAGGATCCTTGCATAAGTCCCTGGTTTGTCCAGATGTTGGAGGATGTAGTGCAATCCCATATTGACTGCATCATCCACAGACCTGTTTGCTCGGTAAGCAAACTGCAGGGGGTCCAGCAAGGGTCCAGTAATGTCCTTCAAGTAGGCCAACACCAGCCTCTCAAATGACTTCATGACCACAGACGTTAAAGCAACAGGTCTGTAGTCATTTAGTCCTGTGATTTTTGGTTTCTTGGGTACAGGGATGATGGTGGAGCGTTTGAAGCAGGAGGGGACTTCGCACAGCTCCAGTGATCTGTTGAAGATCAATGTGAAGATGGATGATAGCTGGACAGCACAGGCTTTGAGGCAGGCTGGAGAGACACCGTCTGGGCCTTTGGCTTTCCTTATCTTCTGTTTCCTGAAGACTTTGCGTACATCATCTTCACAGATCTTAAGTACAGGCTGAGAAACAGTAGGGGGGAGCGACGGGGAGGGTGTTGATGGCTGTGTTGTGAGACGGTCAGAGCGGGTGTGAGGTGTCAGACCAGGCTTTTCAAACCTACAGTAGAACTCGTTCAGGGCTTCAGCCAGTTGTTGATTGGCCTCAGTGCTGGGGTATGGGGTCTTGTAGCTGGTGATGGCTTTCAGGCCTTTCCACACTGATGTAGAGTCATTACTGTGGCCCTGACCAGGACAAAGCAGTTAATGAGGGTGAATGAATGAATTAATGAATGAAGGGATGGAAAGTGGTGCAAGCAGAGTGTATATATGTAGAAGCAGTGCAGGAAATCTACTGATGTACAAATGAGCTCAAGGAAGTAGTGGACACATGGCACAGTCTGATACTGGGGGGTAGTCTGGTATGACTAACGTGGAATCCTAGATGAGCTGACAGGCAGTGAAGGGTAACAGGGAGAAAGAGAGAGAGAGAGAGAGAAAGAGAGCATATGAATTATGGAGGAAAGATGGGACCTCCCAAAGCATACTGTTTTAGTCTCTCTCTCTCTCTCTCTCTCTCTCTTTCACACACACACGCGCAAAAAGAAGAGACGTTGTCTGTGTATGTGTGCATGCAGATTTAGAAAAGGAAGTGGATGAAGTGTATGTGAAGGCCTTATTCATTCATTCATTCATTCATTCATCCAGTATCAGTGTGTTGTTTGTAGAAGTCTGATGATGTATATAGAGGATAGAGCATGTTCTTAATTTGTGTGTCTGTGTGTTCTGTAATGCAGCTATTAATACTGGTATATCAACTTTCTTCTTACCAGGAGTACATCTAAGATTTTTTTTGACGGAGGTGGCTGGTGTGGCACAGGAGGTGGCTCAGCAGAGCATATACATGCTGTACGTGGTGGGCTCATACAAATTTCCAGAGTTGCTCATGCAAGACGTGCCCCAAGACTGTACCAAAGCAAATGGCCAATAACTCCTTCATTCTGACATCAGAAGCCTCCCAAAAATTCCCAGAATCAACCCATGTGAGTTTTCAAACCAGGCTTGCTTAATCACTTCCCATTTAATTGACATTAAAGTGAATGTGTAAAATGAAAGTGGTACCTGGAAGTGGGGTGGGGCACCAGGATGATCTCTAGAATCTTCTTGCTAGGGTGTCTATGGCAGCCTATAGAACCGTCTGGTAAAAAGTTGTGAAATTTGGCACACTGATTGGGGATTACATCATATTAAGACCTGTCTAAACTTGCACAGAGTGGGGGAAAAAGGCCCAGATTGATGAGAAAAAACATAAATACCTTAGGTGTTTTTAAATTGCAAGAAAAAAAAAAAGGTCAGAGCAGTAGCAATCACGACTAAAGGTCAAAGTAGCAACAGACAACTCCACAGGTCACAGCAGTAGTGGCAGCTGCAGCCGCAATGCCACCCTGCTGCCCATTTGCTCATCTAGACCTTTATTACCATTATGAGTGAAACTACAAATCAATTCAATCCCATTGCCAAAAGTTATGGCTCTGCTTTCCTGTGATTGTTTAGGCAACAACTGTAGCGCGTCTGTGAATGTGTGGCTCACTGAGGCTGGGTACTTGGCCTACGAAAATTATTATTATTATTATTATTATTATTATTATTATTAATGGTCAAAACAAGGTATTTATGATAAAACACATTAAAGGGCAATGTAAGAAAAAACATCTTCCAGGTGATTTGGAAAATTGTGTGTTCACCTTAATCTCAGACATGTTCATTATTTGCAAGCTTTATTTATTTATTTATTTATTTATTTGTTTGTTTGTTTATTTATACATTTATACTGACAATGGCTGCATATTGCTGTTAAATAAATAATAGGGTTGAAAGGCCATTCTAATAATTTTCTTAATTTCTTTAAATTAATAATTTACTTTTAGATTATAATTTGGGTAGCATGACTTTATGTTCGAAGTGACCTTGTCAGTCAATTTCACAACTGAACTGTTCAATTTTACTCACTGAAAATAAAGAAAAAATAGGAGAACTTGGTTTTCTTTTTCCTGTGGTCTTCAAGAAATTCGGATGATACAATTTACTGTTGAACATATGACTTGTGGAATATTCCAAATATTTCATAGAGGTAAATGTGTTCAGGTAACAGGGTTGAGTGAATGAAGTGGGATGCAACTAAAATGAACATTTATTATAACCTAAAATGGATGACTCTTTAAGAAGGTTGTTTGAAGCATGAGCTTTTAATAATCATTAATGTGTTTTAATGATTACATATCAAGGTAAAGTCATAGTAGGCGGGGACAGACAAAATGCTATTTTCATAATGCTGTAAATGGATGTTTTAAGTTATATATGTGATATATGCATATAAGTTTGTGGAAAACACTACACCTATGTTTAATTTTTTTTTTTACTTTTACTTTACATTACATTACATATATATGTATTAAAATGAAAATGTATTCTCGAGTCCATTATATAGGATACCTCTGATTTCCAGCCTGCAGAGATTGCAGTCTTTTAGAGCCATGCTGTTATAGAAAATCAACACTTTCTGCCCAATCAGAATAGTTTTATTCTGCTTCATGCTGGGGCCGTGTCACACCATGTCTTTGATTGCTTTCTTATGACTGCATGTCCTGTCGTGCTCTATTCCTTTCTTCTTCTTCTTATTTACCAAAGAAATATTAGTAAGACAGCACTTTTTGTGCAGTAAACTGCACTGTCACTGTAGGGTGCAGTTTCTTTTTCCTCCTCCTTGTGCAGTGTGTGTGTGTGTGTGTGTGTGTGTGTGTGGCAATCGCATAGCTGCGTGCTTAATGCTGTGTGTAAGAAGTGGTGTTCATTATCAAACCATCCTTAGACGCAATTGTGTACAGTTTCAAGCAATGAATCAGCATTATGAATTGTGCCATTTCCTCTGCTTGACTGTCTGTAAGCTCCACATGACAGTAAAGACTGATTTATTTTCCAACAATGTAATATATTATTCGTATATTATTAATTTAATAACAATATAAAAATGGGCATGCAATAAAATCTTACTCAGTTTATGTACACCAAGCAAATATAACAAAGCTACAAAAACTATCATACTATAATCAGAATAATAACTGAGTAAGCAGTAAATTTTAACTGTCAGTCTTATTTGAATCATTTGAATAACAGACAATATTTGTTTACACTGAATTCCTTGTCTACACATGGGATTTATAGCCATGTCCATGCTGATTTATATATATATATATATATATATATATATATATATATATATATATATATATATATATATATATATGTATGTATGTGTGTATATGTATATACAGCTGTGTGTAGGAGATATGGAGGAAACATAGTACGAGTAATAAGAAGCAGAAAAAAGTGTTATAAACATGATGATAGAGTGAAAGAACAAGAAGAGGCAAGTGGGGAGGAAAGTGTGAGCTGGCACAAAGGAAAGTCCCTCAACAACACGCCAACACCTACTAATTACTGGATTTAAAGTCAGGGAGAGGTGGCTATGCATCTCTCATCCCAGAGATGCACCAGACCTCTGATTCTCCGCCTGCATCTCCTCTTCTGTCACCTTATAATATATCATCAAGCAATCATGTCCTACCCACACATAATAAAATGGTGTGGCAAATAGCATGTTGATCTGTGTTGCAAGGTTTCTGTGTTCTGTTGGTGTCAGGCCCTTTGGTGTCCTCTGTAGTGCAGCAGTGTATATATGATGGCTCCTCATTAGACTATATCCTGCTCTAGACCTATAAATGAAAATTCTGCACATTCAGCATTATGCACCTTTTGCTCATTACCACATGCTGCAGTGTGAAATAAATGAACAAACAAACAGTGAGAGAGCGAACCTGCTATATATAGGCGACACGCAGGGTGCCTCTTCACGATTGGGGAGATTACAGCTCCTCCAGCATGTCAGGCTATCTCTTTGTGTACATTTGGTATTAACCCTTGCTTTCTCATTCTGCTTTTTCTCTGCCATTTGTCATTATCTACCTTTTCTTCTCTAGCACTTTTCTCCTACTCTCCCTCTTGTTCCCTCTACACCTTATGCCTTTGCTTTCACTGAATACTAATTTCTCTGCCTCACCTCTGTTTAAAATGGCTCA
The DNA here is from genome assembly GCF_027358585.1 of Pangasianodon hypophthalmus. NCBI lineage: Eukaryota > Metazoa > Chordata > Actinopteri > Siluriformes > Pangasiidae > Pangasianodon > Pangasianodon hypophthalmus. The sequence continues at coordinate 18,927,314 of NC_069710.1, read as the reverse complement.
AGGCCTGTCCTACTCCTTTTCTCCCACCCCCCCACCCACTTCCTCCTTCCCTCCTCATCTCTGTCCATCTGTCCATCTCTCTGTGTGTGTGAAGGAGGAATGATTACACCTCCTTCCATTCTTTCATCCTTTCGTCTCATTTTGTCTGCATCACTGCACAAATTTATAATGCAAGAGGAAGGGAATGTGATGGAGAGAGAGATAAGGATAAAGGGACAGATATGCAGATTACTAATCTACTTCTGTGTATATATGTGTGTGTGCCCCTAAGAGTGAGGACAAAGAGAGGACTAGAGAGCAGAAGCAGCAGGAAGGGGTGGGGTGTAAACAGAGAAGAAACACATAGAAAAGGTCCACACAGGAATACCCTCTAATGATCTTTCACTATTGGCTATGAGTGAGTGTGTGAACAAGAGCCAGAAGGGGAGGGGAGTCTGAAGGACAGACCAGAAAGGATAAAAAAAAAGCTGTGCTGCATTGTAAGTGTGTGTAAAGTGAGGGCAGATCGAGAGAGGGAGACAGAGACAGAGAAAAGAACTGAGAGACAGAATCACTGCATTTCAGCTCACTCACACAGCAGTGCACAGATGTGGTGAAAACAATGGAAACATAATACAGCACATACATGCCTGTGTAAGAGTGAGCGCACGCACACACACACTCACTCACACACACACACACACACACAGAGCTATATCAGCAATATCACAGTAGCTTCAGCCCCCTGCAAGCTCAAAAGACTCTAACTGCCTGTCATTTATATTTGTTAATATACTAATCCACTTCTACCACATTACATTCAGAATCAGAAGCCAATATATACAGCAGTCAAAATGTAACAATCAATAAGAACATCAAATGACAAAATAATACTATATTATCACTAAAATTATATTGTAGAATCACTATATTCTTATGATGGTGTGACTGCATCAGTAAGAGAGAGAGAGATAGAGAGAGGGAGAGAGGGAGAGAGAGAGAGAGGGAGGGAGGGAAGAAGGGAGGGAGGGAGGGAGATCACTACGAGAGCAAAGAGGCAGCAAGAGAATAGAAAGGGAGAGAGAAGGAGAGAATGTATGGTGAACGGCAAGCGCTTCCTTGTTCATGTCCTGGGCCTTTGTGAATAAACCATGGGATGTATTGGCTCACGAACACTCAGTAAGATATATTCTTTTGTACCAATGTTGAAAATTGTGTGCGTGTGTGTGTGTGTGTGTGTGTGTGTGTGTATGCGTGTGTGGTAATTAGGGAGTTGGGGAGGGGTAGCTGGTGTGGGAAGCAAGACTGAGCTAACGTTCTCTGCTTGATGTTTGAGATGTGTCAAATACATTTGGCTGTATGGAATGAAACATGTTTGGAGCTGTGTGTCACTTTGTGTGTTTGTATATCTCTGCTTACACCTTTGTGTATACATGTTCATGAGTTTATAGTAAGGCTGTTGGATCCTAACCTACATCTCCTGATTTATGCTACTGCATGACCGGTGTGTGTGTGTGTGTGTGTGTGTGTGTGGGCGGTAGCGATGTTAATAGAGAGAGATGGGGAGATGGAAGATGGAAATGCAGTAATACCAGCTGTTTGCTTTGATCACTTTGCAGAAATGGATTGACTAAATTTGGATAACTGAGAAAGGGAATAAAACATATGTTGTCAGAGATGTTTGCATGACATGAAACAAAGAAAGAGAGATACAGAGAGAGCGAGAAGAGGGAAAACAGAAAAGGCATGCTTGAGTTCATTGCAGTTGGAGAAGAGGGGAGATGCAACAAGGATTAAAGGGAAGGGGAACATGAGCAGGAGTTACTAATAGGAATGTGTGTGTGTGTGTTTGTGTGTGTGTGTGTGTGCGTGTGTGTGTGTTTATGGCTGAGGCTATTCCAAATCTGACATTATAACTCTGAAAAGTGTAAATGTTCAGCCTGTTTGAGCCACTTTCAGATTACTGCATATAACAAGGAAAGGCAATGCAGCATGAATTTGGTAATGACACCTCAAAAAGAAATGAAGATATATTTATAGAACATTTCTCCTTTCCTGGTCAGAGCTTTGATGGCTTCTATTGACTTTTGACTTAAAAGGCTATTGACGACACTTTTAGGTGTGTGGTCTGACTGAAATACAAAAAGCCTGTAACCAGAGTAAACCAATAACAACCTTTTTCCGGCAAGGTCTCTGAATCTTTTAGCAGATTTGATGCGGGTTTTTGTTTATTTTATGTAATTTGTTTTATTCTCCTTGACCTTAAAAATCAAATAAATCAGAGGCCCTACATAGTATTTAGCAAATCATACTTTACTTTACTATAGAAGTTGTACTGTAAAAACAAGGTCAGCAGTGATGGATTACTTCACACTGACTTGTGTGTGATGGTCAGTGTGTGATTATCCATCAACAATGTAAATGATGACAACGTCCACCCCAATAACCACCTGCTGCTATTTACTTTCAATTTGCACTAGAAACTGCATCAGGAAATGTATGTTAATGTATGTCAATACAGGGTTTTCTAAAACATTTTAGAAGAAAAAAATTATTTATGTGCAAAACCTACTTATTATTACAGCAGGTGTTTTTACAACCACTGGAGCAACAGTGTGTAGTAGGGAGTGTTTTTGGCTCTGATAAAAGCCATCCTTAATACAGAAATAAACATAATAAAGGCACAATTATTTGGTGATGCAGATTAAGATGTACTTGTGAATACTGAGACCTTCATAACAGCTTCATGAGTTACAGTCAGTGGCTGTCAGCGCAGCTGCTATCTTTTCTCTAGTATACAATAATGCAGTATGTCATTAAAGGCCTGTAGTTAGAGTAAACAAAGGCAGTAACACTGAATGATTTATTTATTACACTGGTGATTTATTAGACTGAAGGGTGGGAGTAAGGGGAGGAATATTTGCATACCTAAATGAATATCTTGAGCATATATGACAATTCCCAGTGTGCTTTTCACATTTATCTGACCACTTTAAATTAATTTTTGTTTTGTGGTAGAAAACTGACCACGATCATTATTGAAATGTGATCCAGTATCAGGTGTTAGTTAAGAGACATTTAACGCTGTATGTGTAACTGTTTGAATATGAAAATATACTGTCCCAACAAAAACCCTGAAGCAAATGGTATGCAAAAAAGCATATTCAGATATATTTACATACAGTGATTTCTCATATAGCTGTCTCAGTTATAACTCGTAACTGATAAAATAACTTGTCAACTCTAAGACTAGTATGAAACTCTGTTCTTTGTTCAGCCCTAGGATTTTTTTTTTTCCTGATAGTGTTTGCGTTTAATATGCAGCTCCTTTTTTGGAAAGGAAATAATCTCTGGTTGTCAAATGTAAACTGCTGAAGCAGTATTAAATGACAGTTTTATAAAGTAGTGAAATTTACTGCCAGCGTTATGTGGAGCAGTGTGTGTGGGAGAATAGTATTGTGTGGCAGCATTATAGATCAGAAAGTGTAGAGCAGAGTAGAATATAATGGCATAGTTCTATAGAGTATTGCTGGATGCTTGGTGTGTATTCTGCCTTTGGGCAGCTCTGGAGTCAGATATCGATTGGCGAACTTCAGATCAGCTTTCTGAGCCAGACTGTGATCTGAGAGCTGGACAACGCAGTGATGGGATACACGCACATACACACACAAGTGCACGTAGGAGGAGGCTTGCTGAAGTAACTGATACTATAAAAACACACAAACAAGGGCTGGTATGGCAATGCTCATATTAATGTTGCACAGTGCTCCTTATACACTTGCACACACACACACACACACACACACACACAAACAAGCAAATATTAATTAATAATACATAAGCATTTCACTCTCATATGGTCACATGTCATACTTGAAAGTTTTTGAATCTTTAAATGGCCCGAGTAAAATAACATTTGTTATAATCCATGCAAAATCAGTGTAATAAATATTGCATGTTACATTGTTTTAATTGACTATGTGTTATTGCTGCATAAGAAGTACATCAGCAAACATGCTTTCAGACAAGAGGAATGCAACATGTAGTTAGCACTTGCATTGGCCAAGTGTTCATTCTTTCATCCTCAGTAACTGCTTTATCCTGATCAGGGTCACGGTGGATCCAAAGCCAATCCTGGGAACACTGGGTGCAAGGTAGGAATACACCCTGGACTGGACCACCAGTCTATCACAGGGCACCATACACACCCAGATTCCTACACAGACAGTAACCCAAAACTTAGGATTGAACTGGGGAATCTGGAGCTATGACATCTGCGTCACTGTGTCACACTGTACAAGTGTTTGTTTTTGGTATTTACCGATGTGCGCTGTCGCCTCAGTACTTTTCCCTCACAGATAAACAGTCATGTTCTCCCCCAGACTTATTATTTTATCTTCTCCAGAATACTGCAAATGCTCACTTCTGACCCAGATGTCAGCCAGCAAATCTGTAATTACAGCAAGTGCACACTATACTCGAAAGTGAATATGGCCTTGAGTGCTGAGTGGAGAGGTGCTTGAAGAAACAACTCAATCACTCTGAAAAAGAAAGCATTCCTCCATCAGTGTTTCAGAAATTAGAATGAGCCTATGCATTGTACATTTAAAAAAACATTTTAGACTTTATGTTAAATCAGGTTTCTAAATGATTTTAGACATCATACTTTTTTCATGAACTGCAAATTCTAGACTAGTTTTGTTCCCAAACAATGTTACAATTATTTATATCTCTGGGACAGTAGATAGCATTGGAGAAGGGCGTTTTTAGTACAGCTGTAGCAACACATTTCCATATCTAGTCTCAGTGGAGGCTAAACCATGTAGCCTTTGAACCAGAAAATGTTCATATTTTCATAAAATGGGATGCACCTGCATTTATATCTGGAATTATCCTGAATTAAACACTGTGACAAGTCTAGTGTATGTTCTGTTATTTGTGGCGGTATAACCTTGCCTTGCTGAGTGAGGTTGAGGAGTTATCTTGTGAGTTCAAAGTGTGTTCTGCTTATTCAGCTGTTTTAATTCTCACTGCGGTTTGCAGGAGAGTTTGGCATCGGTCCTGCAACAAGAGCGTCATTTTGATCTGGCTCTCTAACACACAGACACACACACAGAACCCTCATTCTCATCAACATACAGGAGCTCAGTAGAAGCTATACAGAATTTCCCACTGGGCTTTGCGTATGTGTGCGTGCATGCATGTGAGAAGGCTCAGTGTTGGCTGTATTACAGTGTCATGGTAGAGAAAATGCAGTGTACAGTCAGTCCTGTGGAGAAAATACAGATTCTCTGTGCATGACTGCCATTACACCTCAGGGAGCTCTCTGAGCTATTACTTGAGGCTGTGTTAACCTTTAGTGAGGGTGTATGTGTGAGCCTCTAAGAAAGCACCCTGTGTCAGAAAGCTTCCTGAAGCATTAGTGAGGTTTGTTTGTTCCTTGTTCTTTTGTGTAATGAAGTGGCTCAGCTGCTTTTTTTCCCCTTTGGTGCAGTCTCACTACATCTAAGTGTTACTTTCTGTGTAGCATGCTGACTTTAACACCTTTTTGAAATTCCTGTGTACAGCATGGCTGAGAAATTGATATAGAGTAAAAGAAATGGTTCACTAATTTTTTCTGAATTTTAAAACACATGAACCCCAAGTGGATATATCTGATGACAGCTGACCTTGGCCTAGAGCGTTTCAGTATAGGCCTTTTAAAAGAAGTGAAATGAGATTTGGGCCACTGTGTTCTACACTTCTATTATATTTACAGTTTCAGTTTCAGTCTCAAGACAGTAATATACAGTACTATATTACTGGCTTTACCCAGGAAATTTAAACTCATGACAAGTATAAACTTCATATTGCATTATTCATTTATACAGCCTCAGTCAAGAATTGCTACAGTCAGCTGTTCACATACCAAATACTTTTGTAAAGTTTTACAAAAGCCTAATGTGTCTGGCACGCTCTCTGTTAAAGCCATTTCTGATTGGCCTTTGCTGTGCCTAAACTATTAGACACCATAATAGACACTCCTGCTGACTCCTCTTCTAACAGCAATGACAAAGGGATGTTACATCCTGACCGACAATCACAGACCACATGCTTCAAATGTCTTTGAGTCAGAAACTGCTTTAATCCAACAGGAATTTACTGTTTTACTAGTGGACTGGAAACAGTAACAGTAGTTTGCATTCAACTGCAGTTGAGTGTCTGTTTGGCATACTTTAAGTACAATATACAGTTTACTTGCTCTCTGTGTCTTCTGTTAAGAATGATTGAGCTGCATTTAAGATATTGTATTACAGAGAGGGACTCCCAGTTATTGATCTGATTACATACACACTAAACTCCATGATGGCAGCTGCAACAGTCCACACTGTAACAAAAATGCTTGAATGGACAAGATATGTGCCTGTAAAACATCTCTCCTGTTAAACACATTATGTGTGTCTGTCTGTGGAAGGTCAACCTGTAGTTCCATGAAGCAACAGATTCAGGCAGTATTACAGCATCTTGACAGATAAGTGATGGGGATGAGGTGTGCTTTCAGATGCGTCATCTAAACTGTGCACGAAGGCTGGCTCTCCTCATACCACGGGCATGATTAATTGCAGTCTGTAGCACTTACATGTTGTTTATCAACAGGTCCAACGTTGGCTGAGTATGCTGCAGTAGGCACTGGCCTCCTCTCTGCAGAAACAGAGCTCTGCAGGGTGACTGATGAGCTGTAATGTGGTGTGTGGGGTGTGTGCATAACACAGAGATAGGTGACGGAGATGTTCACCGAGAGAATTCCAGTCATCCATAGCTGTCAGTCTCTGGGCATTAGGACCAGGTCTCACAGCATGAAGCGGCCACAGCTAAGTGGATCCACCGGTTTCTACAGGCAGCCACACATCCCCGTCTCCCTGAATTACTGTTAGTATGGTTCCAGCCCTGACAGTGTGAGGTCAGCTGGACAACCATCCTCCAGTGTCATAAATAGTTGCTTTTTTCTAAGCTGAAAAAGATACTGTGTTTTTCCTGTGTGCATATTTTGCCGTGCCTGTTGAACACTGTCACAGACACTAAGTGCAGTTCAAACAAAAAAAAACTGAAGCCCGTGAAAGGGAAATTAAAGGGAGAACACTCCCAGCAGCCATGTGTAGGGTCTTTTCTAAATAAAGCATTGGCACATATTGGTTCAAAGAGTCCTAAATTATTTATAGTAAATATTTTTGCTATTTAATTAGCATTAAACTATTATTTCAGTCATTTCTTATAACAAGGACAATATGTTGGTGCAGCAGGAAACACTCCTACATCGCGTCCAGGGTGAATACCTCCTCACACCCAGTGTTTCCAGGATAGGCTCCAGATCCACCACGAGCCTGACCAGGATAAAGTTACTGAAGATGAATGAATGAATAAATGAATGAATGAAATAATCCACATTTTAATGACAATTTTCCGAATAAGCTCTTGCATCATCATGTAGACTATGCAAGTGCATGAGTTTCCTAAGCTGCTTATTTCCTCTATTATAGAACCTCCATTACAGAAAAAAATTTGTCTCAAATACTTGAAATTTCCTTTCCCACTTTTTCTACAGTTTTATTAAGTGGGACAATGAGCGAATAAAACCATTATTTACAAGTTCATCATAAACTGAATAATTTATGATAATAATTGTTTTATTTCTGACAGATTTACAGCCTACGGATCAACTTTAATAATTATAATTTATAAGTCAACTTACCTTCTTCATGTTCTGGGAAACTTCCTGTTTTCATCTTGCCCCGCCCTCTCTGTGACATCACATATGTGAAATGCTATGATTTTGTAATATATTGCCTTGTTTAGCTTGAAGGTAAAATAAACCACCCCTAAATTTCCTACATTATCTGAAGATAGTGTGCACCCTGAGTGGCTGTTACTTTCACCTCCTGCAGAGAGGAGCTGTACAGAGTTGTCACTGTGATGGATGTAGCCTTGGGATGGAGTAGAGCTTACACATAATCACGTCATCATAATCAGAAATGAACGCAGTGACTAACAAAACCGTTTCAAATAGTTTACTACATCTGGTGGAGTCCTCAACTCTTTCACATTCTGTAGGCTTGATATGAGATTTTGCATACGGCCACGACTCTCTCTCTCTCTCTCTCTCTCTCTCTCTCCCTCCACGGTTTTGCCACTGGGGAGTCGCGCGATATTCGCTAATAAGGCAGAAGCGCTCAGCCGTGGTCACGTGATCAGCTGTTATTGCTGCGTGCCCTATCTGCATCGCTCAGTTATGGCGAGAATTGCCAAGCCATGCATTTTGGGGAATTAAGACAGCAGTCTGATCCAGAATTTAAGTTACTGTCGGTCAAACTGATAGCTGTAAGGAGGTGTGAGAAGCTTTGAACCGTGAAGTCGTGATTCACTAGACTGATGCACTAGTCTTCTTTGAGCTTCACACAACCACTGTGCTTTAGCAGCTAAATGTCTCCTGGATACAACATAAATTATGAGATGACATGGCCTCGTGTGTCAAGGGGCTCTGGTAAAGCAATTACAGCAGGGAACAGCTACTGCATGTTCAAGAGCAGTCCGTGATCACTCTAGGACATCCAGTTACTTTTCATTTACATCTTTCTGATGAACAGAGGAGAATATATACTCCTGAATCACTGACATTCTTAAAAATGGCACCTTACAGTGCTGTTAGTGTGGAGATAATCCACAGAATATATGCTGTTATAATGCACACAAGAAATTTGTATGCCTTTTATGCTTATTATGTTCTAATACAGTTATCCTAAAATTAGAAACTTTAGCTGGCAAATAAAATAAAACTATATATTTTCCTATAATGGTTAATAAGCTTTATTAACAATGCTTAAAAAAAAACGGTGGTAAGCAGGATGCTAGATCCGCCATTTAATTTGGTTCTGTGGTCACAGAAGTCACTATAATTGATAAAGGCTTCCAGGTTTTGGACATTGGAGTTTGTGAAACCATAGATTTTAACAAGAGGTCATTCATGGCCAAAACATCTATCCATCCTCCTTCACCGTTTTCCTCACAGTAACTTTAGTCACGATGAACTGATATATTTTAGGAAGCTACTGTAGGCTTTCTATTATTAGTTAATAAATATACGTAACAAGAGATACTTGATGACACTTATTTTCTGAATGATGGCAGATCAGCTAAATTGCATTGTAATTAAATTATAGCCCCATATTTTCATGTTAAGATGACTCATGCTTTTTCATACCAGTTTCAGCTGCAGCAGTGCTGAGTGCATAGATAAATGTCAGCTTGCTCTCTCTGTAATTACACATTATTCTCTTTCATGCATTAGAGAGTTACCCGACACTGATTCTGTGCTTTTGTATTATTTAGCCTGATCCTAATACAAGAAATAAGAATAAAGTGCTATAAATTCTTCTGCACTTTACATAATGTTGTTTGGATATCACGCAGATGACTTCTGGCTGCTCTTGGTTTCTTATTTAGGTAGCTTTGAGTTCACCCTGCTGTGTCTGCTACTGCTAAAATGTCACAGACAAGTCTGACAGCCAGAACACACTACATGCAGATAGAAATAATCTGTAGCTTTTTATGGTGTGGGATTGCTCAAACTTTGGATGGACTCCAAAAGAAGGCAAAGACTGCACAGTTTGATTTTCATATTAGGAAAAGAGGTCTCCTCTGCCCGCCTGTACTTCCACATTTAGTTCAGACGCAGGGCTTAGTAAAGTGGATTTGTCATTATAGCAAGTGCTCATAGAGTGCCATTCAAAGTGAACTGCATCGACTGGCCTATAGCTTCTATCAGTGTTTATAGGTTTATAAGTTTTACAGACTTTACAGATTTTTTTTTTCTGACAGACATGCCTCCTCTTACATACTGTCACGTGATGTTACTGACGTTAAAAGGATATAGTGGAATGTATGGCCCCACAATGTCAGTCTTGGATAAAACATACATAAAATACATAGCATCAGAATTGGGGAGGCTTTTGTCTTTTTTTTTTTGTCGTTGTTGCTTTTGTTCCCAAGCATTTCAACTCTGAACTTCAGATGGTTCACAAATGAAAGGACTCGGATATGCTGTGGAGGATTTGGCCCAGCTTGACCCCTTAGAAGAAAAGGTCACTGCAAATAAATACAGTTATTTTCACTAATCACTTTTATCCTATGACAAAATATTTCTATCTTTTTGGGAGTGGTCTCTTCTAAGATGACAATGTCCCTATCCACAGGGTACAAGGGCTCCCTGAATGGTTTGATGAGTATGAAAATTATGTAAATCATATTCTATGGCCTCCACATTCACCAGATTTCAACCCAATTGAACAACTGTGGACTGGCATGTTAGACAGCACTCTCCACCACCATCATCACGACACCAATAGAGGGAATATCTGTTGAAAGAATGATGTTCATACCTCCAGTACACCTCCAGAGACATATAGAATCACACTGAAGCTGTTCTGGTGGCTTGTGGTGGTCAAACATCTTACTAAGACACTTTATGTTGATTTATATTTTAATGTAACCCGTATGTAGATAGCAAGAGATTGGCGCAAATGAATAATCTTCCTTTAATTGGTCACTTTAACCAACTTTGATCATGTGGAGAGTGAAGAGTGAGACAGTCAGCCGTAGGGGTGTGCTTTTAACCGACCCTTCCATAAGGAATTATAATTAAAGCTATATCATGGTACTAAGGTACAAACAGAAACAGGTTACTATGAGTACACAGACACAATGCAACTCATCTCAAGGATATTTTAAGTACACAACACAAATTTACCATCAACAAAGGGCGTTCATATACAGACACTGATTACACTTTAACAGTAACAACACTATAGACTATACACTCAACAAGAATAATCCAGAATGGCATAGAGCCTCCCGAACATTTATACATGGCAGTCATATTTATACAGTCCTTGTAACATATATGTTGATGTGCTCATCTTGTGCAAATTTAATTTGGGATATTTTAATTAACTACAGACTAACATTAACAAAATCAAGACTATAATCCACCACTTTAATCATCTTCAAATAATTCACTCAAACATGCACAGTTTTAGGTCACATACCTGTGCAAGTGTCATGATGCTAAAGTAACACTGCTCTAAAATACTAATACCAATTAAATAAAGAAAAGCTGCTCAGAGACCAGGGATGTGCTGAAACCTAATTATCAGAGGCCCCTATGCAATTAAGTCATCTTTAATTAGGATTGCACTCTTATTGAGAAATGGTGAAAAATGAAATAAATAAAAGGGATAGAATTTGTCAGAGAAACCCTAGTGTAGGTGACCCATTGCTCCTGTTAGTGATGAGCCCATTTTTTTGCGTGATAGGCTGCATAATTATGCTGTGGTTGTAATTATGAAGCTGGCTGGTCTGTGAGAGCTAATGTAATCTACTGGAGTCCTGTAAGTGAGAGCGTGAAAATCTTAGAGAGACAGAAAGACAAAGTGAGGCTATATCATGTTTGTTTAATATGTATACATTTTGCTCCTTTTTTTGGCTAATGCACTATTCTTTTTCACTTACACATTCCTTCACCTCTCTCCTTCAGTCTGTCTTTGTTGTTAGACTCTTTTTTGCAGGTCAAGCTGAGCTCATGATGAAAGCACAGTGGGTGTGCATGTAGGTGAAAGGTGTTAGGATGTGATTCAATTACACTGTCAGTCATTTCTCAGGTTCATACTAGAGTGCATGTTGACAGGACCACTATGGGAAACACAGAGCCCATGTGCAGCCATTACTGAGACAAACCAACACCTGATGATTCACCTGTTTTAATGTCAACAACAAAAGATTTAACTAAAAGTATTCTGTCAGCCACTTCCCTAATTAGTTTTTATTCTCTACTTCTTCCTAAAGCGGCAGATGGGGTTCCAGTACAGAAGGATGGGGAACAGGTAAGCCCGACAAAATAACAATAATAATAAATCTCTCAACAGTTGAATCCTACAGAGCTAAACCACGTATAGGTGAATGAAGCAGCCTAATCTAAGAAGCAGGCCAATGAGACCAGTGTTCAGGAAAGATGCCAGCTGTTCTCCTTGGCTGATAGAAACAAGAAATAAATATTTAAATAAGTGTATTACACTTACTGCTGATTATTACTCTAGTTCCTCTAGTGTTCATTCTGGTAATGATGCTAATGCTTCATGCCTCTATGCAATCTGATCCAAGATGTGCTCTATATTAAAAAGAATAGTAGGTTCTGTGTTAGGTTCTGTGTCAGACTGTGATTTAGGATGTTATTGGACTGTCCTTGTGGCATAAGCATAACCATTGCTACATTACATCATAGCCATATCTCCTTCTCTTTTTCCTCCTTCTCTTTTCCATTGTTATAGAGCTATACAACTTAGCAATACAATACATGCCAGTTCATAACATAAGAGACTAGATGTACGTTTCTGAAATAGATAGATGATTGAAGAATACCCAATGACATTCTCACTGAGATAGCCTTATCAGATATTAATGACATATTTCTCTGTCAGCTCAAGGACTTTCACACTCACACCCTCTCTCTAAAGTCCTACTGAAAACGTTATCCAGAAACGTTCAACGGACAAGGTTCAACAATATATTTAATAAGAAGGCAATAGATACAAGATTGTATCTTTTATGTATAACTGAATGCCACAGATGTGCTATGTAATAATGATGAGAACGTATCAACACTCCATCTAAAATCCCATATCGTTTGAAAAATGAAGTGAGCTTAAATACATACTGTTGTGTTGGTCCTCTCTACCATAACCATGCACGCAAGGTGATCCAACATTTCCCATGATTTATCATTTTCAAAATATTTCAACACTGAGGCAGCTATCTACTTCATCATCATCAGCCATGATACTTCATCTCACACTACATGCATACAGAGGGGTCCAAAAGTCTGAGACTACTAGTGAAAATGCTTCCATTTTGCATTCTTTTCTAATTGAATACAACACTTTTAAATTAGAAATTATATTATTTACAAAGACTTGAGTGACAAGTAGAATCTTTGAAATATTTCCACGAATTTCAGAGTTTCTGAGTATTTGGTATGTCCCCTTTTTTCTTTAATGTCAGTGTGCAGTTGACCTGGGCTCCACGAGTTTGTGCAAAACCTTATGATCCATCGGAATGTCGCCTGAACACATGTGCTTCAATAGAAGAGATTAGGCATGAGTAAAATCTGACCTTTTTTTGATTTTTGCCCAATATTCTTTTATAAATTTTATTAAATTTATTCATGGCCAATTCCCACCCATCAGGCAAGCTGCATCTTTTCAAACTGCTGCTCATGCAACGTCTGGGGTGGCATAACACACTCGGAGGAGAGTGCTATCCACCCCATCTGCATGGACTTTGGAGACACAGACAGCACACAGACACCCATGATTGGTTAGTGTTGCTTTGATTGATAGGGAAAAGAGTATATATAACCCCTCATTCTCTGAGATCACAGGCACATTTGCTCTCTTGGGCTCCCAGTCAGGGATTTCTGTGGCATCATTGGGATTCAAATTCACGATCACTGGATGATACATTTAAATGGGGACCTAGAAATAGTGCAGAATCTTGAATATGAAATATTCAAGATATTGAATATTTACTTTCTTTGTTTTAAATATTTAAAAATTCTAAAACTTTCTGTTTATTTCCAATTTAAAAAAAAAAATCCCAGATTTTCAATGTGGTCTCAGACATTTGGACCCCACTGTATATTATTTATTTTTTAAGGTGGGTGCTTACAGAGCACAGAAATGTAACCCCACACAGCTATTACTATACCTGTGGATAATAACATAATGCTTACATCCAACTAGCTAGCTTGCTTGCTTGTCATCTTGTGCTTGAGTTTCATCTCAGGGTTTGGTGCATGTGCATTAAAAAAGTATATGAAAAGATGGTTTCAGGACATCAGTGCCTGAATAGCAGTTCATTGAAATTCCAGTGAGATCTCCTCTCAAAAGTGTCAGAAGAATGTGTTCTCACAAAGAATGCAAAGTTACACTAAACAGACTGAACATTTAATGACACACCATTGTAGCATTCCCAGAGCTTTTCTCAGTTCTTACATAATCAGGAATTTGTATAAGAGCAAAAGAGTCACACTGCAAGCAACAGGAAAGTGTCTTCTCTCTTAATCAGATACACAAATGCTCTGGACGCCTGGACATCCTTCAGGATCGACTCCTTAGTTCAAGCCCTGTGTGAGCAAACAGGGGGATGTAATACAAACTGTGGTGCTGTTAAATGAGCTATACCTTCTGCTTTAAATGCATCTGAGTAATGCACACAGCAGAACTAAGAGAAACAGCCATTGTTCCATTGTTTTTCTTGAATTTAGGGTATGAATCTTCTGTATGAAGGTCATATGACCTATTACAGCAAACCTGGACTAAGCAGACCACATGATGCATATGGTACTGTGATAGCGATGACAGCTCGTCACCCCAGGCAGCCTTAAAATTCCTGCAGTCTAACAGCGCTGGGTCAGGAATCTGCAGTGAAATAGTTTGTGGAGTGAAAACATTACACACACAAACATAATAAAACACACTGTGTGTGTGTGTGTGTGTGTGTGTGTGTGTGTGTGTGTGTGTGTGTGTGTGAGAGAGAGAGAGAGAGAGAGGGAGAGCAAGAGAGAGAGATGTCCATTGTACACACAACAGCCCTCTAAATCTAAATAGATCATTTGCAGAACTACTTATTTATTAATCTATATCTTTATACTCAAAACGTTAGATCAAAATCCTTGGCACAAAGAAACAGCATGCATCTATACTGTAAAAGCAATTACATGCAATTGTCCCGGGCTGCTTTATATGCTAGATACTGTGCAGGCTCTGGTGTTTTGTAGTGTGTGACAACCATATCAAGTAGGGTCTGTTCTGAATCTGTGCAAAATAGACATGGCCTTGTTCACAGCACAGCTTTGTGGAAGGTCTTCTGTCTGTCTGGGTAGTGGGCTTAATAGCACATCACTGAGTTTATAAAAAACTGCCTTGACTCAACCTATTTTTAAATTAGCAACTGGAAACTAGCAAGTAATACATATAGGAAAGGCAGTCAATCAGTTATGTTGTGGCAGTCAAGATGTTTTTTTTTTTTTTTGTTTCAGGAACTCTGCTATAGTTTTCCCTAACACAGCTTCCTCCCAAAACAGCCTCAATTCCTGCCTTTATGTCCAGATAAGACTGAACCTTTTTGTGCTTTATATTTTCTTTCTAACACTAATAAATTATAATTGCCATCAGTGACATAAAGGCAATTATAATAATACACACTGCAAACACAACATATTTCCACCTCTGTTTTCTGTCTTGAACAAAGATTCCCTCTCTTTTCCTTTCCTTCTTCTATACCTCCTTCAACTTTACATATTTTTTAAAACTGCCTTCTTCTGTCACAATCCCTCTTTCCTTCCTCCTGTCTTCTTTCTATTGTTGCCATTCTTGCTGTCTTCTCCTCTTTCCCCATTCCTCCCTTTCCCCATTTTCCTTCCCCTCTTTCCCTCAGCATGGCCGAACAGACTTTTCATGGGATGGAATCAATGTAAGTGTTGTGATTATCAGTCCCTCATTTTATCTTTCTTTCTTTGCTTTGCTTTTCTTCAAAACTCACATTAGATAGCTTTGGCCTTTCCTTCATCCCTCATTGCAGTACCTGTGCTCTCTCTCTCTCTCTCTCTCTCTCTCTCCCTCTCTCCAATGACTTTGCAGTAACTTGTTGCACTATGGTAGAGCTTATTGCTAACCAAAATGCCACAAACTACACTTCCCAAAATGCAAGAGGACAGACACTGACCAGCACACTGTTGGGAAATGTAGTATTTCACACCCATGTTAAAACACTAACTCTGTGTCTATCACCACCTCTCTCATCACCTCTGCCCTTTCTATCCCTCCAAATATTCATAAAATTTCACACTCAATTTTCCCTATCCTCTCTGCTGAGGTGCACGTCCTGCTCCCTCACTGTTCCTCTTCTGCTGCACTTTCTTTTTTTCTTCCCATTCCCTCTCTTTTTCTCTATCTCCACTATCTTCTTCCCATCCAGCTATCCATGGAGGACAC
The DNA here is from genome assembly GCF_027358585.1 of Pangasianodon hypophthalmus. Taxonomy (NCBI): domain Eukaryota; kingdom Metazoa; phylum Chordata; class Actinopteri; order Siluriformes; family Pangasiidae; genus Pangasianodon; species Pangasianodon hypophthalmus. The sequence goes on along the minus strand of NC_069710.1, from coordinate 18,911,256 downwards.
GACCTCCATTTTGCCTCGGCTAAAGAAGCGGAATTCCAACGCCTACAGCATTGGTGCTCTGGCTAAGTCCTCACTGTCAGGTGTGTCAGGTGTGTGTCTGTCCTGTAAACTGGTAACTGACCCCATGTTGGCTCCAGTCTGAGTGGGTGGAGATGGAGGCAACATGGCCCCTTGTGGGTGCCCTTTTCACTCCCTGTTTCCATTTACAATTCTCGCCAATGGCATGTGAATCCATTGGTGGAATATCAGATATCAGAAGAGATGCTTACTCAGAACGAAATACACTACCCACAACACATTTTTTTTTCTATAGCTTGTTGTTTCGGGAGTGGCGATGGACGGGAATTGCGGTTATTTTTGTGTGTTAAGTGCTTGTGGAGTGCAGCGTGAGATCAGTCAGTGTTTTGTGATGTATTAGTGTCTGTTCTGTCTCTCAGACTATCATGCGTGTGTACTGAAGTACAGTGCAGTCTGATATTTTTTTCAGATTTTTTTCCTTAATGTTTATTTTATAATCATCATTTCAATTGAGATTATGGAAGGTGAGGTCACTAGGTCTCCTGATGACAGATTTATTATTGAACACTGGCATTACCAGCGTAAATAATTGATGAGACTATTTCTCCCATGAATCTTATGTAAGCGGTCATATACAGAGAATACTTGCAGTATAGCATAGGTTAGGCTTAGTACAAATGTAGTTTATGCAATATAACACAAGCTATTTACAGGAGTACTGGCCCGAAACCTGGTATATATTAGTGGTAGTGCAGAGAGCGATTATTCCAACAAGCCACAGTGTCATTCCTCAGACTGCACCCTCATCTTTTTCCAATTAACTTTCTAAATTCACCTTCATCTGTCAGAGTCATAACCATTTTCTTTCCCCAAATCAATTTGCACACTCTCATTAGATAACAGCTTTACATTCACCTAATCAATTCAAAGCCTCCATTCATTCCCCCTCATTTGTCACATCAGTCCAGCTCCTGAATGTGTATTGGCAGTGTAAACACTGTGTTAGCTGTTAGTCCTTTTTATCTTTCATATCACTGCATCTCACATATCTGTTTTCTGCGAATTACAAACATTACAAAACTGATCTGTTAACCCCACCATCTCTACAATACTCTTCTTCTCATCTCTTATTTTCTCCATGACACCTTCTCTTACACATCTTTCCATCCTTCCACTTCAGGAGTGACTCGGTCTATGAAGGACAAGGTGACAAAGCCGACAGCCATGGCACAGGGCCGTGTGGCCCATATGATAGAGTGGCAGAACTGGGGCATGCAGACAGTGGGAGCGGGAGGCTCCAGTGCTGGCCGGACCTCCACCCGCAATCTTCAGCACGAGCGCAAGCTGGAGAACGATGCCTACAGTGACCTTAGTGATGGAGAGAAGGAGGCACGCTTTGCAGCAGGTAAAGAGAAAAAAAAGAAAAGGCTTAGGATTAATTATAAGAGTCAATACCCACATCAGGAATCTACATGTATGAGCACCTACAGTGTACAATCTGGTGTTACACATTGCATCAGGTGTTACTACCAAAAAACACTTAACACCCCTTATGCTTGTTGTGCAACTTGTTTGAATATAAATCAGTGTGAGTGGATTATGATTTTTATTTATAGTGATGGTGGGAATATGGCAGTGCTGTGCAGAGCTCTTATTATCTCATATTTATAATATTGTGTCTCAGCTGTCTCAGCACTTGTCCTCATTATTCAGGTTTCAGAGGAAGTTTATGATGATGCCTCATACTGTGCTGGGAATTTAAGATGTAGGAAAATGAGCAGAATGAGTAGGAGGGAGAATACTTGCTTTGATTGCGTTCAAGACTGTAAACCATGAAAATGTAAAAAAAAAAAAAATGCTTGAACTAATTGTATATGATTGACTTTGATACTGAAATCACAAGGTTCTTTGACTAGCAATAATGAGATGAAGATTTTTTTTTCTGTGCGCAATTTCTTAACCACTGTTCTACCATATCAGTTTTATCATACCTTAAAGCATGCTTTGTCCATTATCAGATGAACCTACACCAATTTTATGCCACAATATATTCCAGGTTAAATTGAGGCAATAGACTGCTCATACCTGCTTACTTCTGCCTCTCTGTTCTTTAAGGTGTTATGCAGCAGTTTGCAATATCCGAGGCCACTTTGCTAGCTTGGAACTCCATGGATGGAGAAAGCATGAGTGCAGGCTCCAACCAAGGCAGTGTTGCCCATCTAAGCGAGGTCAATCAGGAGAGCATCACCAGCCGAGGTACTTTAACTCTCAGGATCATTATGATAATATTTAATTGTTTACTGTACATCTGGGAAACACATCAGGAAACTTTATGTCCTATTTATGGCAGTGCATAGTTACAAAAATGCAAGACAGAATCGAGCCTGGGCTGCAGCGGTGAGAGCACTGTACCCTAATCACTAGTCCTCCAGGGACCCAAAGACATCAATATATACAGCATTTTAATACATAAAGTGCAAATATGGATTTTAATTTAGTCAACATTTCTGGAATTTGAAGAAAAACATAAGTCTGTTTTTATCAGCATTCTACACCAGTTTGGGATTTTTCAAACAATTTTGCTATTCATTTTGCTATCATTTTGCTATTTTAATAGTTATCGCTATTAAATGCAACCTGAAGTCTTGCTATAGCCAAATGAGCAATACAGCACTGCATAATCGGCATATAAATGAATATTACAGCCATCCAACACCAAGGCAATCATTTATAGAAACAGAAAATTGAATAGGACCTAAAATTGATCCCTGCAGGACACTTTTTATTTATTGACATGAAGTATGATGACAATTTTTGGAGGGTGAAAAAGGGTTAGTATTCTCCACCTTATTTGAAATTCATCATATACTGAGGCTAAAATACCCAAAGGCCAAGAATCAATGAATCTCTGAACATTTCCCCTCACTCTTGCCTCTCAATATCGTCCCAGGTTTTAGATGATATAGGTGGTTATTGACCTTTATATCAGTCTGATCCCTTTTTGAATCCACCTTCAAAGCTGAATTTTTTGAATTTTATACCTAACTGATTAAAACATTTACAGAAAAGTGGTCTTAAATGTTATGGCCAGCAGCTATCACTGTATTTTCTGAGATTGAGCCTTCAGTAATATGATGAAACCCTTGTGAAACATTTCCATGAGATGTGCTTACACAATCTTCACCATATAAGAACAACGTGATCAGATCGTAGCTATGCAGTGTATTCACTGAAAGAATACTGGCATGAATTTGAAAAGCTGAGAAAATAGGTTGGTTTTATTCTATGAACATTCAGAGATCCCTAATGATACTAATTAGGGCTATACAATTTAATAGCCCTATATGGCGATTCCTTTTCTTTTTTCATTTTCAGACCAGATATTACACCAGTCCTCTGCAGAGGTTTGGCCTCACACATACGTCTCCCAGGGCCTTTACTGCCTCTCTTCTTCAGATGCCTGGGAGCCAATCAGCAACGAGCAGTCAGGAGTGGCCTCTCCAGCCACAGGCTCCTATGTCATGACTGGTGGAGCTTCCTGTGATAGTAGCTATGATGGAAATGCTGCGGCTCACTTCCTGTCACAGCAGCAACAGCAGCAGTTCATCCAACAACACCAGAGCCAATTACAACAGATACAGCAACTACAACAGATACAGCAATACCAGCAACAACAGATACTGCAGTATCAGCAACAGCAACAGGTGATCCTGTCTAAAGCACTGCTAGCAACATTGAAATGTTCCTTAATTAGCCTTCACTGCAGCTATCATCCAATTTATAGTATAATCTTGAAGATGTTTTGCCGTTCATTTGACGGGCTTCATAACTTGACGTGGTGATAGCCAAATATCCTCAAAGATTATTAGCTGGTGGAACTTTTCAAAACTTGCCTCAGACACAGGATGCCATTGTGACATTAAAATCAACACTGACCTTTTTTGTTTTGTTAGCTCATGTCTTGGTGCATGTTCCCTTAAAAAGCAAAATTAATTTTGTGTCATCTTCCACTAATAAAAATGTACAATCAGCAAAGCCATGCCCAGCCATATATGCTGTTTCACTCAGAAATGTGTCAGAAGAAAAATGTTTGAATTTCCATTTCACGCTGTCATGTTGATAGCTAACACTTCTATCTTTGCATTCCTCCAACAAAATATTTAGACTACCCACAAGCAAGACATCCAAAAAGTTGTTAGCTAACAGTAACTCGCCAGCTAGCTACTTAGCTGGCTAACAAACAAACACTGGCAATTATGGTTTATTATATATTATCAAACTAGCTAGCTTTCTGGACTATTTTTTAGTTTAACACCACTCCTTAAAAACAAAGTTATCGAGCAAGTTTCTAGCTAATCTTAACTAGCCAGTTAGATACCTAGCTATCAAACAAACGTTAGCAATTAAAGAGGTTTATTTACATTCTGTAGCTTAGCCTTGTAAGCAGTTTTCTAGTGTAACACCAGTAAAAGGAAACAACTAAAGTTTACTTTTTGTTAACACCAAAAAGCTGCATATTTACTGTGCATCAAAATTAAAACTAAGTTTCCCCCATTGGTTGTTTGAACTTATGAATTTCCACCTGTCTCCAGGGTAGAGGTGCCCTAAGAACAATTTCGATTTGAAGTTTTTTTGCACTAACTGAACTAAATGAAATCAAGTGAAAGGAAGTGCACACAAACCACAGTCTAGCCTTATTTCTGCCACTTGCCACCAACTCACTGCCCATAGAAATATGCACAAAATACACCAAATAGAACAGAACAACATTTTAACTTGCAATGTTCTGCTCCTTCGCTCCTAATGTCTTTTCCACCTCAGTTGTTGGGCTGTTTGTGTCGCTCCTGAGACAGAATTGTCACTCATTTTGTGATCACACACACCCGTGCAGTTCGGATAATTTGGGGGAAAAAAAAACATTTTTTAATTAAATAATTGTAGTTAAGGATTTATAGTTATAGAATCTACACTTAATAAATGGTTATGAAGTGACACAAAGTATCACAAATAATATTTTAATATTTAAAACCATGTTGACAGAATCTTTCACACACATATAAAATCAGTAATTAGATTACTCCCTTAGAAAGTCACTGACTAATAGTGAGAGAAATTAGTATTTACATTCTTTCCTTCTTTCCTCTGTTTCCAGATATTGGAACAAAGACTCCATAGTGCCACTCAGTCTTTACAGGCTACACCCAACAGCACCATCCACAGTCTACCGCCACTCACTCACCCACCCCTGGTGGATCTGTGGGGGGCAGGGCTTACAGAGACCTACCAGGCAGAAGTAGGTGGGTATATGGGTGTGGCTGCAGCCACTGAGGGAAATCTAACGGCCGCTTCAGAAGACATGGGAACAGAACACTCACCTTTACTGGAAGCTCAAGAAGAGGAAGAGATCAAGGTGAGGTCCTAGTCACCATGCAGGTCTTAGCTAGTCAATGTGCTGAACGTAAGAGCTTAGTAAGCTACAGCGGAGTCAAAATTCCATATTTCCAAGACTGGTACTAGGTTGTGAGACTCAAGGAAACATCACACAGTCAAACACCTGATAGACATACTTTATATACACAAAAAGACTAATTCATTTCCCCCTCATCCCAGGAGGAAGAGGTAACGTTATGCATGGAACCAGAACCAGTGACTTTAATTCCTTCTCCAGCTGCACAGAGAGAGGAAGTGACCTCAGCAGGAGGAAGCAGTCCAGGACAGGTCCCTGGGGAATCAATCACAGAATGGAAACCTTCTGATCTCACACCGTCTGCTAATGAAAAGCTGGAGGAAAAAGAGGAGGAGTCAGAATCCTCATCGGCCAGTGCCACAGCAACAAAATGAGTGTTAGGAGCAGGAACAAAACTGATTCTGATCGACATTTAATGCTACATAATCAACTATTTGAACTGATCCGTCACTTTTCAGGAAACGCTCCTTTGTGATGGATCTTCTGTGACTTCAAATACAATAAGGAGAAAATGACAACATTTTCTAACAAACATTACACTTCTGAAGAGGAGCACAGGAGGGAGAAAGAGGGAGAGAGGATAAAGATATACACAAAGGGATTCGGAGAGATGAGTACAGGCAAAGGTTAAACAAAGGTTACATACGTGCATGCTATTTACATGGATGCTACTCATTGCTATGAACATACAATAAACCATAATAACAAAACACCCGATACATACAGCACAACCAGGATAGTTTCTAATAAAGTGACAACGCATAAACGTTAGGTATAGCGTAAAGTCAGCTGTGTTTCAATCAGAACCTTCTTCATCCATTACAGATATCATGTATCATTATATAAGTAAAACTGATACCACAGAAAACTAATTATGAAATGGATTTGAACACCCATGGAGCAAAAACTTTCTTTTCCCTATTGGCAATTCATCACTCAGAAATTCATAGACATCTGCCCACACAACTAGACCTGCTTTTAACGTATCAAGCATCAAGGTATATCTTTGAAGCATGCAATGTAGTGTACTTCCACATGTGCACATTCACAGACTCATATGATTCAGCTCAAATATTACATATTACATTGGACCAGTTGCTGAGACATGAAAAACAGTGAGCTGTTTTAGAAAAAAAACCCAAGTTCTTAAACCAATTCAAAAGTTTGCTCCATGTGATTTATTTTATTTTATAGGGTCAAAATCTAGAACATCAGTTTGAGATGGACCTGTACCTTCTTAAAGACACGTCCATCTGATGCTGTTTAAAAGCAAATATAGGCAAATTTTGAGCAAATTCAGTAATAACAGAATAATTATTAAATCTGCAATACTTTATAAAGTTTCATGACAAGGTTGTGAAGGTTGTAAAATGCACTCATTTCCCAACCTTGGTTACGTAGGGAAGACTATTCACTTAAAATGAGCTAAAGTTTGTGTGCCAGCCCATCTGTTTAGGAAACATCAGAAGTTATAAGGTTATTAATGAACACACAAACAGCATACATACACACACTGTGCTGCAGAAGATTGTATCATAGTGGGCTTCCTTCTCTGTGTCACCTTTGGCATGCATGCTATATGTCAGTGTAATATGACGTCCCATACAGCACTGTATATTTATTTGCACTGAACCATTCTACTCTGGCCTGGTCACTGATACAAATGCTCAGAATTCTGCAAGGCTTTGCCTGGCTGAGTGATTAAGGCACAGAGTTGCACAGCCTTTGGGATTTTGATACCATCCTGAGAGGAAAAGGAATCTACAGTCCCCTGAATGCAGCTTTACAGGATTTACCTTCACAATACAACTGACAGAATGTCAGAACATGGCCTGGAATTTAATGGATGCGTGTCCATTTGCACTTTTGTTCAGTGACTATCCACGTTAATGAAATGTATTTGGACTTGAACAAAAATCAACAACATAAAAAGTCTGAATAGACTACAATATGCTAAGACGAGCAAGTGTATGTGTGAGATGGATGAAAAATGCTGCATCACTGGCAAAAAAGAACAACAACAACAACAAAAAACAATACATATTCATTTAAGAAATTTTCAATTACATTGATTTAAATATTGCTAACCCTTTTCAGTTACTTCTTTATTTTTATACTATGTGTCTTGACTTCTGTTTGTAACACAACACAACTTGATTTACTGCTGGACATTTAAAGCCTGTATTGTACACAACAGACATAAGGAATTGTCCTTGAGATCAACATATGTAAATAAATCAACAGAAATATGGACATTATCTGTAAACATGTTCTAACAGAATCAGAATGAATAGGAAGTGACCTCATGAAGAACTCAGGCCAGTAAGAATGGACTAGGCGTCTTCCTGTTCGTCATGGTTACTGGTTACCACAGTGGCTATGGCTGGACACACTGTGTGCTGAGTGTGTGATCTATTATTTGTGCATATGAGCTGAGCTAGAACAAGTAAAGGAAGACACAGTGGTTATCTCCTTCACTCATTCTTGCTGTGTGTGATCCATCAAGGAGAACAACCAGGACCCGTGCATATCCTGGCCAATTTCGTTAGTTTGTTTTATTTCTTTATTTTTTTTGGAGAACACTTCAGTTGACTTCTGAAGATTATGTGAAAGCCAAATACAATAAGATAAAATTGTTTATTGACTTGAAAGACTTTATTTATTGATTGATTATTTATGCAATGTTGGGACAATGTTTATTTTTGTACAGAATTATGAGCCCTCCCTCCAGTATATGATAGAGCACATGCCATTCTGCTGAGCTCCTGAGACAGGCATGGAGACTGGAAACTTTGGAAGTTTGGGAGTATAAGTGTGTGCATACGTGTCTGTACATCTTTGTGCCATTTTACTCAATCTACTGCTAATAAAGGCTCCACACATAACATTATCATTATATGCAGGTAATACCAACATTAAACACTCGTGACAGTAGTGACATAAGAGCCAATGCTTACAAGGCTTTCATTTTTGTCAGTGCTTGTTATAGAGTTCATATGAAGCTCAGCTTATGAGCTTCCATTGTTGTCCAGTCTTAGTGCCTGGCAGAAGGGAAAGCTAAGTTAATGATATGTGCTCATTTATTTATTTAAGAATTATTTTGGGAGAGGACTTCTTTATCATTTAGCGATGTAGACACATTTGGTGGAAATGGCATCACTCTTCAATAAGTCAGTGGTTAATTTCGCTGCAACTCCATCTTTTACTGAGTCTACTGAACAGATATTTGTGAAGGAAAGAAGGAAATTAGTTCAGCTACATATTTTTGAACCTTGGGGTGGGAATTTATTTTAAAATTCACCGATCGATATGAGAAATGTGTAAATGTGTCTGAAAGTCAAGGTGGAATGTAGAGCAAAATTAATGTAGAGCAATTTGGTGCAATGTTCAGCATTTTCTTGTCTGGGTTGCTGGATCGATTTAAAATAGAACGTGGGCCATTTATTATTTGGCTACGTCTTGTAGAAATGAAACTGATGTCATACTTTTCATTTGAATTCATTCTGTTTAATTCCAGGTCAGCCAAAACAACATGCATGTTAATTGTATGTTGGCTTGCATAGCAGGGCTTGACTTATCATCAGAAGATTGGAGAGCGCTTCAAACAAGCCATTAAGAGCTAATTATACCATACAAACAAGACAGGTCACATCCTCATAACCAGAAGAGTAATGTCATTTCCTGCTAGGTATTTTAGTGCTTTATATGTAAGATAAGAAATATGGATGAATATAGTAATAATCACAAACCAAATGTATTTCTTTGGTTATTACTGTTTGTGACTGCAGATTGTTTGTGATTTTAAAATGTTTTTGTATGACTCTACTGCCATCTTTCAATATAACACAACATAATGGGCATGACTCTATGAACAGTTATGTTTATGTTTTCTCTATTTCTTTAGTCTCTATCTGTTTTTCTCTTTATTTCTCGACTTCTGTCTCTCTAACCTGGTTTTCCTTTTAATGGAGGAATCACAACACAAAGTGATCATCATCCACAGGTTTTGTTTAAGAAAACTATGTAAAGGCTCAACCATTTGTTATAAATGTGGTCCAAATATGTTCTAAACAGACAGATGTGAATTCATTTGGATTTTATTTGGATATGGACTTATTTGAATAAGTGTAAGTGGGAATTCGATCTGTGATGCCTATATCTATGCATGCTTGTCTGAAGGGTCTAATGACATGGTTCTTCCAGTGTGCTTTCATTTCTCTCTCCCTGTCTCTGTCTCGCGCTCTCTCCTCCTTTTTCCTGCACGAGATTAAAAAAACCTCCCCGAACATAGACAAATACCCCATCCTATTCTACACCTCTCCCCAAATGACAATAATGAAAAACAAACAAATAAACAAAGAAGAAGAATTCTGTATTGTATTTTTTTTCCTGAAACAATGCAATGTTGTCTTTAAATTCAAAATGAAGCAAGGGCATTAACAAAAGAAAAATAACATAAAAAAAAAAATCAACAGAAAACATATTAATCACATTTTGAGGACACTGGTAATAATTCCATAATAATCATTTAATAATAATTAATCTGAATCATAATCAAGCAGTGTAATAAGAGAAACAAAATTCTATAGCTTAAATTATTTGGAAGGCAATTTAATGGATCGTCTAGCTAATGGAAGTATTAAACATGCTGATTAGATTTGATGTTCAAGCACCTGCTTCTCAATAACAGATAAAAGGACACGCAGACAGTGAGACAGACTGAGGGAGGGCTGATACACAACGTCCTGAGACAGGTGGGGAGAGACTTGGCCATGAGAACAAGGGATCTGTGTCAGGTGTAGAAAAATGTAGAAAAATGTCACATCACATATTACATCGTTCTAGCCCATCTGCAGCGAAAGCTCACCAGAGTCTCAGTGGAGACCCTCTACAGAGGGTTAAGTTTGTGGAAGAAAAAAAATGACAGTCCTTAAACCAGTTCATCGTCACTCTCTTTCTCTCCATTTGTCTCCTTTTCAGGCAGAGAATGAAGGGATGCGAGAGGGATGGAAGGAGAAGAGGGAGAGGAAGCGGAGGATGGCTGCCCCTGAGCTGAATTATCTGAACTTCTGGTGTTGCTGTCTACACTGACCTTGCACTCTGTTTCTTTGGACTCTGCCAATTTGGGCTCTGCTTCATCTTTCATTTCTTTCTTTTCTTCCTCACTCCACAGCTCTCTGTCTCGAGGGTGAGAAGAGGGGGCAGAGGTTGGGTGGGGGTGCTCCTTGGTTTTACGGCTGGCGTCTCTGAAACTGGCCAAAGGGGGGCGCAGACGCACACCACTGCGGGTTGAACCTTCTATGGCCTTCTGAAGCTATGACAGAAACAGATAGTTCACATTAAAAATACGGCATAAATTTCAATACATATACATGCACAGAATCAGATCATTACAATGACATTAACATTTAGTGTTCATCTTCAGTAACTGCTTTATCCTGGTCAGGGTTGCAGAGGTCCAGAGCCTATCCTGGGAACACTGGGTGGAAGAATTTACCCCAGATGGGACACCAGTCCCTCATAGGGTATCACGCACACACTCATTCACATCTAGGGAGAAGCCAATCCTCCTACCTGCATGCTATTGGACAGTGGGAAGAAATGAGAGAATCTGGAGGAAACCTACATTAAAATGGGGAGAACAAGTTCCTGAAATCCACACAGTTCCTGAGCTCCTGAGATCAAACCAGGGACCGTAGAGCTGTCAGGCAGCAACACTACCCACTGTGCCACCCATGACATACTTAAACATCATAATTCTGATTTTTTAAAAAAACATGTCCTGATTTAAAAAAAAAAAAAAAAAAAAACAAGGGTAAAAGAGAGAAAAGATGAAGGATATGAGACTGACTCACCTCTTTAAGTGCTACAACCCCCACTAGTTTACCTATGCTGGTGACATAGGCATGACTGAGACCCAACAGAGAGAAAAGTGTGTGTGTCTGAAAGAGAAAGACAGAGAAATGTAAGTATATATTAAAATCTGCAGCATGTACTATATATACTGACAGATACTAATGCTTGTTGTCATTTGAGAAAAATTGCCTTTCTTTCTGAAGAGGTCTGGAAAACGTATTATCAACCAGTGTCTTGATGTTAAAGCAAGACCAACGCAAATATATTATTAGTGTAGCTGTAATTCACTGGTTCTGTATGTATCTCAGTATCAGTGCTCCAGCCTGCACATTTACATGAAGCTACCTTATGCAGAGATGTTCTTTCCACCAACTGAAATGGGGAAGGATCGATGCGAATCTGATCAATATCGATCGGCTTATCCAGCTCAGCATCCTCCCAAGCTTTGATCTGTACAGGCCAATCAGAAGCTGCATCAGTAATGATGTTATAATGACTGTATGCAGAAAAGAGAGGAAGAAATAAAAGAATCATTCTGTTCACCTCATCTGTAGTCATGCTCTCTGTTACAGGAGCAGGCAATGCATCCTGGAAGAAGACACAAAGAGTGTTTAGTTTTTCACTTTTATGAAATGATAAGAAATAGAACAAGTGAGAGAAAGACAGCAAGAAGAAGAACACTAAAAGATGGCTTTATAATTCATGTCGAAAATAAGAACATCATTTTTTCATTCTACTTCACAGCTATAAATACTGTACAGCGTAATTAATGACAAATATGACAAATGAATTGCTTAGTCAGAGAAACAGTGGTTCAGTGGCCTAGAAAGCTGCAAATGCCTAAATATGGCAGAAGCGCTACTGAAGATGCAACATAAGAAAATGCAAGAATTTGTCTCCACCTAGTGTTACAGTGATACAGTGAAGACATTTGTTTAACAAGAAACGTTTAGTTCAAATCTAATTTGCAAAGGGACAAAACTAGGTAGATGGCACCACCATTTCAGAGCAAATGATCAAATGATTTTTCTGACATAGACAATCTTCCTTAACTGCCCTTTATGCGTATGTGTGAGATGAACCTGTGACTCAGCCTGCTGCGACGAGGATGAGTTTGACAAGAGGCGATGAAGTGCGCTCCTCATGAACCCGAGTACACCTGTGATTAATCATAATATTAGTCCAGACATGAACCGTTCTACTGAGGCTCAAAAGCAAATCCATATATCCTGTCTGTTTCATACACATTCAAAACCAGCCAGATAGTAAGGAATAGCATATGCTAAGCATAGTGATAATTAATCAGGCTAGTCAGATTGGGAAGGGTAACAAGGAAATGACATGAAAAGGACTGTAATGCATTGGGTAGAGGAAAGAGCCTGCAGTGTATTCAGAAGAGGGACAAGGGACTAGAAAAAAAAGCCTGCAGTGCAATTGAGAATGGGATTAGATTACTAGAGAAACAGTCCTGCAGTACATTTGGATAAGGTAATAGGCGGCTAGAGGATAGAGCCTGCCATGCACTGGGAAGCCAGTCTAGGGGATTAGAGGTAAGAGCCTGTTTTGTACTTGCAAGAGGAACAACGGTACAAGAGAAAAGGGCCTGTAGGGTATTGGGAAGTGGATCTAGGACACTTGAGGAAAGAGCATGAAGTGCATTTGGTTTGGATATTTCAGTATATCTCTGTTGTATATCTAACCCTCTCATTTTTTAACTGGCTGCTGACATTTTTTTATAATTGTAAGTAAAAGAGCAGAGGTACAAATCCCATACCTGAGCCAGACTCACCAGGCGCTGTGTGATTGGTGGGATCCCCCACAGTGTCCAGTGGGCCGTTCTGCTCCTCAGAGACTGTGTTTTCCTGCAAATTAGTTGAAAGAGCACCAAAACAGAGTTCAAGTAAACTGTAAACACATCTCATCTTGAATTTTAAATGTAACAGAAGCTCAGTCAGGACGGGATTACATTCAGTGGGTGACATTTGTAATAACATTTTTATTTCATCTCCTCTGAGATAAAACTCTCGCGTCATGTTTCCATAGGGTTATTTTTCATTTATTTCATATTTATAAATATAATATGGCTTTATACCCGCAGTTATCATTAAAATTCCCCCTTTAATTTCTCGATTCACAAAGTATTTAATATTGATATGCAGTAGTGGAGTGGATGCAGCCGTGGAAAAACATTTCTCCCAGCACATGAGGCAGGATCTGCCTGCAAATTACTTCTGATGTGGTCAAAAGCAGTAGGTAATTTAGTAGCACCTGGAAATAGGTCCTCATGTAAATTTAATCACACTGAAGTTGGGATATAGACTGCACTGTGTGAATTCATCCTGCCCCCAGTCTCACCCTTTCCTTGCTCTCCTCTCCTCCTTCCTCATCTACCAGATTGAAGGACTCCCAGCTGACCACTGACCCTGGACTGCGCATTGCCTGACCTTGGTTAGTAATCCGTCTCTCTGCTGACAGCCACCAGTCACAGGCTGCTTGAAGTTCACACCTCTCAATAGAGCCCAACAAAATCATGGACTCTAAGGACAGAAATATGATATGATATGTTTATGTTGCATATAATGTTCACACAAATGCCTTTATTAATATGCACAAATCTTTTATATATACACAGTATACTCTTTACTCTTTAACTTAAAACTGTTGAGCACAATACTGTTCTTTAAGATTGTGCATACAAGTTACTAGACTATTTATATCAACACACTAAATGTCAATATACAATAAATGTATTTGTCATCTTTATCTTGTCCTAAGAATTTGCAAATTTTTGCACTTAACTGTTTTCTAGTGCTCAATATGCTGTGTCTCTCCTTTTCACACACGTACACATGCAGGCACACATACCTTTAGAATCAACCACTGGGATGGTTTTGAGGGTAGTGGTCTGCAGAAGGTGAAGAAGCTCACGGTAGGTGGTCTGAGGAGACAAAAACTTCACCTTCTTCACCATGATGTCCTCCACACAAATATTATACTTACTAAAAGGAGAGCAGAGGGCAGAAATATCAGGTTAAAGGAAGTCATGAAATGAATGAAATAATGTAGAGAAGAGATCAGTGAGATGTTTTTCAGTTTGTGTGAATACCTGATGTGTCCAAAACCTAGCTCTGGGAGATAGGGTAGCTTTTTGACCTGGATTATGGAATCATAGAGGGATGGCTGCAGGCCCTGTGCCACCATGTTAGCCAGGATCACTGCCACCATCATGGGTAGAATGTGAGAGATCTGCCCAGTCAGCTCAAAGCAGATCACTGCTGTCGAAACTGTGTGTGTGACTGCACCAGTCATCGCAGCAGCACCTACACATCCAGACATCCACACAAATATGACCAAAAAGTTGCGATACATAAGATAAACTGAGGAGGTGATGTTGAACTTTTACTGACCAATCACAGCATAGCCTCCAGGTAGGATTCGGTAAACAATACCATCAAAGAGAATACCATTCGGGAAAAGTGTGGCCATGATCTCTCCCACCAACCGGCCAAATGCAGCTCCTAAACATTTAACATTTAATGTCAAGTACAGGACTCAGTCAGGTCTTACCCCCATCAAATACATTATTATTTGCAAAAAAAAAAATTGGAACTAATCTCAAGCCTAATCTCATTAAGACTTACGGACCAAGTATAAAGACAGGCATGAAGGCACCAGAGGGGATAGGCATCGTTGTTGATACTGCAGACATCCAAAACTGAGTCACAGAGGAATATAAAGACACCAGGAAGGAAAAAAAATAAGGATATGATACCTTTGCATTTTAATGCAAGCTCTAACAAAGGTATGAACAGGCTACAAACTTAATGTAGGCTCTCAAATTTTGTTGAGCCTACATTAAGAAATATTGCAGGGTCACATGTATCATATGTTTCATTATTTGTAAGCACATAACATGCGTGTAATTGTGTACCTTCATGATGAAAAATAGGAGGAGGATGATGAAGACACTGACTTCTGAATGAAACCAGGCAGTGGAGCGGCCGAGACCAGGTTCCATGGTGGCGTCCCAGACTTTTGTCCAGGTGAAGTTATCAAACAGAGAGTTGATACACTCTCTCGGCATGAGCTACACAGGGAACAGTGGCAGGTTTTCAAATTTGGAAAAAAGCAAGGTCAAGCACACAACCCACATAAGTGTATCTCCTCAAATAGATCTCTGAGCTATAAACCCACTAAAGCTGTTGAGTGAATCACAGAGAGAACAACATACCTCACCAGCCATAAACTGGCCAAAGCCTGGTGGGAATGTGAAGGAGGCAATAATGAGTGTCACCACACCAGGGTAAATCAACCGGCTAAAACAAACACACACAACAACACTGCTATAAAAGTGCAGTAATTAAGTCATATAGTGATGCATGTAATATGCAAATAAACAATAATACTACGAAAGAGAGAGAGAGAATGTATATCATAATTTGTAAAGTAGGAATGCATGCATAGATGGGATGGTCTCTCACTATTTTGTGAGGAAGCGAGTGAGTGCTGTTGGTCTTCTCATGAACAAAACAACCTGTCTGTTCAGATAAACAAAGAATGCTCCCAGAAAGCCACATGAGATCCTATAAGAAATACAGGATCATTCAGAGAGACTTTAAATACACACACACACACACACACACACACGCACGCACACCCTCTTTTTCACACTCCAATAACCCCTGCAGCAGAACGAACTCCGATTCATAAAATACGGAATTAGAACTACACATTCTCTGACAAATTGAATAATTCTGTGTGTAATATGTTAAACACACCCAATGACAGCGAATGCTGGCAGCTCCTGCAGGTCAAACGGAAAATCCATCCGGAATTTTGTGCGGAACAGAGCTGTAATTGTGACTATGGGAAAAGAGCAAACAGTGAATCTCACCATCAATAAAAATCATTCATCAGCTCAGTGAACTGTGAATTATGCATTTATATTGCCCTATTAAAAAGGTTTTGTGTGCATGCCCAACCAGAGTCTTTGTTCCACACAGATAGCACTCTGAATATAAAGGCACTGAACGTAGCAGCGAAGTATCCTCTCCAATAATTCCTCACAGCAAAGTAAGTGGATGTGACCTCAATACTGAACAACACACCTGCAAGGGGGAGAGAGAGAGAGAAATAAAGAAAGAGAAAAGTAAAAGAGGTGCGGAGATGTGAGGAATATAAACAGATAAGAATACGGGAAGAAAAACTAAGATGAATGAAGGACAAAAAGGTCAGAGATGACCGGGTAGAGGGAGAAAATGGAAAGATTGGAAAATGATTAAGCAGAAACAGAAAACAGGTCAGAAAAGAGGAGAGTGAGAAGACATCCTGTTGAAGAAGACATCAATAAGAACTGTGGCACAAATATCAATGACTCACATACAGTATATTATATAGCACATATGTTATAGCACCTACTGTATATCACTCGTGTTATTGATTACTGTAAGTAATATGATTAGGGGGAAATGATTTGTACATTGATGAAGAAAAGAAACAAAATAGAGGAACAGCAAGAGGGAGCAAAAGAGTGTTTTACCTCCGAGAGGAGTGCCGAAACAGCAGCCGACCCCTACGGCACACCCCACTGTCAGAATATCAGTGTAACCATAGGGGTTCTACTGAGAGAGAGACAGATAGAAGAACGAGGGTTATAGAGGACTGAGGGGAGAGAAGATAAACAGAGGAAAATAAAGGAACAGCTGAGAGAGGCCAGTGTGTGGGTGAAAGGAAAATAAGATAATTTAAATGAAATGAAAAAAGGAGAGAGAGTTGGGGTGAGAGAATAAAGTGAAAAAGAGAACAAGGGAACAGTGGGAAAACAAATGGATAAAGTAAATAAATCATTTCAGAGGGGCCAGTGAGGAATTTCAACCTGTCAGGAACAAATTTGAGACCAAACTCTATAGAGCTCTGCACACACTCTCAAAACAAGCACCAACTTTACAATAGCTGCCCTTAATAACTGTGTCTCTAGTGTAGATAGATAAATAGACAGACAGATAGGTAGGTAAGCAAATTATGCGTTGTGCAAAGCTTCAGTATTATTATGTATATTATGTCCTGATGTAATTATAATTGTTATTATGGACAGCTAACCACAAGTTGGAGGATCCACTGCCCAGAGCAGAGCAGAGCAGAGCAGAGTGAGCGGAAGACATCAGAGAATCACATTTCTCTCAACTCTTATCCCTCAGAAGACAGTGTATATGCTGTACATATATACTGTACATGAAAGCAGGAGTTACTTGCCTCCAAGGGGGGCACCAAAACACGTGCCTACTCCCACTGCACACGCACACACCAGCAGGTCCTGAACATGGGTGCTATTCTGGGCGGGGTTAAGAAAACAACGCAAAGGCAAACACACACGCGCACACACAGAGGGCAGTAAAGACAGTTAATACTCACACTATTAATACAAAGACCAGTAGGGAGAAACAAAAAGTGAGGCAGATTAAATAAGAGACATGGAGAGAGAGAGAGAAGGGACAGCAACGGAGAAATTGAATTAAAAAAATAATACATGGCAGATGCAACATAGATGTACTCTGCAGATTGTCAAAAATGTTATGTCACAACATGTACAGTATGATAGTAGTATTACTCTTAATCACTGCTTTGAGGTCACAGATGCAGTCTGAGCCAAGGCCAGCATTAACATGCTCACATTACAGACTCATGGGTGATTTATTTCTTTATTCACATCCTTATAAGAAATGAACTAAACTATGTTTGTGTTACATGTACATATGGTATGCACATTTGGAATGAAGTACTTGCAGTATGATAACTTTCCTACTACTTTCTTTACTACTGCTGTTTTGGAACTAAAGTCAAACATGTATTTGTATTTTATGTATTTTATTGTATTTTATGGACTTGCCATATTTCTTAGCCAACTACATTAATTAAGTAATTTGGTAATCACTACATGGAAGCTGATTTGCAATTATATTATTTATTTTTCAAGGCTCCTAACTAGTAGATTTGAAGAAATCTGCACTATAAGAAGCTCATAATCCTAGATAGTTTAGGGATAGTCCAGTGGACTTGTTATTCACTAAGAGCAAATCATGAACATATAGTTTTCTAAACTGGGTAAGTCCAGCTATTAATGGCATAATCTTAGTGTGTTTTAAATATTTAATGACAACAAGCTTTTAAAGGGTATGTTGTCTCATTTTTCATTCCAAATAAGAATGACAATAAATGCATAAATAACCCACCATATATGCTGGTGCAGCTCAGCACTCAGATACAAACACACTGCAGACCAGAGGCTTTACCTCATATACTCCTGTGAAGATGGACATGAACCTACTCAGCACAGCAGCACAGATACTTGCAATGTGGACAAAGGGGCCCTGGGGGAAAAGACATGAACATAACTAATAATTATATGTTTCTTAATGCAATGTTTGTTTACAATAATGGCACATTGTATTGTATTTTTAACTAGATCACAAAACTGTGTTTGTTACAAGACTACATGCTGGTACCAGCATATTACTGTTTTAAGACTTTTATTTCCAAATATAAGACTTTAAATAAATTTGAATCAATATGAATCAAATTTGAGTCAATAAAAAAAGAATCAGCTAAAATCATTTCAGTACATATACAGTGGATATAAAAAGTCTACACACCTCTGTTTAAAATGGCAGGTTTTTGTGAGGTAGAAAATTAAACAAAGATAAATCACATCAGATCTTTTTCCACCTTTAATGTGATATAGCAACCAACAAAGTGAAAAACAAATAGAAACAAAAAAAGAAAAAACTTACAATAACCTGGTTGCATAAGTGTACATACCCCTTAACTAATACTTTGTTAATAAAGCACCTTTTGCTTGTAATACAGCACTCTTTTTTTTTTTAAGCAAATCCTGACTTGTCAATTTTATTCGACTTTTCATTGCAAAAATACTCTAGATCTATCAAATAGCAAGGGGATCTCCTGTGCACCGCCCTCGTCAAGACATTCCACAGATTTTCGATAGGATTTAGATCTGGACTCTGACTGGGCCATTCCAAAACTTTGATCTTCTTCTTTTTCTGAAGCCATTCCGTTGTTGACTTGGATTTGTGCTTTGGGACGATATCACACTGGAAGCTGACATTGTTCCTCATCTTCAGTGGTCTAACGGAGTCCTGCAGGTTTAGATTGGTATATGGAGCTATCCATGATTCCCTCTATCTTAACTAGAGCCCCAGTCCCAGCTGAAGAGAAGCAGCCCCATAGCATGATGCTGCCACCACCACGCTTCACTGTAGCTATGGTGTTCTTTGGGTGATAAGCTGTCTTGTTTTTGTGCCAAATATAATAAAGTTCTATCTTGGTCTCATCAGAGCATAACACATTTTGCCACATGGTTTGGGGTGATTTAGGTGAGCTGGGGTGTTTTTAAGAGCTTCTGTTTAGCCACCCTAACCCATAGCCCAGACATGATAGTTTCATTGAAAAATCATGATCACAAAAACATGCAATTTTAACAGGGGTGTGTAGACATTTTATATATAGTACAGATTTCATTTCACTTCAGTTCAAAGAATTACAAACCTAAGTTACACAAGTTACACAAGTTACACAATAAGAAATTGTTATTGTGAACAAGGAGAACAACAGTGATAGAATCAGTGGGTCCTGATTACCATAGAAAGAAAAACAAAAAACAAGTTTCATTGGTTATATATATAAAATACCATTCTAGCTAGCATGTTACTACACAGTGTGGCTAATATTACCTAACACTGTTTAGCTGTACCTCCAGTTTACACTTGTTGCACTTACCCTGATTATAACTATAAACATACCCTGACTATAAAAATTTAAACTATTTTTTATCAAAACACAGGATGAGCAAAAAAAAAAAAAAAAAGCCAAGAGAGGTTCCTGTGCTGCTTCAGGTAAATGCTTCTAGCCACCACGTTTTACAGTAAAGTTAATGACATGTATACTGTATTTTATTGTATTATTACAATAGTAAGGTAAGTCCTTTGATATAATCTGCTAATGAATATTTTCCCAGAATACCAGCTGGGCTACAGTGGTGAAGTGTAGACCACATTTACAGCATCATACATGTTTGAACAGAGTATTTTTTTTTTTTTTGAGAGAAATGACAAAAAATTCAAAAAACCTCTTTTCCCAAAGGCATGCCACTGCCCAGGCTTGCAGTCAGGCCGATGACTTTAGCCACAAAGGCTTTCAGAGTCAAATACTCCTTCAGCACCACCCCACGTAGAATGGTCTTCAGCTCTGGGATACCAGAGCCTGCATGAATGTTTAGAGGGAAGGCAAAAACACAGATGTAAAATGGTGAAAAAAAATCATACAAATTGTGACCTTAGTATTATATGCTATCTGGGATAAGAACAAATGGGAGAAAGAAACTTTTATTACTAATGTCAGGAAATAAACATTGCATCATTTCTAAACACAAACACAAATTAAAGAAGAGAGAATAAAATGTAGATGGGTTTTACTGAAGCTTCTTGCATAGAACTTAGATGTTGCCACTTCAGGTCCCAATTACATAACTCCAGTAAAACGCTTCCTTCAACCACCTGTGCTCGAGTATTCAAAGTCACATACAGTCTATGAGAGACTTTCCATAGCAACTCAAAGCAACAGAAGTCCTCACAGGGACACTCTTCCGGGTTTAAGGTTTGACCATAAAGAGATTTTAAAAAATGAATTAAAACTCATAATAATCTACACCCAGTTTGGCCACTGTCAATTCTTCATTATCTAGGTCTCACAACAGCCAGAGTGATAGGGTCGTAGGATAATATATTTAATTTACTTTTACATTTGTTCATTTGACAGATGCTTTTATCCAAAGCGACTTGCATTTGAGCTGAGCAGATAAGGGATAAGGATATTGTTCAAGGCAGCTTGGTGGTACCTGGATTCAAATTCACAATCTTCCAAGCAGTAGTCCAGAGCTTTAACCACTGAGCCACCACTACATGATACTCCTGCATGCATCAAGCTAAATATGCTCTCGTAATGTCATAGTGGAACGTACTTGGAGAAGAACATTAACTGCCGTATTCTGTTTATGTGGACAAACGGGTGACCATGACTGACTAGTGCCACATCCTTCCCACCCAAAATACAGGTCCAATTAAGCAATCTTTGACTCATGGCAATGGATGGATATGGAATCATTGGGAGATCATGAGTTCAGTGTGAAACCTTGTATTCAGGATTGAAGCAACTGAAATGAGTACGGTAACAAAAGGGAACACAGAGAAAGCCATAAAACAGGACGATGAGGAGGGTGGATTTCATTTAAGGAAAATAATAAGAAAAATGCAGACAAACAGGAATATTAGGGCATGTTGAATAAATGCGTGCTTGCTTTTGTAATAGAGAAAGAGAAATAGATAAGGAGAGCAAGCAGTACACACCTATAGCTTGTGGGGAGACCAGGTGGCAGAAGACAGAGGAGAACACAATGAGAATTATGGGATATGTGACCCAGGCCAGATACTGAAGTGGCACGTTCCCTTTCAGCTCTGCATACATCCATTTGTAAGCTTTGGAAAAGAGGGAAAAAATGGTTTTATTTGAGAAAAGTCATAAAAACTCAAATAGTTTACAGGAGATCTATAGGAGATATAAGAGTTTGGTAGAGTACCTTGCAGGCTCTTGGCACTGGCGTAGTCCATACTCCAGCTGACTAGAGCCATGGTAAGACCCAGCAGCACCAGGAAGATCCAATCCTCCCCAAGCTTTGTTATTATATACCTCTGGACACGCCTCAGGCAGTCTGCAGAACAACATTCACACCAGACATCTTAGAGAAAGATCACTATTAAACACTAAGGATAACTACGGTAACATTCTAGTCTAGTCTGATCTGCTCAGGCTGCAAAATCTATGATCGTGCTCTGTTTCTCTTGAGACTGGGATTTGTAGAGAGGGAGATGATCCTCTATTAGATATGACATTAGGGACTCCTCACCTTGGCATTTTGAGTAAGGTTGGGGTTTCTTTATCGAGGAGGACTGGCTAAATCCTGGGGTCATGGGCCCTGTTTCCAAGGCGATCTGATGCGTTCGGCCATAGCCTCTCCTGATTGCCCTAGCATTCCCACCATGTTTATTTGACTGGTTCTCAGTTAGCAGACGTGTGGCCTCCCTCCGGGCAACGTTACCCAGCTGCTCCCTGTACTCTCCATACAGCTAAGAAAAAAAGAGAAGGAGATGACAAAGATGTCTTGAGAGTGTGTGAAGACAAACGAAGAGAAACGAATGAGGTTTTGCTGAAATGACTGTTCACAGTTTAGCTATAATAAATTAATAGTAACTGGAAAAAACTCTACGATATCTATAATTATAAATGGGCAATGCTTCTTTCTTGCAAACAGGTCTCTAAGAAGGTCAGGTTAGAAATCATATTTACGTCTGTGTGTGTGTTCGTGCGTGTCTGTGTGTTTGTGTATGTGTAAGGAAGATGCACTCAAGTATACTTTAGTATCACACTAAAATAGGCTCAGGCTGGCAGAGCTGCATGAATAAGAGATCCCCAGATCAACAGCCTCAACACATGCCTCAGCACACACACACACACACACACGCGCGCACAAGTACGTGCATATTCACAACTTAATTATATGCTGACATATTGTTCTTGACACGTGAAAATTACACAAATGAAAGGAAATGGCCAGAGCAATAAAGAACAAAATTATTTATCAAAAAGGACATTCATCACCGCACCCAGTTTCTCAAGTGTGCTCACTCACACACCTATCAACACACCTACTGGATATAACAAGGTCTACATCTTAATCTTCGTCCCTCAAACACCTTGTGATTGGTGACGTCCTTACACCTCCGCATGAAAAGCAAAGTCACTTTAAAACTAGAGCAACTAATCAAAAATCCCTCACTACCCATTAAATTACTTACCTAAAACGCAGACATTCCACCTTTATTTTGTAATTACAATAGCATCCAAAATAAGAGGTCAATTCTATATACTAATGAACTTTATTTGTGAAGGTAAATTATTGAAACAACTGTTTTTTTTTTTATTTTATAAATCTTCTTAGAAGACATATGTTTCTTTTCCCAACTACACTTTACTTCACTTACTTAAAATTATCAGCATGCATTTAAATACAATACAATTTATAATCACATACAATGTAAGTGGCATTCTCTGACTAAAACACTGGAAAATAATCTTATAGAACACTGGTTTTAAATGTTAATAGATAATAGCATCTGATAAATGAATAAATGTTATTGTATTAATTTCACCCTTGTGGGTAAAGGATCAGTGCCCTGGACCTTAGCCACCCAGAGCACGTACTAGTACTCCAGTGGGATTTGAAGAGAAATGGATTGAGAATGACGTAAAATGGGCTGAGACGAAATTATTGGTGTTTGTTATTAGTGTGCATTTCTCTGTTTCATAAGGAGGATCAATGTAAATGAAAGTAATCCAGCACCATCCAATGATGTTTGTGTACACAGCTGCATGTGGCAAATTATAAAATTATGCATGTTTAATTCATATTCTTTCTTATACAGCATGTTTGATTTAGTATACCCCTACGTGTTAATCAATACATTAACTAACAAACATGTACTAATATGTACGTAAGGTGGTCATTATTCACACATGAACTTACAAGACTTACATCGTAGTTAAGGTTAGCTCTTCATTAGTTTGTGATTAGTACTTGCCTTAACTCATCATTAGCTCATATTTAAGTAAGTATTAATTCAGGTATTAGTGCATGATTATTCATGTACTGTTACTGTAAAGTGTTACCCGGTACTGTGCAAAGGTCTTATACACAAATATACATATACTAATAAATCACTTTAGTTTATATTAATATAGAAATAAATCTAAATAACAGTAAACACTAATAAACTAAACCCAATCAATATGTTGTGTTACCACCCTTAGTTTAGTTTAATTTAGTTTATTTTAGCAATAAGTGTTCTTAAATGTTCTGTTGTGCAGTTTAACAAGGAAATTGGCTGGAAAGAGAGAAAAATAGTTACAAAATTCTTCTGAATATCTGAACCTACCTCCTTTGAAGAAGTTCTCTTGGGCATTTTGTATTTAGACTGTACTTATGCACAAAGTGGCTTCAAAACTGAGACACTAAGAAACTGTCTCTCTGTCTGTCTGTCTGTCTCTCTCTCGCTCCCTCCCTCTTTTTTTCTCACTCACAAACACATATAGAAAGAGGAGAACTTTACATGTAAACATACATGTTAAATAATAAGGGACCTAAATAGATAAGAACAAACAGTAAAAGTAAAACAGCATATAAATATATGTATTCTTCTTCTAAAATACAATAATGAATAAATTTGAAGTTTAATAATGAATACGTTTGAATGAATGCATCTGAAAGAGAGAAAATCGTGTAAAAGTGTGTGTACATGTGTGTGACCAAGGCTGACTTCATCATTCTCTCTTTCATCTTGTCTGTTGACTTGTTTGTATGGTTGGAGGTCAGAAGGGTAATTCATAGACCTTTAGACAGCGTGAGAGAAACTTTGTCTGAGAACAAAATAGCATTTAAAATGGCATCTTTCACTCAATGGCATGTTTTCTTTTTAGTGCTACTGTCCTTTCATCCCAAACTCAACAAGTTACATGACCTCACATTTTGGCCACATAACACATCAGGAATACCAATTAAATTGACCTAAACGGCTTCAAAAACAGGAATCGCATTTAAATCTACATTTTAAAGCTGGAGCCACATAAAAAGGCTTGGGTGTTATTGTGTGTATAGTGGACGAAAAAGTCCCTGAGCTATTTCCTGTGAACAACACCTCGGCTTTCCCAGCTCGGTGTTAAGCACTCAGTGTTCTCGACTTTCTGTACAGTCACAGCTGTTCCACAATACCTAATACAACTCATTAGATAATGACCTATCAAGTGTATTAAAGCAGAGATAACAGATTTATTATAAGTTATAATACAGGTTTTGTCTGAAAAATAAAAGTAGTAGTTTGTTAAGAGTTCTGATTGAATGACTGGAAATAGTAATCCATGTTTAAAGATTAAATGCTACAGTCAAATGCATTTAAATGCAGAGCCCATCTTGAGAGCACAATATAAACATGAAAACGGCATTGTTATTTTGTGCCCATTGTATTATGGTTGCTAGAATTTACTGTAGCTATTTGTTGTGCAAATATTGAGACTATCTTTATTTGATTGTGTTTCTTGTGTTTCGCCTTGCTTATTTCCAGAGTACCATGTGAGTTCATGCGTGAGGTGCATCTCGGCAGTTAAGACTGCATTTAAGGACTTAAATATCAGAGTAATAAACTATGATTTGTTCAGACATTCGCAAAGTTATTGTTTTAGACTGCACTGATTCTTGCATTCAGGTTAAGCCTACACATTCTCAAAAGAGAGTGTACTGTAAATGTTTTCTTTCACAAACATCACAAAAGGACTTTCATGTCATTGTTCTCAAATCCCTGACCTTAAACCCTTTTTTGTGTTCTGGCCAAATTTGGGGCGATTTGCTTTTTTTTTTTTTTTTTTTTGCGATTTGCTGACCGGCATAAAGCTTCCAGAATATGTGAATATCATTCATGTGAATATCATTCATAAAATGAATGATAACTGGTTTTGTTGAATTTTCGGTAGTTTGTTCACATGTTCTACATCCACTGTGTTCTGGTTAAATCCAACCAGCCATATAAAATAAATGGGCCAGAGCATAAGAAGATGCAGAATTAAAGTTCCCACACACAAACAGGAGTAAGTTCTTTAGGCTTTTCTTGGAACAAGGTTGAAGGTGAAAAGAGCAAGTTTGTAGGTTTTTTGGGATAGTTTGTCAGCAGCCAAATAATTGGAATTAAATCTAATCAATCAAATCTCTGCAAACACAGGCTATGGCAAACAAAGGGAACATGTAAGTGCGGACAGTGAACCATTTCTGTTGTAAGTTACACTATATTGATTATGGTGTGTCTGTATTAGGAGATCACAAAAAGGCATACTGAACATATTGCAAATCAAAATTACACACTACAGTGAACTTGTTTCCCAAACAAAAAAATTGGTCTCATTTTTCCAAATGGCAGAATATTTGGGCTAGTCTTTTACGCAGTTTTTCAGATATAGTTGGGTGGAAAAATTAAAGCCTGGCGATCCTGGTTATAATTTTGACCCCAGCTTTGTACCCCAAAGGGTGTTAAAAACCAGCAACATGTGCAAGAAATGCAGCAAATAAATTTGTAAGGGACTTGCTAGTGTGATGCATTGTCATTCATGCATGAACACACATAAGCACACATCTGGGAATCCAGGACTATTCTGGTTCTACATTTTACAACTTGAAATCTTAGAGTTCTGATTTTTTTTATATATATTTGAAATCTTACACCTAGCTATTTAAAAAAAAAACATAGTGAATTTATTTAAATAGACCAAAGAAAAAAATAGCTTTTATTTAATGTGACATATATAATGCAAATATATACAAAATTCATATTCAGATACTTTTGGCAGCTTCCAACATCAATAATAATAAATATTTTAAAATGCTTTAGAAATAGTTTTAAGGGGCATGGTTTATTTTGACCTGAAAAGAAGCTGGAAACCTGACTCAAACACAAGACAAGGGATAAGATGACTTTTAGGAGTTATTTTAGGGTCTGTGACCCAGAAAATAAAAAGCGCCAGAGATTGGTTAGTAGCCAGACGGTTTCACTCAACAGACGAAACCTTCTAGCACCAGGAAACAAAACTATTAATTATGTGCCTGATGATTAGTGTGTGATATCTTAACCTTATTCACTTCCTAACTGTATTGTGTGACATTTAAACATGAAGAGTAACAGCAGTAAATATGCTGTCATACATACATGTATGGTTTTTCAATCACAAGTATAATCATGAAAATATAACATACATATATATATACACACGAAAAATGGCAAAGCCCTTAACTGTTTTGTCCAAAAAATTAAACATTTTTTAAAGATGATGTACGACAAGGAAAGGAAGGAAAGCAGAGAGAGAGAGAGAGAGAGAGAGAGAGAGAGAGGAAGTTGTGGACACAAGACATGAAGGTCACAGTGTCTTTGAGAGTTAATTAAAACTATAATAATCATGCATTCCTTTACATGACTCCTCTGTGTATGTGTATCATGATAAAATCTGACCCAGGCACTGACAGATTACACACACACAAGCACACACACATACATGCACACACACTCACACACGCACACACACAAATGAAAAGAATAAATATAACACTGACGTCTTTCCCACAAATCAACTTCTCTGTAACAAACTGTCCAACAATATGTGATAGGAATGACAAAAATATATATTTCTCAAATGGATACAAGTCAACATTTCTTTCTCACAATCAGCTATGAAAAACTGAAAAAGATCTGATCATTTCATAAACAGAATAAGGTCATGCTCATGCACCAGTAAATGCGGCCCTCTTACAGACTCTTCAGCTCTGCTTTAATCAGCTGTACATTATACCGCTGTGAACATTTCATGACATAGCTGTGATACAGTAAAGAAATTTTATTGATTCAACAGCATTAAATGTATTGCATAATCAAAAAGCACAGTGACCCAAATCCTAATGTAATGAAATTCATATTCCATGACTACAATAAACCAATGACAAACTTTTCCCTGTAAACATTATATGGCATCATCCAATTAACAGTTAATATGACTTTAAAATGATGTAACATTAATTATAATGTAATAATTTTATTACTTAGGGTTGAAATAAATTACTCTAATTGTATTCTTAGTCAATAAATAGTTCTAAAATAAATCTTTCCAGAATCCTTACCAGAATTTGATCTAAATTCATTACTGTCTCAGAGGCCTCAGTGCACTCGCTCATCATGCTCTCCACTCTGCTGCTGTCTGTTCCTATTTCTCTCTCTTTTGCCCAGGCCAGCTTTTTATCCCTCTCTTACGTCTCTATCCCTGTCCCTTTAACCTTCAGAAAACATTCAGGTATTAGTAATTGTACCTGCCTTCTGTGTGTCTACTGTATATGTGGGTAGGAAACTACATCACCCACAATGCAGTTGTGATTAATGTCCAGCTTCTGTGGTTGACAATGTGCTGTCAGCAACATTTAATACACAGGGCAGGAGTCCCAAATGACCAGTTCATCAATCAGATTTAAAAAAAAAAATTAATTAATTAATTAATTAAATAAATAAAAACACTATAATTGTGTTTTGTTCACAATGTTCATAATGTACATTGCAGCATTCTTTTTTGCATTTGTTGTCACAGATTCTAAGATCATAAATAGATCAAATTAACGTCTGTCACCAAGTTCAACAAAGTTCTGAACAGCATGCCAGATCTTTTATAATAAATTATATGTGTGTAAAATGTATTACAAATTTATTGACATACTTCTCAACAACTTCCAAATAAGATTAATAAGTGGAATTAATATGTTTTTATAGGTGCAAGCCTAAATTTACTCAGGTGCAATTTATGACCTTAAGGAGTCTCTGTTAAATTTCCTTTTAAATGGAACAAAAAATATATAATTCATCCATGTGCTTTTATCAACTATTTTTTGTAAATACATTTTACTTATCCTACTCATCTTTTAAAGTATTTTGAGATTTTTAAGTGTTACAAAAAGTGTTGTTATTATTATTATTATTATTATTATTATTATTATTATTATTATTATTGTTATAATAATTATTATTATAGATAGATAGATAGATAGATAGATAGATAGATAGATAGATAAAGTGTGTTCTGATAAATTCAAAACAATTCTGAACATAGCATGAGTAAAAAAATTTTTTTTACAAATATACAAAAATGATCTAGACAGAGTAGAAATAGTTTCATGTTTATATTCTTAACCACTTATGTACAATGGAGTGCACTGTGCTTTTGAAAGCGGTTAGTTTTTATTTAGGGCTTTTTTAATGCAGAAGAGAAGAGAAGAGAAGAGAAGAGAAGAGAAAGTTGCAATTTATTGTCATGATATAATAAATATATAAAAACTTCATTC
This sequence comes from Pangasianodon hypophthalmus, assembly GCF_027358585.1. Taxonomy (NCBI): domain Eukaryota; kingdom Metazoa; phylum Chordata; class Actinopteri; order Siluriformes; family Pangasiidae; genus Pangasianodon; species Pangasianodon hypophthalmus. The sequence goes on along the minus strand of NC_069710.1, from coordinate 18,881,875 downwards.
TGTATAGTGTCTTTAAAAGTTGCTTTCTCAAAGCTCTTTATAACAAAAACAAAACACAACAAAATGAAACAAAACACAAAAAATTAAACAAAACATAAATATGAAGATATGGCTTCTGGTTTATTATTTGCTGATGAGTTTTCTTAGCTCAATTTACATTACCATGTGTCTAAACATACAGCTGAACACTGGAATCAATGAAGGCCTTTCACAGGTCCAACAGTGGGGTTTGATATCTCTTTCGAGTCACGAACCCAGAACCTTAACCACTGAACCAGCATGTGTGAGGGTCAGGAAAATATGAAGGTTTGTACAATGCCACTAAATATTCTGAAATGTATTCATATATTTTGTGAACGTACTAAACAATATAGACTAGCACACAAGCCAAATCTGAGTGTACTGTAGTATCTGTACAGTGATCTAAATGTAAAATGGAGGTATATGCTTTAACTATGTCCAGCAAAACACATACAAACATAATGTGCCAATTTCATTGCTTAGACACAAACACACACAATGACACTGATACACACACACATCAACATGCACACAAGCACATAAATATGTCCCAAATGAGAAAAAAATGCATCAGTTTGACTTATAATAAAGAGATCAAAACAACCATAAAGCCTATTTATAGAGCTGCTGACAGAGCTTTATGCCTATGGGAGCCATTCCGTTTGCAGGTATCTCTGATATGTGGGTGCATGTGGGCAAAGAAAAGTCTAATAAAGGACAGACTACTATCAGATCCTCCTTTTGTGAAGCACAGTGAGAGGGAGGGCAGAGTGATGAAGGAAATCTCGGCGAGAAATCCACATGCGGTCAGAAAGCCATGGTATAGCGACAGAGTAGCAGAGGGCAAGGCTAGACATGACACCACTTTCTCACCAATGCAAAGACACATGTCTCTGCAACACTCATTTCCTTTTTCCAATACAGAATTCTTTTCCCTCCGGCCCCTCTCCCCTCCTTCCCTGGTACCCCAGGGCAAAAGCTAGGGTGTGTGTTGTAATTAATAAGCTGAGCCCATGCTTTCTGCAGCTCTATGCTAAAGAGAATTGGTGGATGTATATTTAACCTGCATGCTCAGGTTTCCGCTCGCACGGCCACACAGATGTGGAGCGCGTGTTATACTCAGCACACATACTCACACACAGCTAATAAGTTGAATGGAGCAGCTACATGGCCACTGATCACCACTTAACACACTTTATACAGTTCCTGATAGTGTTCGTTCCATTCAGGTGTAAAACAATTCTCAGCTGAAAATAATAACCAGGATAATGAATCCCCATGGGAGAGGTTAATAGCTTCTAGTAACCCTGACTCCCCCGCCACCTCGCCCCCCCACCAAAAAAAAAAAAAAAAAAAGACACTCAGATTGTTAAAGTAAATGAGATAGATATGGCTAAATAATGGAAATTAAAAGGTGGAGAACACAGTATAAAAAGAGTAAGTTAAGCTATTTACTTACTTTTGGTCAGTGTGATAACATGCAGCAGTAGGCACCACAAGACACACATCCAACTCACAGCCATAACCAACAAGTCACTGGTGCAGGTTCTAGCCACCACGCAGCTACTTTCAGTGAGCTCTCGATATGTCACCACTCAGAATAGAATGGAAAATCAATTAAAGTGTGAGCTATTGGAGACCAGCTCTTTAAAGGCTGTTATTTAAAGTGAGTTCAGTTTGGTAGAAAAGACTGTTCATGTTATCATAGTTCATCTCAGCAAGGGCTCCACACACAGCATGTCAACAATGTACCTGAGCACAAAGTAACACAAAGGGCAGGGAGACAGAGAGAGAGAGAGAGAGAGAGAGAGAGAGAGTGAGAGAGAGAGAGACACAGAGAGGGAAAGGGAGTGAAAGGGAGAGACTGACCAGAGTCTGCTGATATCTCAGAGCTTTCCTTTGCGATGCATCGGCAGCCATCGACAAGCTTACACTGAGCCAAAAATAAACATACACACCGTCCCGCTCCTGTATTACAGTGCCTGGAACACACACATACACACACACAAGCAGAAATACATACACAATCTTGAGTCCTCGATACGCCACCTGTAACACAAAAACAGACAAAAATAACTAGGCAACTTAGACTTACATCATGGCACCTGCATGGTAAACACTTATTGATGGTTTTGTGTAAAATGACACACAGTATAGATATACATGCAACTTCTGTTTCAATAATACAAAATAATACATTTCAAGGAATACAAACATTCAGGTCTCGTAAGCGTGAATGCCAAGAAATAGATTAAAAATTGAACAATGGAAGCGTGAAGAGTCTTATCAGCAAAATCCATAGCATGTCAAGCAGATGTGAGGTGAAGGATGGAGATTAGGATGGAAAGAAAGACAGGCGGTAGACAGATAGAAAGTGAGGGAAAGTGCAAACAGACACTGCACACAGTGTGGGAATTCATGTACATTTCCATAAAAAAGAACAAAGCTGCAGAAGAAAGAATAATAGAGACAAGTATTAAATCACACATCAAAAATGTGACTTAATGTCATTAAAGCAATAGAGTATGTAAATAAAGAGAGTGTGTGCTTCAAGGAATGAATCTGAAAGGTAAGATCATTCTTTATAAGCTATTTTTTTGTTACTTTCAATAGTCTTGCTCCTTACATCCCATCTCGCACCTTCGGGTCCTCCGACAGCAGACTGCTTGCAGTACCTCACACCAGATACGTTAGAACCGTGGTCCCCTGCTAAAAGAAACGGAGGAAAGGCCTACGCTAATCTTTTTGTTAATTTCTAACCCCTGCTTGAAACCTTTTCTTCACACAATATAACAGTCTTTTTTTCTACTCCTTAAAGGTGCTTTTTGTTATTTCGGGTTTATAAAGCAACTCTGGATGTTAGAAACATGCTATACACATTGAGCACATAAATAAATCACCTGCAATATTACGGGTTTGGATTGGCTGTGTTTACATTTGTAATAGAAAAAATAAAGTGTGTGTGTATGTGTGTGTCTTCCATGTTAAAGCAATGGATAGATAATCGTTTGGCCTTCTCTGCCTTTAACGCTAGCCTTGCAACATGCCCCACGGCATCATGCCAGCATATTGGCCCACCCCTCCCGCCTGGATTTCCGTTTTGCTTCCTCTCTGTTCCCTTCAGACCAACATGGGAGTTTTTTGGAGAGGACACTGCTTCCCTTTAGGGCGCCCCTGTAACCTGATGACGGTCTGTGTGTGTGTGTGTTTGGAGGGGGGGGTCTCAGCAACTTTCACCTGATCTAAGAGGAGGAAGCTGAGACACTCTGTTCAGGGAGCAGAGCCAACCCCCCCACCCCCCAAATATATACACACACACACACACAAAACACCCCCCCCCCCCCCCACCACCCCCACCCCCCACGCTTTAAATATGACTTGACTTGCATATTAAACTGCAGCTGTGATTAGTGACTGATGGACTACCCTTTTAGATATTCAGGAATTTCAGGATGTGATTGGCTCACAAATAAAAAATCATTAAATAATAAATAATAATATAAAAAAATTAATTAAATAAAATTTGGGTTTTGAACAGATTTGATACTATACTATACTATATTACCATTTAACATAAATAAAACAGAACAAAACAAGACTAAATTTAAATAAACAATAATTCAGATATCCTCCATGTGTCTTTCTGTGTTGAAATCATGGCTTTTGGGCACATTAAAAAAAAATGTACTCACACACCCCAGTGAAAACATGTTGTCAAAGGGCAAACAGGACACTGTGCACCTTACGATCTACTTGCTATCACACCGTTATAGACATAAAAACATGACGGCAAGCAAGCGTAATGTGATCGGGGTGAATCACAGCAGTGGTGGTCATTCCATCAGTCACAGTAGGACAGCAAGGCTACAGAAAGAAGCAGAAAATCCACCCCTGTGGAAAGCAGACAGGGAAAGCACATCGGAGAACGATGCAGAAAAAGAGTAAATATAGAGTAAACTACATTCTTAAGCATGGGAAATGCTGCACGTAGGCAGAATAGAACCGAATTAATTAAATAGATTCATATTCTGTTTATTGAGATCAAGGCCAGAATATCAGCACTGCACTCACATACTGGCAACACTGATCAACTGAGCAAACCACAAACCTACTACAACACCTACTACAAATACACACACCCCTGCCCCTCCCCCCCACACAAACACACACATACACACACACACACACACACACACACGCCCACACCACATGTGTGGCTCAATTAAGCTCCAGGAAAACACAATGGAGGCAAAAAACAAAAGCACACCTGGACAGGCAAGCATGCATACACATCCACAAACATACACAGACAGAGAAGCATAACAAAGCCATTCTACCTTTACAGATGTATTTTTCAAACATATAATTTTATTCAAAGACAGTTTTTTTGTTTTGTTTTTTTACAAAAATATCACAAATTATTGACAGTATTGTTCCACAGCACCATCCTGGACTTATAACATTAACGGCAGTGAATAACAATCAAATGTTCACTACAAATTGTATTGTTCGCTTAAAGTTTACAAAGTTTAGCTAGAAATTTTTCAGTAATGGGACTGAAAGGAAAACACACCATATAATAAATACTTTTTGCATTTCCAGGGTCTCAATTTTTTTTAGCAGCTCAAAAGACCACAGAGCAGAGCTGGTTATAATAGGACTGTCGATCAATTGTATTTTATTCCATATCAACTTTCTAACCATCTACCTAAAAGCATAAAAAAACAAAACAGAAAGTGACACACAACAAGACAATATCATATGCTGTTTTTAAAATTTATAAAGTGGGGGAATTGCATAAGCGGTAGATTTTTTTTTAAAGCAAAAAATGAAAAACCGTCTGGATGTTCTTATACAGTTTACACATTAATACTCTCAGGATAGGGTTCATCTTTTAGTATGAAGTTGTTCAATAATTCAGCAATCATCATCATTTAGTATTGATTTCCTGCTCTGAGCTCATCAACTGGAATGCTAAAATTTCTCTCTCAGTCTTTTAACATTTGATGGTAACATTAAAATACTTCCTCTTTGCACTTCCTGCACAAAAGGAAGACATTATCAATAAGCATTGCATCTCTACAACACAATCTGATTTGATTCAAAAGTAGAAGTTAATTTCTCTCTCTAAACCTTTCCAGTGTAAAGAGTACTATTTAGGCACCAGAAGGATGTACGCTTGGCAGAATATGGAACATATTCATGTCTGTGATAATGTTCATTCACTCAATAAAATATTTTCACTCCATATGAGTTATGCTGCCATGCCAAAGTAGCTTGCATGCAGATAATGTAGAAGAGTCAGATGTGTGAAAGATAACAAATGATAAATGAAATGTTATACTGTGTTACAGATTTGTGACTACTGCAGGAAAACACATGACAGGCAGACATATGTTATTTGGTTCACTAGGAATGCCAAAGTGTGCAAAATAAAGTGTGCATTAAATCTGCATTATGTGCAGGTTTGGAAAGCTTTTCTTCTTCACTATTCCCAGCACTAAACTGAGCGAGGGAAATCTGCAGACTGAGGCAATTACTGTATTGACTATAAAACACTCCGAATATTTAAAACACTTTGAGAGTGAGAGTAGAGAGTGGTCGATTAAGTCTTCAATCTTTCAGAAATACAGCCTGAAGTCAGGAGTGACAAAAGTGTCCTAAGTGCTTCTTCTAGACCTCTACTGCCCTCTGGTGACAGAGAAAACATGTGGAATGTAAGCTGGTTAATAAAAACACTAACAAGGTAATAGAATGTTACAAAACTATGCTGGTGTCCATACACACTTTGCTGCCTCCATAGCTTTTAAATGTTAACCAAGTCTAGTTTTTTACATTAAAATATTGGTCTGTGCTATATGAATAAAAAAAGACTACATTTGTACAAACAGAAGTGGAGACACTGCAACATGCTGCACCACAAAAATTGTGGTGTGGAATACTGCAGATCAGTAGAGCAGAACTGAAATCGAGTGTGCATTTAATGACTCAATGCAAACGGGAAAAAGAGCTCGGTGGACTGAAGGTATTGAGGAAGTGCTTGTCGCTGTGTGGTATTGGTTCTGCCTAAAACTGACACAAAAGCATTTGAGCAAGAATATCTAAAAAACCAACAACAAAAAAAAAAAAGAAATAAAAAAAAAGTAAAAAAAAAAAAAAAAGTAAGATAAAACTCGCTAAAAACATAAAAACTGTACATTGTCCAAATATTTCCTACAAAACTAACAAAAATAGATCTTAAAGTGTTAAAAAGGGTTACACCATAGTTAATTCAATTGTGATTAATGCATATCAAGGCAAATCCCAATAAAGACACAAACAATTTAAGAAAGGTCATTTCGTAGACCAAAAATATTGGCTTAAGCTTTGTAATACAGGGATATATATATATATAAACAATTACTGATATTTACAAATGTTCTTGGATTCATACAAAACCATTCCTCTTTTATATATATATGTATACACATAAAATATGTGTAAAAACACTGTTTCTAGTTTAAATTGGTTAGAAAGTGAAAAACAAAACAGAATGGGTTACTGTCATGGCCCAGAAGAAACAAATACTATTTACAGGGCAGAGTTCTGAGTGTGTGTGTGTGAATTTTATGGAATGAGTCTGCTACCATTTCAGAATCCTAAATATTGCAGGGTTGGAATGGTCCTTTTACAGATCTGTAAGTGTGTCTGTGTGTCTAGTTATTTGGGCAGTACTTGGGAAAGAGGTAGAGGTCTTTGCAGAGTGAGCTGGTGAATTCAGACATCTCTTTGCAGCGATGGTGTGCTGAACCTGGAGCATGGCCTTCTCTCTCCTTAATATGGCTATTCACCTACCCAGAAAAAACAAAGAACAAAAACAAAACCATTATCAAGCAATAGTACATGTTGCAGGTTAGCCTTTTCAATATAATGTTTATCCTTAGAAGATCGTACGCTGCCGCAGTATTAAGAATTGTTGACTCCGATTGTCTCCAATTATTAATAACTCATTATTTTTAACAACCTAAAATGTGTCATGGTGCTGTATTTTTTCCTTTTTAAAAGATGAAAATATGTGACAATTTTCTATTTAGTTTTCCTGTTAGCTTTACACATATCAGTAGCTTTTTAAAATGACTGCTGCAACACCAATATCTGTCAAGCGGAGTCACAGCTGAACTTGCTGCTTGTGGAAAAATGTAGTCCACAGTTAAAAAAAAAATTTTTGGTAGAAAACACAAGAAAGTAATTTTTTTCTCACTGCAAAACCTGTTTGCAAATACCTGTGTCTATGTGTGTGCTACCAGCACAGAAGGTAATTATTTTACTTATTTCTGTATTCTCTTAAACCCGAAATGCTAGTTTTTCTGTCAAAGAACACTTTGGTTGAGTTCCGTCAATTTAAGTACATCACAAGATTAAAAATAACTTTTATTTTTGCGTCTGTGTATCCTATAATGCCAAATGACATTTTCTTTTAATTATAATGGCATTAAAACAATATTATTTAAGTTCATATTTACATTTAAGGTCTAACTGTGGAATTTCTTATTTCTTACTTGTACAAATAACCTGGAAAATATGTAGAACATGATAAAAATGTACTTTCAAGTCTTGGCCTTAGCACAAGTATATTATGTGGCTGCGAAAACCCATTTAGAAAACTGTGTTACTGTCTGCAGTGCTTTTTTGTGTTCACACCAGTCATTGTGTTTACACCAGTCTTGTCAGTCATTTTATAGACACTCCTCAGTGCCTCTTCACTCCACCCCATCTCAAGTAAGAAAGAGCCCAGAACAGCCAAATAACTCTTCAAAAAAAAAAAAAAATAATAAATAAAAAATCACAATAAAAAAAAATGCATACATACTCACTGTAAAAAAAATTCTGTAAATTTACTGGCAAGACCTTAACCACTGAGCCACGCCAACTAGAATTAGCAATGTTACTCTTGGACATGTATCCAAATTCAAACAGTATATAGCTTGTATATAATTATTTTAGAAAATTTACAAAGAAAAACAGGACAGCAAAGGCACTCTAGACAATTCGCATAAATCAGTATGAGTAGAATTTTGTGTGTTTCTATAGTGTTCTAGTAAAGGGTTATGTTTTAATGATCTTTTTAACAGACACTGGAGTTGAATTTTCATTCACTGCCATACACCACATTAATCTAGTTTAAAGCAAATGATGCGTTCTGACAGATACCAGTATGAACCTGAGACAGATATCTGTCTATGATTTGCACTGATTTGGGTGAAAATCAGTGCATAGCTCCCGAGTGGAGCTACAGAAGAGCATTTGCCCTTCTGTTTGCTCTTCCGGGGATTGCGAGTTTGAATCCCGAAGATGCCATAGCCATCGGTGACCAGGAGTCCAAGAGAGCAAAACTGGCCGTGCTCCGAGGGTGGCCTACTTGCTCTCCCCTATCAGTCATAGTGACATTAGCCAAGCATGGGCATCTGTGAGCTCACACATGCGAAAGTGGGTGGTTAAAAAAATTAAAAAGAACAAAAAAAACAGTGTGTTTATTACCTGCACCAGTATATCTGATAAGTGTGTGTCTCTGGCTCTCTGTCTCATAGCTGTGTTGAGTTCCTGAACAAACCATGAGCCTTTCTTTGTGTTCCTCATTGCAGCAGTGCCTATGTTCAGACACACAAGCAGACAGAAATTAATACATTTAAAAGGTGTGGGCACACTCACAGACAGAACTCCCCCTCCATAATTAAAGTTATTAATTCACAAAGCAAAAGGTGTCAGGTATTATCATAGCTGCTGGGTTGCACATAGGGGAAAAACCTGTTGAAAGATTCTGCAGATATAAATGCACACAAAAAGAAACATGCACACAAAGACGTAAATGGATACACACTGAAACCTTTGAGAGTTGCAAAACCGCAGATCATGTCGGATCTCTGGGGCAGTTTCACTCGCAGTCTCTTGCCCTCGCTCTCTTCACTTGCTATGTTCTGTCTGTCAAGGTTCTCCTCTCTTCCTGCATCCCTCTGCTCACAGCCTGTAGGCTGCATCGCATCATCACCATCTAACTGGTCCACACCACAGTCCATCTCCTCTGAAACAGCATGGTCATGGTCCATGGTCACAGCAGTTTTTGTCAGACATAAATAATTTAATATGAGTGTAACTCAGTACGTGCACCAACCTCCTCTACAGGCCTGAATGAAGAACATTTTTGGCTTGTTTTGCAGCAGGGGGCAACGAGCATTATCAAAGCTCTCAAACACCCAGTCCAACTGTAATAGAGAGAGAGGCAAATTAAATAAGCAATTATTAATCACTCCTTGCTGTGAAAATCAGCTATTTCAGACAGCAGCTAATGATTTCTACCTGCAGAGATATTAGAGACACCTCAATGGCATATTCTGTGTTTGAATACTGATGCCACTGTTGTTTCTTACTAGTTTAGAAAAAAGTTACCTCCAGCAGCTTCCCATCAACGCCGTAAATGGAGCCCTCCACTCCATGAGACAGTAAACACACAACACAGCAGTCATACACAGCGTGCTCTGGCTGCCGAGCAAACTGCTCTATACAGGCCCGCATGGCCTGAAAGATAAAGAGCATCGTGGATTTTTAACACGCATTAACACACAAACTCACCACCTACACCTACTACAATGCACTGGCTACTCGAGATATAAGACAGATCTTATTTACTTCTTCTTATGTATACTTTGCCCTAATTCTTGGTTTGTTTGCAAAGACAAAGTGGAGTGAGATGTACCTGGACAGTGAGATCTTTCTGCAGGCTTACTGTGAAGTCCAACTCAGTAAAGAGTCTCCTCAGCACCTCCTCATCTACCTCCCCTCCTCTCCGTGTGTCCAACTCCGATAACTCAGGCTCGAAGCGCACGTTACTCAGCACCAGTGCAAGACCACGTGGACTAGAGCTCATTGGGTAGGCCTGAAGAAACAGAGAGGACATGAAACGTGTGTCTGTGTGTGTTTGTGTGTGTGTGCCTGTGTGTTACTACCAGTGTTACTGGTAGTACTCAGGTGGGTATGTACCTATGCACAGTGGAACAGGTAGACCTCAGGGATGTGTGTATGTGCGTGTATACCTGCGCACAGTGATATAAGTAGAATTCTGGTAGGAGTGTGTGGGTGTGTGTGTATCTGTAACCAGAGTGACTACTAGAACCCAGGTGTGTGTTTGTGTCTGGGTGTGTGTACCTGTGCACAGTGAAACAGGTAGAATTCTGGTAAAAGTGTGTGTGTGTGTATGTATATATATATATAGAATATATACCTGTAACTTGAGCGACTACTAGAACTCAGGTGTGTGTTTGTGTTTTTCTGTGTGAGTGTGTGTACCTGTGCACAGTGAAAAAGGTAGAACTTGTGTCTGTGTGTGTGTCTGTGTGTATATATACTTGGGCACAGTGAGACAGGTAGAACTCCTGTGTGCAGGGGAGCACAGCAGTGGTCAGAGGACTGTCAGCATCTAAGCACATCTCCATAGACTCTGAAAAGTCAAAAAAAAAAAAAAAAAAAAAACATATTAATCTCCACATACTGCAGTAATGCCAGTGCGAAAACTGCACATTTATCTACTAACAAAGTCTGCATCTGGCTGAATAAAAGTCTGTGTGTGTCCGAACGAACAGTAGAGGTGACTCCTAACAGCTGTGCCAAAATCAACCGTTATCATAGTTTTATATACAGTATGACACCATCAATGCTTTGAATACTTAAATGGCTACTTAATTATTTTCCTGTATATCTCTCTCATTTGCATGCACTGACATGCACATACACTCACCCTGGGTGCGAGCTCTTTTAGCGGGCACTTCACACTCCTGAGTTGAAAGTGGAAGTTTAGGGTCTGTAAACCTCTGCAAACACACACAGAGTTTAAATTGGTTAAGTTGATTGTAGTCATAAACCGATTTAGTTATTCTTTTACCTCTCGTACAAAACTATTTCTGATGTGTGAATACCAGGGATTATGGGTTTGATGGCATATAATTGTTTAAAATCTTTTGTCTGTTGGTTCTCTGACTCATTCAGGATCACCAGGGTCTTTGGGTGTGGCACTGTGAGCAAGTTGAGCAAGTGTTTCCTACCTCGCAATTTCAAGAAACAACTCTAACTGACTTAGTACTTAGACATATTTATGCAACTAACATGGATCTCGGAGTAAGTGTGCTAAACTAGGATCAGCTAGCCTGTGTTATTTAATTCTCTTCACTGGAATATTAAAGGCAAAGATCAGTATACTAACTCTGTGAGAACAGATATGAGTAAAGTGCTGGTCACTGATTAACCAAGGAATTACAGTCACCATGTTTACACCTAAAGCATAACGTCACCATTAGGACAACCTGTATTAGAAGATACTGACAAACTATACTTAGGCATATATCAATGTAAATTTCACTTAAGTTATATAAGTTGTACTAACACAGTGTGGATACAGTTGATATTACTTTTTAAGTTGATGCTTTTTAAGTTGATATTAGAATGAAGAAACAAAACAATGCCTAGCTGATAAGAAGACAAAGTATGTTTCTTTTCCCCACAAAACCTCAGTAGTATGGTTCATTCATGTAATACTCGAAACAAACAAACAAAAAAAAAAAACAGAAAGTAATTAACCATTTCTGCTTTAGGTACTGCCTGATGCAAATGTGCTCTGACAGTTTAACTACAGTTTGATTGATTTAAAGGCATACGTTTAAGCTAACCTGCAACCTAAACTACCAGCAAGAAGGATTGCTATGTAGAGTAAGCTGCAACAGTGACTCACCTGGCTACAGTGTACAGTGGATATAAAAATTCTACACACCCCTGTTAATATGGCAAGTTTTTGTGAAGTAAAAAAAAAAAATGAAACCAAGATAAATCATCTCAGAACTTTTTAGGGAAAAATAGGTTGCGTAAGTGTGCACACTCTTTTATAATTGGGGATGTGGTTGTGTTCAGAATGAAGCAATCACATTCAATCTCATGTACAAAAGTAATTATCATACAGCTGTCATCAATCAAATTATTCTGATTCTGTAGGATTTTCTTCACATCTTCTTGGTTTCAGCTGACTGCTGAAGCCATGGTCCACAAAGAGCTTACAAAGCATATATGGTATCTTGCTTCTAAATATCCAAGCCCAACTAAATTGCCCTAAACTGTGTGGCAAATTGTGTTATGGTCTGATAAGAACAATTCCAAAAGTTATTATAATTCCATAATTCCAGGAGCTATGTTTGGTGCAAAAAAAGCACATCACCAAAAGAACACCACACCCATGGTGAAGCATGGATGTGGCAGCATCATGTTTTATAGCTGCTTTTCTTCAGCCGGAACTGGGCCTTTTATCAAGGTGGAGGGAATCATGAATAGTTACAAACAGCAGTTAGTGCAAAACATTCAGGTGTCTGCTAGTAAGCTGAAGATGAAAAGGAACTTTTAAAGTATTAAAGTATTAGTTTAGGGGTGTGCACACTTATGCAATCAGGTTACTGTAACTTTTTTTAATTCGTCTTTTTTCCCTAAAAATGTTTCTGATCGTTTTTTTTTTTTTTTACTTTTTTTTTTTTTTTTTACTTTTTTATACTTTGTCTAATTTCATTTCTAATTTTGTATAATTTTTTTACATAATTTTTTTACTTTAATTCAAGTTACAACTATTTCTGCTTGACTCCAATGGATTATGAGTGTTTTCAAACATGAGCATTTTGCTTTCACAGAAAGATCTATGTTCGGTTGACTGTAAAAGCTGCTCCACTTAAAAATGGTGGTCTGTAGTTCACTTCAGGGGCCATGTATAAAAGCTATCCAGTGGACATTAAATAAAAATCATTGGTTCAAATTGCCATGTTACTTCCTGTTCTGAAGTTTCAAAATGACAGGGAAAGGGATGTTGTGATCTGCAGAGGAGACCAAATAGCTTCTCTAAATATATAGAAAGGCCTTATTCAAACTGTGGACCAGTTGTCAAGCAATAGTAAGAGCTTAACGTGTGCAGGACCAGTGCCTTCTACATTAATGTTTTGAGAACCCACTCCACCACTAATTAAATTACACTACAGGTTTAACAATTTCTGATAATGTTGTCAAGAATATTTGCATATGAAACATAACACTGATGTATATATAATAACTTTGAAAACAGTGAAGCATTGAGAAATTAGTGAAAAGCTTTAAAAGCAATCAGCTCTTAGGAATGGCTCCTTTTGCTGTGTTTAGTTTTGGATTGGATTATGGCGTCTACATGCCTCACCTCCTGGTCTTTCCTTTTCTTAGCAGGTGAGCTGTCCTGCGTGAAAGAGATTTCACTCTCACTCTGTGTAGGTGAGTTCTGCAACCATATTTGTGCAACACTTTTGTTATAAACACACTCTTGCCTCTGGAATTTGTACCTCTCTGAACAGGTGTGAAACTTGTTATTTAAGGGTGCGCTGTTCCCTCACCTCTCGGTCTCTGAACCTAATAAGCAAGTTGGACAGGTGCCCCTGCTCGGTCTCGTTAAGAGCTGTGCAGAAGGTGCTGAAAGCTCGGGGGCCACGTTTCGGGAGTAGCGTGAGCAAACGCCAGCTCCTCTTTTGGGATGTTGTCTCTGCCTGCAAGATTCAAATCAAGACAAGATCAAACACTCTTACTACAGAGACTCAGATTTGCTGTTCAATCATAAACAGCCTAAAATACACTATCTTTATAAATCAGTGACAGTCCACAGACAAGTACTGAGTGTATAGTCAGGTATAGTTGATGATTTTGGCAGAAGTTAGTTGAAGTAATCGGTTCATTCAGACCCTCTATTTGAACACAGGCTCCCAACCCTCGTCCTGGAGTGTCCCCTGTCCTATACGTTTTAGAGTTTTCCCCACTCCCAACACAACTCTTTCAATTAACAGCCCTTCCTGAGTAGATGTGTATATGTTGGGAGCAGAGAAAACACTAAAATGTGCAGGACAGGGTTGGAAACCTGTGGCCTAGGCCATAATGCCTGAGTGTTACTGTAATCATGGATCTTTCTAAATTAACACGCAATTAGATACACTCTTTGTCATAACTCTTTGGATTGAGGTGGTCCACCTTTTTTTGCCCCCTCCCTCTTACAGATCCTGCAGTGCAGTAGAAACCAAAGTTTTTTCCCTGAGACCAGACAGTTGCTGGATTGTGAGGAAAACTTCACAATATATTACAAAACATGTCCTGAATTAAACATCCACCTGACTCCACCTTTAACTTCAGTTCACCATCTTTGCCTAAGTCCTTTGCAAATGAATTGCACAAACTGCTAAAAGATTTCTAATGCAATGCCTGAAAAGCTACAGTAGTAAGTCGTGCCTTACCAGAATGCTTTCTGCCATGCTCTCAGTGAGGATGTCTTCAGCCTGCAAGTACTGAATGAGCAGCTCATCCACCACCAGTTCTTTACAAAGTGCCACCGAGTTCTTCTTCAGGGCCACCTTGTCTTGCTCTTTCATGCCACACCCCCCGAGCATGGTGCTGTGGAGTGGAGTGTATGGGGTTGAAAGACACACACACACACACACACACAGACAGACAGACAGACAGACAGGAAATTATCCTGACAGTGAAGTGGAACCACACCATTAACAACCAGGTTGCCCTTTCTAACAGTATTCAGCAATAGTAGCTAAAAAGAATTCAAGAATTTTCTTTTTTTTTTTGTTGACATTTTTCCATGGCCAGCTAAGTAAATACAGTAACTAGCTAGTTAGTTACAAAAACGCAGTTAACCTAAGCACTCAGACAGAAATGTCAACGCATCCATGAACACAACACAGCCTACTCTGATGCACTGGTTCAATGTCTGGGTAACCTTTTATTCTATATAACATGGTATATAGCATGGCAATGCAAGTTAGCTAGATAAAAATGTCTTACCGTGTTTTTGTTCACTAGTCCACTTCTAGTAATAGAGGATAATCCCTTCGTTACACTTAAACAGATGTGCTGAACAGCTCACGAACAGGAACGTCAACTTTTTTTTTTTTTTGCAGCAACCTAAACACCTCAAGTTAGCTAGCAAGCTGCTTCCTTAGCTGTTTACAACCCAACCACATTCACCGAAATAAAATAAAACAAACAAACGCTTTCTTTAAAGGAGACAGAGCTCGGTATACACCTGGGAAACGCCTAATATTTGCTTTTCTGCAGTACGTTAAGCTAAGTAACAATTACTGTATACAGTTAGCTAATCCCAAGCTAAAGGCTAGTCAAAGTTAAAGCTAAAGAAAAAAAGAAAACAATACACAGCTAACGACTCGCCAGCAGTCTGTGTTAACACAATGCATTACATTACACTGAGTCCGCGTAGCTAATGCTGCATACAGCTTCGTGAATAACTAACAACGAGCAACAAAAAGTTATCTGAGGATACGGGAAAATAGTTTTAAAAAATAATTGACAGTACAAGGACTGTCCTGGAGCAACTTCCGCGCCAATAGACAGCGAATGAGAATTTTCTCCTCCTTCTTCTTTCACGACATGGTGAACTGTACAGCGTTTTATTACTGCCACATACTGGTGTTAAAAAGAAGGAGGGGGAAAAAACATAAGAGGGAATATGCTGTTAGAGGAAAATAATCAACGACCAGTTGGTGTGATGTGACCCGACACCTAGCAGAGGACTGTTACCACTCCGAAGTGCATCAGTTTCCACATCACAGTGTTTTATTCCTCTTATACCACAGCATTTTGCCAGTGATTACCATTTGTAATTTATTAATGACCGACTAATGACTGACAAGTCTTGCTTATACTCACATTTCATGTAGTTATAGTTGAAGAACATGAATTTTTTAAAATCTTCAGCTGTCCAGTTTTGGTGAGCCTGTGCCCGCTGTAGCCTCTGATTCCTGTTCATGGCTGACAGGAGAGAAACCCTTCACTTCTGCTGTTGTACTGAGGTGCTTTACTGCTCACACAGTTGTAAAGAGCAATTATCTGAGTTACTATAGGGTTCAGCTGTCAGCTCGAACCAGTCTAGTCATGCTTCTCTGACCTCTCTCATCAACAAGCCATTTCTGCCTGCAGGTCTGCCGCTCCTTGGATGTTTTTTGTGTAAACCCTAGAGATGGTTGTGCATAAAAATCGTTGATGATCAGCAGTTTTTGAAATACTCAAACCAGCCCATCTGGTACCAACAACCATGCTGATGTTTGATATGAATTTTAACTTCAGGTCTTGACCTGTATTTTGTTATGCATTATGTACACATACACACACACAACATACATACATACATACATATATATATATATATACATATATATATATATATATATATATATATATATATATATATATATATATATGTATGTATGTATGTATGTACATATGACTCACCAAAACTGGACAGTTGAAGATTAGGGAAAAAATCAGTCCAGTTTCAGTGAGTCTGTGTCCATGTTAGCCTCAGATTCCTCTTCTTGGTTGACAGGAGTTGAATCTGATGTGGTCTTCTGCTGTTGTAGCCCAACCACCTCAAGGTTTGATGCGTTGTGCATTCTGAGATGCTTTTCTGCTCACCACAGTTGTTAAGAGTGCTTATTTGAGTTACTATAGATTTTTCTGTCAGTTCAGACCAGTCTGGTCATTCACCTCTGACCTCTCTCATCAGCAAGGTGTTTCAGTCTGCAGACCCTCCGCACACAGGATGTTTTTGTTTTTTGCACCATTCTGTGTAAACTATTGTGTGTGAAAATCCCAGGAGATCAGCAGTTTCTGAAATACTCAAACCAGTCCATCTGGCACCAACAACCATGCCGTGGTTAAAGTCACAGAGATCACACTTTTTCCCCATTCTGATGTGTGATGTGAACATTACCTGAAGCGCTCGACCTGTACCTGCATGATTTTTTGCATTGCGCTGCTGCCACATGATTGGCTGATTGGATAACTGCATTAATTTGCAGGTGTACAGGTGTTCCTAATAAAGTGGATGGTGACTGTATATATTACAGTCACAGAGCACTTTATTAGGAACACTATATGAATACCGTGTAGGGCCTCCCTTTGCTCTCAAAACAGCCTCAATAGTCCATGGCATGGATTCCACAAGATGTTGGAAACATTTCTTTGAGATTCTGGTCCATGTTCACATGATTGCATCATGCAATTCCTGCAGATTTTTCAGGTGCACTTTCATGCTGCAAATCTCTTGTTCTGCCACATCCCAAAGGGTGTTCTATTGGACACAATTTGGTGTCTGGGAAGACCACTGAAGAACACTGAACTCATTGTCATGTTCATGAAAACAGTTTGAGATGACTTTTGCTGTGACATGGTGCATTATCATGCTGGAAGTAGCCATTAGAAGATGGGTAAATTGTGGCCTTGAAGGGATGCACATGGTCAGCAACAATTCTCAAATAGCCTGTGGCAGTTAAGCGATGATTGATTGGTATTAACAGGCCCAAACTGTGCCAAGAAAACATTTCCCACACCATTACACCACCTCCACCAGCCTGGACTGTTGACACAAGGCAGGTTGGGTCCATGGATTCATGCTGTTGGTGCCAAATTCTGACCCTACTGTATGTGTGCCTCAGTAGAAATCCAGATTTAGCAGACCAGGCCATGTTTTTCCAGTCTTCAACTGTCCAGTTTGGTGAGTCTGTGCCCACTGCAGCCTCAGCTTTCTGTTCTTGGCTGACAGAAGTGGAACCCAACATGATCTTCTGCTGTTGTAGCCCATCCGCCTCAAGGTTCAATGTGTTGTACATTCTGAGATCCTTTTCTGCTCAACACAATTGTACAGAGTGGTTATCTGAGTTACTGTAGCCTTTCAGTCAGGTTGAACCAGTCTGGCCATTCTCCACTGACCTCTCTCATCAACAAGGTGTTTCAGCCAGCAGACCCTCCGCACACAGGATGTTTTTTTGTTTTTTGCACCATTCTGTTTGAACTGTGTAAACTGTTGTGCATGAAAATCCCAGGTGATCAGCAGTTATAGAAATACTCAAACCAGCTTGACTGGCACCAACATGCCACAGTCAACATCACTGAGATAACATTTTTCCTCATTCTGATGGTTGATGTGAACATTACCTGAAGCTGCTGGTCTGTATGTGCATGATTTTATGCATTGAACTCCTGCCACATGATTGCCTGATTAGATAATTGTATGAATGAGTAGGTGTACAGGTGTTCCTAATAAAGTGCTCAGTGTGTGTATATGTGTGTATCACTCATTAAGAGAGAGAGAGTTCAAATGACAGTGTAGATATAGACATTAATTCTTTTATCAAATGAGCACATCATAAGATTGAAAAAATGCAACTTGTGTATTCCTGTTAATAAGAATAACACACAATAAGACAGAGAATGAGAAAAAGATAAGAGAACTAGCAGTAAATACCACAGATTTGCATACAGAATAGAAAGAGACATTTATAGGAAGTGTTTAAACTAGAAAAAAAAAACTTTTTTGTTTTAAATATATTACTACAAATTGTTGTGATTCAATAGAATGTAGTTTGTAAAGCATCATTTTAGAAAAACTGCATATCGATGTGCAGCTCATAGAAAATTGAAAAAAAAAGAAAAGAAAAAAAAAACAGGCTGATCATCAAAAGCTTTAATCATGTTCTCCCACTGCCAGCAAAACTAATTTCCCCCACACCATAAAAAACGTCACAGTTTATATTCAGTTTGGATGAACAGATTCTCTCATAAACTTGTCAAAACTGAAAAAACTTGTTTTTGAGTTATACCTTGTGGTTTTGACTACTAGAAATGTTAGTAGTTTATCCTAATTTGAAACACACCCACAGTCTTAAGAATCTGATATTACAGAACCAGGTTCCTAGACACAGGCTGAGCTAAGTCTTAACTTGGAAGCATTTTCACAACTACTATTTAAACTACAGTATGAGTACATAAGCGAATATTTGGTTAAATCTCCTTTAAACGAACATCAGGGTTCCTTTAAGCTGAAGTTCACGCGCAAATAAAGTCACTATTATACAACTTTGGAAGTGCTTTTTTAAGGTCAGATCAGTTTTAAATCTCATTCTGTTTCTTTGTGCAAACTTATTTTGCAGTGGCCAACGCCGTCCCAAGTTCTTATATCTAAATATCTACAAAAAAATCAATAAAAGAAAAAGAAACAGAATTGATAATTCCCCAACTACTTGCAATGAACATACAGGTTTGCTTTCCAGACACACTTTAATATTCCACTCCAAATTTCCACTGATAGTCTTAATTATTCAAAGACTAAGCTTTGTCATTTGATGACAGTTATCCTTGGCATTTCCATTACCGCATACAGTACCCAAAGTACTTACTCTCTATACCTCCTTTAGTAAAATTTAGCTATCATCGCCATTGGCTCACCAGCCACTCTGACAAAAACATTCATAATAATATTTAATCAGTAATATTATAAAAAGGTGTAACATGATAAAAGTCGCTGCACTGAGTACCTTCATCTTTGCAAGTATACTTTAGCGCTGCAGTGTGTTTTCCAGTGTTTTCCAGAGTTTTACACTCAAAGCCACATCAGTGACACACAGCAACACCACCAGAATGCAGAAGTAACTACTACATCAGTATAATCCATATTTACAGTCAGGAAAGCCTAGTGGGGCAGTAGTATGAACCCATCAGTTCATTAATATCAAATATCAACTGCAATTAATAAGTAACAATAAACCACTTCATAACATTCATATGACATTGTATAGGCTTCTTTGGGCATGAATAGGATTTGAATTAAATATTAAAGCGTAGACTGTAAGCACATGTCTACTATATATAAAAAAAAAAACTAAACAAATTTAATTATTTATTTATCTTTTTGGATGAATGACAAGTTTGTCCTAAACAAATCAAAGGTGTCAACAGTTCTGCTGTATAATTTTCAAATTTACACGGAGAAACATAAAATTTTGTTGAAGCACAGCATTTACTTGTAAATGTCTAAGAGCAATATGGGATATACATAAGCATAAGTGCTTTGTTTTAATAACTGAAACATGGAGAAGCCTTCCTGGCCTATGCCTAGACAACCCAATGCTCGGCTCACTCGATCACACACCATGATCACATTGGAAGCAAATGGTCATCCCTTTCCTCTGGCTCTTCTATCGGCTCAGCAGGCACGCCCCTGTAAGTGGGCGGTTCCTCTCTGCTGCCACGGGAGCGACACACAAAGTCACATCCATCCTGTGAAAGTACAAATGTATATTTCATATTTATTTCATTTCACACTAAACATGTACAAAAGGCATTAATAGGCAATACAATTAGTCAAAAACTATAACTGAATACAAATAGTGATTACAGAGTAGGTTCAAAAATAAACACATTATTATACCTCAAACATTTAATAAAATAAAATTTGTATATTTTTAGCATTATATTCCTCTTCCATTGAGCACTTACTTTACCTATTTTATCAATTCCAGCACTTTTAGTAATTTATCCACTTCGCATTTCCTATTTCCAGTTCATTTGATGAGAAGGGGGCATGTCTTATGTCTCTGATATATCATTGGCTAATAACTGTACACAAGAAGAGCTCAACTGTTACAGTCTAGAAATAGTACCACCTAACCAACCTAAAACCTGAACAAAGTATTAGAGTGCATGCCTGATAACAATGCCTTAGCATGATTCATGATATTATATTGTATATTGTTATTATATCTTTAGGCTCTGTACCTATTCATCCCAACCCTATCGGTTTGCAGAGTGGCTATTTGAGTTACCATACTTCCCGTCAGCTCGAAACAAATCTGGCTATTCTCTTCTGACCTCTATCATGATCATCATATTTCTGCCCCAGAACTGCTGCTTACTGATTTTATTTTGTTTGTTTGTTTTTCCACACAATTCTGTGTAAACTCTAGAGAATGTTGTGCATGACAACCCCAGATCAGCAGTTTCTGAAATACTCAAACCAGCTCTTCTGCCAACACCAATCATGCCACAATGTTACTGAGATCACATTTTTCCCCATTCTGATGTTCGACTGAACATTCACTGAAGCTCTTGACTTGTATTTGCATGATTTTATGCATTGTGCCACTTCCATATG
Source organism: Pangasianodon hypophthalmus (assembly GCF_027358585.1). NCBI lineage: Eukaryota > Metazoa > Chordata > Actinopteri > Siluriformes > Pangasiidae > Pangasianodon > Pangasianodon hypophthalmus. Next base: position 18,860,832 of record NC_069710.1, on the reverse strand, counting down.
ATTGGCTGATTGGATAAATGCATGAATTAGCAGCAGGAAAGGTGTTCCTAATAAAGTGGTCGGTAATCCCACAGCATTCATAAAGTACTTTACTTATACACATACAGAATTTTTGGCTCTATTTATAGATAGATTTATATATAATAGATTTATTAATCTATAATCTATAAATAAATAGATTTATTTATAATAGATTTTAAGTTTTATGCTCCAAAAGCTCAAGATCAGCATCAATTTCAAAAGTATTTCAGAAAGATTATTTCCTATCCTGCCCATTTAGGAGCCCTGTGTGTGTTCTAGCTGATGTAACAGAGAGGCAAACTTTATTCTGTCATGACATTTTTAATCCAGGTTTAAAGACTTTTCCAAAAATATTTAAAGAATATTCTTTAAAGCACATTTTCTTTAAAGCTCCTTGAACTTTTCCACATTTTGTAGTGCTACAACCTGGAACTGCAATGGACATAATTGAGATTATGTGTCATGAATCTACACAAAAGATCCCATAATACTCAGAAAATCAATATTTACAAGTAAAAAGATAACTTCTGTTTGGGTAAGTATTCACCCTTGTTGCTATAGGTACTTGCACAAGACACCAAAAATCCATAAAATAGGAAAAGTGAGATGTTGAGGAAACAATAAATAATAAATGGAGATGTAATTCTGTATATGGTTTTATTGTAATTTGTTGCTGTTTTTGAATTATATATATATATATATATATATATATATATATATATATATATATATATATATATAGCTCTAAATCATAAACAAAAGTAAATAAAAAAGAGGGAGAAGGAGAGACTTACAGCTGACAAGTTGCCTATTTCTGACCAAAAGCCATAGTTTGGAAACTGTTCAACTCCTTTTGCTCCAACGACCAGTCGCTGGTAGAGAAAGCCAATGATGAGGTAGACAGCCAAAAAGGAGAAGCCACTATTTAAAAAAAAAAAAAAATCATATTATTTTCTATTGTTAGAATATTTAACTATTTCCACATGAAAAATCTAATTTCCTCTAATTGCCTTATATAATTCCATAACTTCCATGTTAAGGTTGGTTTAATAATGACTATTATACTCACGCTATGAGAAGTATGGATCCAGTGCTGAGTTTGGATTCAATAATAGGACACACAGCACTGGAGTCCAACTCGAACAAGTAAAAACAGTTAGTGACCCTCTCTCTGTCCTCCAGAACCACTGACAGCTGTCCCTAAAGGAGAGGAAAATGAGAGATAAGAGCAAGATAGGAGGAAAATAGAATAATTACTACTGAATAATTAACACTGGTTTCAGTGGCAATCAAAAAGGAAAAGTTTCACAGCTAGTTTTGTTTTATAGTGTCCCGCTGTTTGGTAGATGTGGATTTAAGATGACCGCCCTTCTGGTTTATTAGATGTAGGACATCAGTAGGACATCTTAGCATGGGTGGCACTTTTCTTCCTTTCTACTGATGCATGAACACGGCAGTTATGAAATGGAAAGGTTCCTGTACTTGTTTTCATAAAAAAGTAAATAATCTCCATCATGCAGCACAATCCACCTTTTATCTCAAACGCCAATGCATGGAGCTCATTTAGCTCTTGCAAAGAGACTATTAGATATGCGAGAGATGGTGGAGGAGCTCTGCAATCAGTTTGGACCACTCAGCTGTGATTAGGACTAACACTGTGAAACACTGACATTAAATCTCTGCTGTTGATGTCGCTGTCCATTATTATTGTAAAGCTTTATTCATGGGATTGCAGTGTCGACAACCCTTCCCTATTACTCACGTCACACAATACACATGTGTGATCCATCCCCTATGAAGGGTGTAACTACACTTGAAGAAAGCAAAATCAGATGGAAAGCTCACCGCAGCCTTAGTTCTGTCACAGGAAATCATGATGATGGCTCTCCTCTGCTCCTGTGAGCAATGCCCATGATATTTCTCCCCACCCAGGTAGATCAACATTACCCAGTCACCTGTGGGGAAAAGCCAGAAATAAATGGACTTTAAACATCTTCATCCATATTCACTGATCTAATCATGTAGATCAGAAAATAGTTCTTTCTAGTCATAGGTATTTCCTACAATATGAATTTTGCATAAAATTTCAGCATGTGTCTAATGGAGCTTTCATATTAGATGGTTAGATAAGCACATTAGGGTAGTAAAGTAGAAATGAAACAGCATTAAAGCTGCATTTGTGTTGTGTGCATGTGTTTAACACATTGATACTTACTTCCTCTAACAGCCTGTGTTAAACTGTAATTCCCAATAAGCACATGCTTGCCGTTCTGGTCCCTCTGCACCATTCCTGCATCTTTCACACCATCTGCATCACCACACACCTGGAACATGTAGGTGTACTCGTCCTCTCCTTCTTTGGTGTGAGCAGTAAAACTATTGAAAGGGGAGAGAAGGCATTTTTTGTTGCAGATCTCTTGGATAAGGATAAATTCATGCGAACCTGTATGGCAGCGAGCATTTCCTTACGTCTGATTGGTGAGTGGCTCCAGGAAACTGAGCACCTGTCTCTCAGAGTTGCTCTCATGGACCAGCTTGCACTTCTCCGTGTTCTTACTTGCTTGTGCTCTAGTGGCCATCAGCACAAGAAAAGCGAGCAATCTCCAACATGGTGTCTTGGCCATGACTGAAAACCTATGAAAAAAGGTACATTATATAGTTATTATAATGCATTATGGCACAGTTCCTTCTAAAGACAGAGCCAGTCATGAGATTTGACCATCTAGGATCAGGAAGTTCACATGGAGTAAAGTTTAAAACAGAAAACATCTACACTATAAATGATCAAACGTGCATTTTAATGATGTTTAAAACCAACAACCCCTCTTGCTACAAGGAAGGCAGAGTAGAAAGAAGTTCATTCTTTGTCTTTATACAGCTTTGCATATTGCCACAACTGTCAGAAGGATAAACATGTACTAAGCAGCATGTCATAATGATGCACTCTCATTAAAAAAAAAAAAAAAAAAAACAGTACCAATAACCATCAGGAGGAAGAACATACCTTGTCAGCTCTCCAAGCTGATGTATGAGACACGATGGAGTAATATGAAAGAAAACAAGCTAAAGCTGGCCAGGTGACTTTAGGCAGCTAGCAAGTTCCTGTTTCCTGACTAGCGGGCTAGTTACAGATAAAGTAGATCTTACAGCACTGAAACAAGTGCACACATATCCATGAGTGAGATAAAAACGGATACAATTTATGTCCACGGTTGCTTCCACACATTGGTTTAAACCTGGTAACAGATGAAAACTCTAATGACTCAGTTTATCAATTCTAAAGACGGAAGTGAAACTGAACCTCTGAGCCACGTGACGCCTCATGACGCGGAACTCGGCGTTACCAATGCGTTCATGGGAGGTTGAGTTTTTTTTTTTTTTTTTTTTTAAGTTAAGAAAGTATTATTCATGCTTATACACAGGCTCCAATCATTGAAACACTGTTTTGTAAAATTTAATTTAAAATTTTTTGATATTGATGCTAATTGCTCCTTTTGTGACAGTTGCCCTGAAACTGTGGTTCATTTGTTTTGGTATTGCCCATTTGTAAGGCTTTTGTGGCAAAGTGTTTGTGAATTTATTGTCAAGACTATTGATGATCAGTTTGTTTTGTTATGGAAACATTTGTTTGGTCTCTTGGAGTATCGAAGAAACAAACACATTCATGTTTATATGATCAATCTTATTCTTTTATTGGTAATATATTCTCAAATATATGAATATGCCATATTCACAAATGTAAATTGTCCTAAAAAAAACAAACAAACAAAAAAAAAAACAAAACCCTGCTTTATGTCCTTTAAAAAAGAAATGGAACATTATATTGACTCAATTCGCTTTTCTATGAAACAAAAGGCAATTAAAACTCTGAGAATTTGTAATCTCTTTAATATCTTTTTATTTAGTAATATATTTTTATTATTTATATAGAAATGTACTAAGCTCCCTCTGAGATGGACAAATGCTTGTGCTATATTCTTGATGTTTGTAAGTATATGTAACATTATTATTTTTAATTGAAAAAATATATATATATATTAAAAAACAAAAACATGGGAGGTTGAGATTCTGGGTGAATTTCAGTCATGTTTATTTGAACCTTATAAATGTCTGAATGTTTATGATTACTACACAGTAGGCCCAATATGTGAATTGTTGTGAATAAGTGAAAATGAAACTTGATTAAACTTGCTTTACTTAGCCTGCTGTGACTAATGAAATTACTGTATGTAAAGCCTCTGACCATCCCAGTCAAGCTACTTGAATCATAATCTTGACGTATACTGCTTTATTTTTCCCATACGCTCCTCTGTAATGGGGGAACTAAACATAAAGAAGCTATCATTCCAAAACAGTTATATATATCCTGGTTATTCACATAGGATAAGAACTAATATTTCACACTTTTGCGTCATTTAATAATATTCATATTTAATTGAACACTTGAATATATAGATTCACATTGAGTCCATTGTTTAAAAGGCCCAGCAGAGGTTGTATTTCCTTCGCCAGCTGAGGAAGTTCAACCTGCCACAGGAGCTGCTGAAACAGTTCTACTCTGCCATCATTGATTCCGTCCTCTGCACTTCAATAACTGTCTGGTTCAGCTCAGCTACCAAATCTGATCTCAGAAGACTGCAGAGGGACGTCCGGATTGCTGAGCAAATCACTGGTACACCCCTCCCCACTCTCCAAGAACTGTACTTATCCAGAGTGAGCAAAAGAGCTGGCAAAATCACTCTGGACCCCTCACATCCAGCACACTCCCTCTTTGAACTGTTGCCGTCTGGTCGACACTACAGAGCACTGAGCACCAGGACGGCCAGGCACAGGAACAGTTTCTTCCCTCAGGCAATCACTCTCATGAACACTTGACAATAAAACGTGGAACACACAACACTATCACACATTTATTTACTTAACACACATACTTATTTACTTTTCAAATTTGCACATAACATACCTGTACATGCAAAATGGTCTATTTTGCATATTGTGTTTTTGCTATTTTGTACATATTGTATATTACATATTGTATATTATTCTTTTTATTATCTGTGTCTTGTCTTGTCACTGTCATTCTGTCACTAAAACAAATTCCTCGTATGTGTAAACATACCTGGCAATAAAGCTCATTCTGATTCTGATATAGAACTATATATAGATGTGAATTTACTCCTGCTGTGGTTCATTATGAGTAGATGCAATATGAATATTATAGTAGATTATAAACTTCTGGAAGGTTCCCTATTGTATACAGCAATACTTATTAATTGTCTGTTCTGTGCACTGGCAAATCTGTGATATTGTATGTTTCATGAGTTATCAGACAGCCTGGTAAATCTAAGACTACATATTAAATTGTATTCTGCTTAATTTCACCACAGGGATCTCCCTTCAGTCTATGCTAACTGACATAGGACACTTCTGGAGCCCTTTTCTGAAACGTACTTATTTAGCTTTACTTTTGTGTTTCACCAGGTCTGGCTTCCAACACCCTGCCACTAAATACAGAGGTGTTAATCTCAGCAGCATTAAGATTAATGTCCCATCAACACCCACTGAAGAAATTTAAATGCATATATCAGTTGGTCACACCCATTCCTTTATCCTGACTGCCATCTGTGATCTGACATTACAGCTTACGAATACAATGCGAACACTTTTAAGTAGGTTTACCTGATTGTTTTTACCTGATTTGACTTCTGTTCAGGGATCCAAAGGTGCTTCATCAGTAGACAGATTCACTTATCAGCTTCTGAGCTTTGAGCTGGATGCATTATCGATCTGCGTTTCATGAGGTCTTGACTGAAAACAATCAGCAGAGTTTAGAAATCATAAAATGAAAGCAATAATAAATTTGCATTATTCAATATTTACTTTTTCCCCTTTGTGGTTCTGGGCTTCAACCTTTATAAATGCATTATAAAGGCTTGTGCCTACGTATATGCCTTTAGTGTTGCTAACTTTCAGTGTTGTATTTTCTGAAGTTATTTCTTACACATGTTTCCGTGTATCCAGTTACTCCTTTCTCCCTTCCCCCTCTCCTTTTACCTGTTTGTACCTGCCTCAGCGTGTGGACACACCCAGCACCTCTCATCTTACCAATCACAGTGCAGCACAGATACACTTAGAAGGTCCACTTCCTGTTTCTGTGTGAGAAAGGAGTCTACACAAGCCTTGTGAGGAAAGGTGATATGTCTTGGACTGTAGGACCAATAATCAGGCAGCTGTTTTAGTTACACTGGATTGCTGGACAGCGCAAAGGAGTTCCTGAACACCTTACCTTGGGTAGAGATGTGTGTTCCTCTGTTCCTTATGTCCAAGTAGCAGAGAAAGTGAGAAGGAAGAGGAGGGAGGATCCATGTCCTTCTGTTCAGACTTGTTTGGGAATTTGAGGAGGGAGGAGGGGAAGGAACCCTGAGAGAGTGGAACGCGGAGAAAAACTTCTGTCAGTGGTGTAAACATTTGGAGCTTATATTTTAGAAGAACAGAATGAGCTAAGAAAGACGTAGGTCAATTGAGATTATCAGTAAAACATTTATCTCACTCTCCACACTGATCCACTCAGTGAGCACGCGCAGGTATGTGGAACGTTTGTGTGTTGTGCAATTCCTGTTAGTTCTTCGGCAAGAGAGGGAGAGTGGGAGAAGGAGAACGCTGTCTTCTCCAAAGACACTGCTCAGGTGAGATTTATGCGAAAAGTCCTTAACATTCTTCCTTTTGGATTCTAAAAGTGATCATACTTTGATTGACGCAAAGACTCATAAGTAAATGACTCAGCATGACTGAAGTTTGCAGTGCTTTTGGTCTATCAACTATGATTTACTCATAATGTTGTCAGCCATGTTAACATTTTCGTTGTTGCAGATAATTTCAGTGGCCTTACTTTGTTAGTTTATTGAAAGCGATATAATTGGTTGTACTAAGGTATATTGATTTAAAATGCAAGGTATAAGATGTTTTAAGATGGTTCTTGGCATGGATTGAATTGTGGTCCTTACTCATTGTAAATAGTATTTTATTATGTTATACAATGCTATAAGACTTTTGCGGTCATTTCTTGAAGTGGGACGTTGTGCTTATGTTTTTGTGACTGCAGAATTTTTCTAGAAAATCCAAAGCTCGTTATGAGACACATTCTGCAACTCTTATACAGTTCAGTTTAAGAATTGGACCAATATAATTAAATATACACCAACTGTGCCCTTGCATATTAGCTTAGAAATTATTGATCATAAAACTTTTCATATTCTTGTGCCTGTTTTGTTATTTTGTGTCTGGTAACGTACAACAATAAACAAACAGTGAACGTCAGTAAATATAATTATCCCTGACAGGTTGTCTAAATTATGTTGCCATGGGAACCAAACGCACAAATCGGACCATCGAGGATTCTTTACGACTGCCACGCAGCCCAGCTACTCCTGACAGGGGCAATCAATCAAATGAGTGGATAAGTTGTGAGGCCAGACCTCAAGCTGGTCCAAAAATCCAAGTTGAAAGAGAGAGGGGAGGGGAAGAGTGGAGAGCTAGAGAGATGGACAGAATACGGGGCAGACCAAGAGAGGGAAGGAGGGATGTGGAGCAAGACCAGAGAGAAAGGGAGAGATTTGCTCAATTCAAAGGTAGAGCAGATGAGATGGACTTGAGAGAAAGGGACCGAAGGAGAGAGGAAGGCAGATATACAAATGGAAGAGCTGCAACTATACAACAGCATGAACAGTACAGAGAAAGAGAGAAGGGAGACACTTTCCCTAGGACTGTGAGACAAAGCAATGAAAGAGAAAGAAGACCAAGATATTCTGTTGATCAGAGTAGTGAGAAATTGATGGAGAGAGGTATTGGAAGGTTGAGGGAAGTAGACATGACTGAAATTGAAAGAGAGAGAGGAAGAGAACGAGCCAAAAAGATGGACAAAAATACCCAGAAGTACAGAGAAATGGAAAGGCAGAGAGAGAATGAGAGAAGAAGATTAAGGGAAGAGATGAAAAGAAATGCAGAAAGAAGATTAGAGGAGGAAGATTTAGACAGAATAAGGTGGGACCCTGGTAAGAGGGAGCGAAGAGGAGAGAGACACAGAGAGGTCAGTGACAATGATCAACAGATCTTAAGAAGACGAGAAAAAGACCGGGATCGAGTCAGACCCAGAGACAGAGAAGACCGGTTTTATTCCCCACAAACAAGGAAAATTACAGTGGGAGATAGAGAGAACTTTTCAGACAGAGAGGAGAGAGATGAAAGGAGGAGGGCATTGCGGAACGAGAGACACAGATACACAAAGAGTGAGGGAGATACGGATGGGGAAAAAGAGAGAGAGATAACAAGAGAGGAGGATGCTGTGACTCTCAGACTTGATGGCAGAGGTGAGGTAGACAGTGAAAAAGAAAGAACAGGGAACAAATTCAGAGAAAGAGAGAGGCGTAGAGAGGTGGAAAGGAAGAAGGAAAGAGATAGAAGAAAGGAGAAAGAAACAGCCCTGCAATTTATTGGGAGAGAAGGCAATAAAGAAAGGACGATGGAGAGATACAGAGAGAGAGATGTGAGAGAGAGAGATTGGGCCAGACAGGAGAGAGGACCTGATGGACAGAGGGATCGATTAAGGGGCACTGAAGATAGAAGAAGAGAGAAAGAATTAAATGAAAGAATGAGGAGAGAGCATGAGAGAGAGAGAGCACGCATACCTCCTGCAGAGAAAGAGATGGACATATCTGAGGAATGGGCAGACAGGCAGAGACGAAGCTGTTATGAGGAAGAAACAACAGGAAGAAGTAGCCAAACGTGGAGACAGACAGACAGGAAGATTCATGAGGAAGCCCAGAGCAGCAGCGAGTGGGTGCCAGGAAGTGATGTAGAGCGTGACCATCGAAGGAGAAGACTTAAAGACAGCTTTGAAGAGAGAGAGAGAAAGAGCACTTCTGAGAGTGATGGGGAGAAAAAGAGAAGTGAGGAAGGACAGGATACAGCATGGGGGCTAAGGAAAGAAGAGGTAAGAGAAGGCGCTGAAAAAGAGGAAATGGAGACAGAGAGAGAGAAAGAAAGAGAAAAATCTGAGAGCAAAAAGAGACCACACAGGAAAATGTGGCTGGAGCCTCGATCAGGAAGAGAGAGGACAGAGTCATTACAGGAAGACTTTAAAGAGAGAGAGCAAGCCAGGGAGAGATATGCACAGAGATACAAAGAGCAAAAGACATCAAGAAGTGAAGAAGAAATGTCCATAGAAAGGAAGAATGAAGAAGTAACAATAGTGCTGGAAGACAGGCATATGGAACAAGATAGCACCGCAGAGTTTATGATGGATGTTGATACTGAGAATTTGGAACAAAGGATTACAAGTGATGAGATGGTCTTTGATAGTGAAGCTTGGTTAGATGTACCCTGGCAGACTGAGGCAGAAAATATGGCTGATAAAATGGAGGGGAGTGACAGAGAGGAGGAACAAGGGAGCGATAGAAATGTTAACTCTGAGGGTGAAGAAGGAAGTGAGGGAGCGTGGAATGAATGGAGGGACAAAGTGACATCAGGAGATGATGGTTTTGTGACTGTGTCCAGTGGTGCGGAAGAGGATGAGACAGAGGAGGACAGGTTTGAGGATTGTACAGAATTCTGGGATGGCGGAGATAGAGAGGGTCTAGATAGGCAGTCACCCACAAGCACCCACCAAAGAGAGGGAGAGATTGAAACCAGAATGACCAAAGAGAGAAGTGACCATACAGTCACTGTCTTTTGTGTGGTTGGTCAAACTCTTCCCAGGTCAGGATCCAACCAAAACCCACTCTTGGATCACATGGAGCAGGAGGAGACCAGTCAGGACTCATCTTGGGAAATGGGTGGTGTTGGTGGTGATCAGGATGAAGTACCAAGTGGAGACACAGAGGCAGAAAGCACGAGCACAGACCATGGCCTCGGTTTGTCTGAAGAGGACATGTCAAGCAGCCATGACACTAAATGCATTAATGCAGAATCTGACCAAATGACCAAGGAAGTTACCCCATCAGAGGACTTAGTAATTAGTGGTGAGGTAATTGCAGAAAAAGACACTGAACCACACCCCACAGAATCTATTGAGACATTGACCCAGATTGAGGATCATGAGAATGCTCAGATGAAAATGACAGATGGAGAAAACCAAGTGGAAGGACAAAATGAAATGGAAAATAGTTGCCATTTAAAGGAGACAGACGGTCCGGAGAATAGAAAGCGCTTCTCTGCTGCTCCACATGTCAAATGGGCTAAGAATGTACTCAGTGAGATCTTGGGTTCTACTGAGGAAGGGACCCTTATCGTACCTGGACCAAGCACACTTACTGAGCAGACAGGTGAGACTGAGGCTGAGACTGAAAGTCAGGGAGACTCACCCCTCTATGGCAATGTCCAGAAACCCCGCAAGCACAACCATGACAGAAAATGCATAGACCCTGAGTTACAGCATTTCAAACCAGAGGACACGAAGACAGACATACTGGTAGGAAAGGAAATTTTCTTACAGGTAGAGGGGCAGTCGGAGGGAGAAGAAGAACTGGAGCTACTCTCTGCCAGTCCAGACCTGCAGAGTCTCTCCTCCGATAATGAGACAGATAAGGAGGGAAGCACTAACAAAGAGAAGAAACAGAAGAAAAAGGCAATGTGGACAATTCTAGGATCTAACAGCTTCCGAGAATTGGGGAATGAAGTTTGGGGAAGGAGGGCTGGGATCCGAAGGACATTGCAAAAGCAGAATGAAGAGGAAGAGGAGGGAGAAGGAATTGGAAGGGACCGCAGAACCCGAGTCTTCACAACAGGTGAGAGGAGTCTGGATGTAAACTGGGTGGATGTCATTTGAATATGTTTTAAAAGTGTGCAGTTCAGATTCTTACAGGGCTTAAAACAGCATAGATACTTTTAAACACTTGTACATTTTTGTTTTAGGCATAATGCTTTTGTAAAGAAACAACTTTCTCTTTGCTATTTTGCTATTTTGCAAATCAAGTTATCAGGTCAAGCAACCTCAGGGAAACAAATAACAAGCACGTTTCATGCACAATTCAAATAAACCATTTTCAGATTTTGCTACTTTGTTCCAAGAGAAAAGTTTTGCGGTCACAGGTAGAAGTCATTAAACCCAAACCCCACTGAGAGTCCTATTTTGTAAATGAACAAGTTTATATTTTAGGATGCATGAAATGTGTATTATCAAGAGGTTGCCATGATAAATGAAGCATCATAGATGACTTTACAAAGAAAAATGTTAAAATGCCCTTCCAAGAATTGGATCTCACTTAAAAGCCTGTAAGTCACTTTACATGTGATGGTATTCACCAAAATAGAATCATTTTCATAAAGCAGCTCCGACAGGCATCACATTTCCTTAGGTGATTGCTTCTGTTGGGTGAAAATGGACTACTAATATTGAGTCAAGAATGGATAGTTTTGTTTGTTGACAGTGGCCTCAAGTTGACTCGCAATGTAGCTAGTATTAGTCACTTTATTGATACTGGCAATGCTATTATGCTTTGTTGTATGATGTCTTGTGCTAAACTTTGCCATAATTCTCTTGTGCAGATAATGAATATGATAGTCTGAGTTTCTCCTGGAGTGAATTAGATCTGAGGCAAGTAAACCTTCTACATCAGTGTGCTAAATGAAATTTGATGAGAAATTATTGGTGAATGTCTTATCATAAGAGATTTGTGCTTTTGCTTTGAGCTATTCTTCCATCCATCCATCCATTCATCTCTCCGTTCATTGACACTAAGGCATTTACTAGAACCTAATATACACATTATACATCCGTACATAGTCTTGGTTCTTATTATATGACGCTTATTTAACTCTTTTCTTTATCTCTTCCAGGTCTGTTAAAGAGACACTTAGAAGGACAAAAATGAGGACCTCGAAATTTTACAGTGAGTTTGTTTACTTTTGGGTTTACGGCCAGATATACTAAACTGTTTGCGTCTTCTCAATTTAAGCCACATGCATGTGGCTTCATGCAAAGTATGTCCTCTCCCACGTACGTATTAATTCGAGGGAGGATTTCACAAAAAGTGGGAAGTTAGGGGAAAAACAGTGTGAAGTAATAGGAAGTGCTGTTTGATATACTAAATTGGAAAAAAGTGGCCAGACTTGCGTGGAGTGCATGCAGTGCAGAATGAATTTAGTCATTTTGTGGCTGCATCAAGTTGTATTTTGTGCCGCGCCTCCTGACACAAGTAAATCTGGCTCTCAGAGAGCTGATCTGTCACTTTCACGCAGAGCTGAGCTGATTCATCTTTCCAAAATCCAGTGAACTATGGATAGTTACATACTTCCACTTCTTATTACATTATTGCATAATCATTTTGCATTGTTTTACATGGAAACATAAGGGACATAGAAGGTTAATATTGAAGGTTATATTCTACCAAAAGATCAACTGTAAATCTATTTGATGAGGGGCATTACAAGCTAGGTGAACATGTTTTAAGGTACAATATGATTCACGGGGATGTGCACATGAAACACCACACATTTTTATTCATGCACACTTCTGTGCAGATAGCCTGGGGTAAATTCAGGCTAATTAGCCAAATATGTGCATATAGCTCAAGGGCTTGCTGATATATAACTGTTTCCATAACTGAAGTGGAGTATAAATGTATATAAAAAAAGCAGCCTCTCCAGCAGCAGAACTTTTTGCTGACGTGCCTGTAGTGTTCACATTTGTTGAAAAGAAGAAGAGTCAAGTTGTGTACATCTTCCCTCCTTATGGGCAGGTTTGTGCATGTAAACCTGCAGAACAGCTGTTGAATTACACTTGAATTCTAACTGGTCTATGTGGAACTTGTCATTGTTTCTAGGCAAGAATGTTGCCTGAACATGTTGCACTACTGAGTGTGCTTTATATGCCAGTCATTTTGTTATACAAAGTTAAATAATCCAAGAGAATTTAATAAGGTCCCTGTTTACTTACTTTATTTACTTAACCAAGGTCTTATGTGTCTCTGCCTCTCTCAGATTCCCAGTTGTATCAGCAGTACAACGAGGTGGTCCAGAACAGGGAGCTCATTCATCAGTCTCATTCTGATGCTAGCTCTGTGTTTGGAGAAGTCCATACTTTGTCAGCATCCTCATCTCCGTCTCATTCTCCTACTCTGGCTCGCCGGCCCCTCCCAGCTCTTCCTCCTGTGCTCCACCCCCATTCCATATCTCCGTCTCCAAACTCTGTCTCCAGTGGGAGTGGGTCATTGGCCGTACCTCATGACACTCGTCAGAGGCCCACATCACCTCGGCTGTCCAGGTCGTTCGCCTCCTCGCCCATGCTGTGGCAGGAACTGCCCGGAGTGAGGAACAACCCTGATCTCAAACACCTCAGCGAGGATGAGAGACGCCTACAGGAGGTACTGTGCTGCTTTAGTCCAAGTGTGAGGTTGGATTAGAGATGTCTCCTGGTTTACAAAGCACAAATTTGATCAACTGTCTGTTGTAGGTGAGATTTGAAGTGGTGACATCTGAGTCATCATACTGTAGCAGTCTGGATATTGTAGTGGAGCACTTTGTCAAGTGCAAACAGCTCAATGTGCTCTTGACTACTCAAGACAAAAACTGGCTTTTTTCTAAACTCAGTGATGTCAGAGCCGTCAGTCACAGGTAAGAATGAACATTACTATGACATAGGGGTGCTCGTGGTTCAATCTAATCTGTAGTGCATGTGCAGTTTCTACGAACATGAATTTTATACTTTTTCAAAACAAGATGTTGGAAGTAGGAGGTTCTGTTAGTCAGTTCTGTGATTTTTAGGATATTGAGCTGGTTTGACCCTCCATAAGCTCAAAGCATATAGAATCTTTAATCTAACCCTAGCATTTCAACTATACTTAGGAGACTTTTAAGCAGTCCTTTGGTGTAACATGAATTTGTAACATGAACTCGTTTTAGCAATAAATAAATAAATAAATAAATAAATAAATAAGAAAGAGAGATAGGATCTTATAATCCCAAGGTCTAGAAATGGGAAATTCCTTACCTCAAAACAAAGACAGCCATTATACTCTAACAATATTTTGGGATGAAATAGACATGACAGAATGTTAACAAAACTGTTCTTATGTAGTTTTTTCCAACTTTCCATGTTACATCACTAAAGAAATACAGTAAAAAAAAAATAAAAAATCCAGTAACTTCCACCTCCCCAAAGGCTTTGGTATTCATCTGATTCAAAAACTGAGACAAATGAGATATGTTAATATGTCTACAGGTAAAGCATTACCACAAATTCTTCCCTATGAAAAAAGTCCCATCTCTGAAAGGATGAATTTAGAGCTTTAGAATTTAGAGGGCTTCTGGTATTAGCTGATACTAATACTGATGTAATACTGACATCCTCACAGTAAATGAGCCTGTTCTCTACAAGATTTTGTTCTTTGTTTCGTTTTGTTCTTTATTCTGTTCTAATCTGTAAATTTATTGTGTTGTGCAGCTTCTTTTCCCAGCTAGAGGAAAGAGTGGAGAGTGACATAATGCACTTTACCGTGTGTGACATCATCATCAAACACTGTCCACGATTCCGATCAGTCTATGTACCCTACCTCACCAACCAGTCATACCAAGACAAGACATATCAAAGATTAATGTGAGCTTCATCTATGTGGATACCTTAGAGCTTAAATATGTGGTAGTCTGGGAAAACTGGTCAGATGTCTGGGAAAACTCATTGGATGTCGTTGTGTCTGAATTCTGGCAAACAGCCAAAAAAGGCCAAAAATCAGGTTTTGACCAACATCATGGTTTTCTGCCTATAATATACTTTGACACAACTTTAAGAAATCATATTTCATCAAAACAAAGTGGAAGTGCTTCATTTATTTTTTAACCTTGCCTAGGCTTTTTGCAAAGACCTCATCAGGTCAGAAGCCATTTTCACTAACGTGGTGGTTAAAAACAGTATGTTTGCCTAAAGATGTCTAAAACCTTACAAGCTAAGTGTGATTTTCTCACACGCTGAATGTAACACATTGATTAGGTTGTTGAATACTGCCTGTCAAATGTCCTGGATGCGCAATGGAATCGTTAAATGCTCTTCCTTTTCACTTTTGGGTTTAACCAAATTTTAAAACTTTACATGTAGCTGAGATACATGCAGAAGAGAAACAAAAAAAGCATGTAGTTTTTAGAACTATATACAGTATATAGTACAAAATATCAAAATTAAATTATGTGAAGGGTTTTCCCCAGCTACCACACAAATAACCAGTGTAATACTGTTGTGTTTTTTTTATTCTTTACTTCTTTGCCTCTCTCACATTATTCGCTTATTCTAAATCCCTCATACTTACCCACTGGTTTCCTTTACAGGAATGAGAATACTGGATTTCGCCACATAGTGGAAAAGTTGGAGCAAAGCCCCAAGTGCCAGAGACTTCCTTTACGCTCTTTCCTTATCCTCCCTTTCCAGAGAATCACTCGGCTTAAACTGCTAGTACAGGTACTCTATCTCTTTAAATCACACACTGCAGGTGTGATTCTCTGTGTCATTTCTTCTCTTATCTTAGATATTTCTCATTGCAATAGCCTGATATAGTCATACTATTCTTACAAAGGACAACTGCACTGAGATAAGAAATGAGCCTTATAAAATTGTGCTATAAAATAATTTCACAGTATTAAAAAAATAATTCTTTTGATGCATAGAAATGAATAATAAGGCTTCCCTCCATACTATCATCAGTGGCCATGACGTTTAAAGTGTCCATCTCAACCTCAACACAAAAATATTATAATTCTATCTACATATTATGTAAGAATATATGCCAGTTTGTTAGGTACACCGATACTGTACCCACACTCATTGGGCATTTTATCAGATACACTTATTATATAGGTTTGTATTTTTTGGTATACAATTACTGACTGTTGCCCATCTGTTGCCATTCGCAATTTATTATCCATCCTCTACTCTGGATCAGCAAAGGAAAAAGACCACCATACGACCACTGCTGACTGAATGTAGGGGTGGACTATTACAAGCGCAGTAGTGACATCAAGACAGCAGTGGTCCTGTGGTCAGAAACGTATATAGAGGACAATTAAAAATTGTGCATGGGAAAGATGAGGTTAAACACCACTGCATTTTTGTTGTGCCTGATACACTTTTACCAGCAAGCAACACATACATCATTTCCCTTTCACTGCTGTGCTGTGAATAGGTTTATTGCTTGGAGCTGACTGATAGTCCAGTCTGTTGAATAGACAAGCAAGCTGATTTTATTTTGTGTTAAATGAAGAGGAATATTCAAATAAGAGCCAAAAAAAAAAAAAAAAATACAGAATCTGAGACTAGGTTTTGAGACTCTTTCAAGACTTTGGGTTCAGCTTTGTTTCATTTGTTGATGAATTTAAAGCCAACTTTGTTTCTTTGTGGCAAGTGTCAGAATACTGCCTGCCAAATGTAAATGTTTAACTCTCTATCCAGGCTGTACTTTTTAAATGACATATTAATTCACTTTTTTTAACAATTTATTTCACTTTCTTTCCTGCACTTGCTCTGTCCGGTAGAATATCGTAAAAAGAACGGCTCCTAAGACAGTGGATGAGGCACAAGCAATTAAAGCCATGAAATTACTGGAGAAGGTAAAACACACACACACACACACACACACATATACACACACCCACACACACACTGTAGGGGTTAATCAGTTATTCTTCATCTCCTTTACAGATGATTCAAGACAGTAACGACAGTATATCTCAGATGAAGAACATTGAATCACTGGTGTCCCTCAATGCGAAAGTGGACTTTGAGTGCAAGGTGAGTGTGAGCCTCTCATGGTGCATTTACACATAACAGCAAGTTTATACTGTGACCTAATGGTAAAAAAAATCAGCTGGTAAAAGGTTTTCAAAAAAAAATTGTGTAGTGTCATCAAAGTGCAAGGAATTATGAAAAGATCATAACTTATATTAGACCTGACATAAAAAAATTGAACCCTGACACTTTGAAATACTCTGGACCCTTTCAGTACTATTAACCTGAACAGTGTATAACAGTATTTAAGATTAAATCCATTGGATGCCCTGGATCTTGCATGCTTATCTGAAAAAGAATGCAAGATCCAGGGCATGCAATGGATTTAATCTTAAATACTCTTGTGCTAGATATTAGTTGACATTTGATAAGATTCTCTTAATATTTCTAATTTGCAATTTTGAGTAGAAATTGTATTGAAGTGGTGTTAGTGATGATAGTTAAGGACCAAAAATAGCTAATTGTATAAATAGATTGTACTTTCTGTTTTAACTTGCTTTGCCATGTGTGATATTTACTGTACCTGAAAAAAAACCCAAAAACAAACAAAAACTTATTAATCATGAATTTATAAGAGATAAGATTCTCAGTGTGGCTGATACTGGGACATATCATCAGTAAATTCAGAGTCAATTTCCATGTCTATTCAAGCAATACACAATAATATAGTTTAAATAATGAAGTCTTGACTTCTTTAGTTTATTCAATTTACTTAATTATATCTGTGATGCCACGTGTTGACAGTACCCATAATGCTATTTTTGCAGCCTTATGAATTGGCTGAAATCGCTATTACTATTATTTATTCTTTTTTTTTTACTTTGTTTATTGTATCATTTGCTTATATATTGTCATTTGACATTTTGGTAATTGTATTGATTTTATACTTATGTTTATTTATTCTTATTTCAGTTATTTATAAATGATTTTATTTAATTCATTATTATTATTAATATTGTACACAAGTCATCTTATATACAGGTCAAAATAATTTTATAATAGGTTCGACGAACTCCTGAAAAGGATTGTTATTGGAAGACAAAGAAACCCAAAAATGAGCATTAAAAGAAATATCTAAATATATAGTGTATGGCCAAAAGTATGTGGACACCTGACCATCACACCCATATGTGCTTGTTGAACATCCTATTATGAGTTAGTCCCACTTTGCTGTTATAATAACCTCCACTCTTCTGGGAAGGCTTTCCACTCGATTTTGGAGTGTGGCTGTGGGGATTTGCCCCTTCAGCCACAAGAGCATTAGTGAGGTCGGGCACTGATGTTGGGCAAGAAGGCTCGGTGTGCAGTCAGTGTTCCAGTTCATCCCTAAGGTGTTCAGTGGGGTTGAGGTCAGGACTCTGCAGGTCACTCGAGTTCTTCCATGCAAACCTTGGCAAACCATATCTTTATGGACTTTGCTTTGTGCACAGGGGCATTGTCATGCTGGAACATGTTTGGGCCCCTTAGGTCCAGTGAAGGGAAACTGTAATGTTAACCAAAGACATTCTAGACAATTGTGTGCTGCCAAGTTTGTTGCAACCATTTGGGGAAGAACCACATGTGAGTGTGATGGTCAGGTGTCCACATACTTTTGGCCATATCATGTATGTGTATATGTGTACATGTGTGTATCAGACTCTGCCACTGATCAGTCAGTCACGAAGGCTGGTGAAAGAGGGTCCAGTCACAGAGCTAAGAGACTTCACAGTAAAGGAGAAAGAGAGAAGTGCCTATATACACCTCTTCAACGACTACTTGCTTCTCTCATTACCCAAAGAGTAAGTTTCTAAATCTATCTTTCTTTAAAATTTCATATAAATAAAATACATTAACTTATACACAGTGCATAACACATTGTATAATTGGCTAAACTAACCTATTACAAATGAATACACTACTATATCTCCTGTTTTTGTAGAGGTAGTCGGTTTACAGTGATTGATCACGCTCCTGTATCAGATCTGAGAGCTGAAAACTGCAGAGTCAAGCTTCATTCACTACAGAAGAACCTCTTTCTCCTGCACATGGCACATAGAGCCCTGCTACTACGAGCAGAAACACAGTGAGTGTGAAAAAATACTTCCTGAAACACATTAGATATGTTCATTTTGAAATATTTGTGATGTATTTAGTGATTCTGATACTAATTTGTTGCTTGGTGTTGTATTTTTTCATTTTCACTTGAGAAATTAGCAGTAGTCCGCAAAGCTGATGTCATAGGGGGGCATTATTAGTGAAGTTACAACGTTTAATAGCAGAAAAAAAAATTCAACAATCTCAAACATAAATGATAACAGTGAGGTTTTGCTGTTAGCTCTTAAAAAAGAGCAAGAGCTTCTTTTCTCACTCTGCATTTTCCAGCAACTTTTAATGTCATATTACTGAGAAATCTAGTGTAGAAGTTGTGGAGACAACAAACATTGGACTTAAAGTTTCAGTTCCACAATGTGCATTTGTGTTGAGTTACGGCTGAAAGGAAGCTCAGGAAGCTGATCTGTTTGAGCGGAGTGTACAGGTGAGAAAGTGAGAGATCTGGACACACTAAAGTGCTGCTACATCACTCTCTTTATTTAGAGATGAAGCAAGGGCTAAATCCACTGGCAACACTATCAACAGGTCAGATGGCATTGTGGGTAACACAGGAAATTGCTAACCAACGTGAAAATAGAACAACATATCAAGGAAAGAAATCAATTACAAAATAAGTCACATCTTAATTATAAGTCATTCAGGGTGGATTTTTCCTTTAATGTTTATTGATTCGTTTTTGTATATAGACTGGACCAATTATGCATGATACTTTATATTTGTAAGCACTGTATAGTACAATAAGTGACTGATTTATTTTCAGGTGCATGTGTGAGCCAGATGTGATCCGGTATATTATAGCAAGTGCCTACCTAGGTTAAACATGCCAGATTGATATTCAAGCAGTAATTAGAGATATCAACTAACCATCTCCTTGATTCTGAAGGGCTGATAAACTGCGTTGGATCTCTGCACTGTCTCGCCCTCATCCTGAAATTGACTTCAATGCCGCACAGGGTATGTGTCATTTCTTTCCAGAAGGGAAGTCACGTCATAAAAACAAGGCAAGACCCATCTGTTGAAATATCTTGCCTTTCCTCCTACACAGACATTCCACAGATGCAGTGTATTAGAGCATTCATAGCCCAGCAACCTGATGAGCTCAGCCTGGAGAAAGCTGACGTCCTGCTGGTTCATCAGCAGAGCAGTGATGGTGAGAATCTGTGTGTGTGTGTGTGTGTGTGTGTGTGCTGACACTTACAGTTATAACTGTTCAGTGTTACCATATCCAGTTTAAACACCTTTAAATGTCTCCTTTAAATGTCTTCTAATTTTTTATTTTTACATCACAATGCATGCATGGGTGGGGCACCAATAATATTAACCAAGGTATTGGAGGAGGTGAGTAATCCATGATTGACTGTTGATTAGAAAATAGGTCTGGTGTTTATTTTGAAGCCATCACTTTTCATAATCTAGTAAAATTCCACTGGATTAATCTCCAGCCATACATTATTTCTGCCTAAATATTTTATTTTAATACAAAATGTTATGGGAATTATGTTCGTACTTGTAATAGTAAGTTAAAATTTAAATGCTGAATAAATCATGGATACCTAGATACACTCATGAAAAAATGTGGAAAAATATTAGCTGTAATTTTAAATATGGCCAACACTATGTGGACGCCTGACCATCATACCCATATGCTGGCCTTCCCCAAAACTGTTGCTACAAAGTTAGAAGCACACAATTGTTTAGAATGTCTTTGTGCGCTGTAACAATAAGATTTCCCTTCACTGGAACTAAAAGGCTCAAACTTGTTCTAGCATGACAATGCCCCAGTGCACAAAGCGAGGTCCATGAAGACATGATTTGCCAAGGTTCATGTAGAAGAACTCGAGTGGGCTGCACAGAGTCCTGACCTTAACCCCACTGAACACCTTTGGGATGAACCAGAAAGCTGGCTGTGCACCAGGCCTCCTCACCTGACATCAGTGCCTGACCTCACTAATGCTCTTGAGATCGATTGGGCATATCCCCACAGCCAAGCTCCAAAATCTAGTGGAAATCCTTCCCAGAAGAGTGGAGATTATTATAACAATAAAGGGGGACTAAATCTGGAATAGTATGTTCAAAACGCACATACGGGTGTGATGGTCAGGTGTCCATGTATTTACGGTCATATAGTGTACATTTCAGAATATACTCTTTGGCTACACTAAATTGCCCTTCAGGTGTGAATATGTGCGTGAACGTAGGCGTGAACCTAGGCATCCCACCCAGTGTTCCCAGGATAGACTCTGGATCCACCATGACCCTGACCAGGATAAAGTGTTTGCTGAAGATGAATGAATGAATGAATGAATATACTAATGACTGAATTCTCTTTCTGAAGGCTGGGTGGAGGGAACACGTCTATCAGACAGACTTCGCGGATGGGTTCCTGAGTCTCACCTGGAAATAATAGTGAGTGAAAAAGCTCGTCAGCGCAACCTGATAGACACGCTGAAGATTACAACTGCAACAGCCACAGTGTGAAACATTTGCAAGCATCTCATTTGGAGCTGCTGTGTCTTACATCTCCACTCAACAATCTGAAGCGGTCAAAGACTCTTCTTGTTTAACTCTTCAAGAGCCATGATAACCACTCCTAGGACACTAGATCAGGGATCTTCAACATGTTATAAGCTTTACATTGCATTAAGGTATTACTGGTTCCTTGATTGTGAACTATTACTTAGGAGAACTTGGGAGTCTGCAGTAAATAGCCGACTCTTTCAATAAGACCGTATAGATTTTTATAGGCAACATTTCTATACCCCTGATGCTTGACTGCTAGGGATAAAATGTGTCCATGGTGTCTGAAACACAGAGGTCATGGGACACAGTGTACATGTTTCGCTTGTACAGAAAATGGCGTATGTTTATAAACCAGTGTTGTACTTAGAGTGATGCACATTCTTGAGGAACAAGTATGTCAACATCCTCTTTATTCTGACCAGCACAGCATTAATATGTCATAAAAATTGACTTACCGCTGTACCTCAGATGGTTTTATTTCAGAGCTCAACATTTTCTGACCAGGTGTATTACATGATATGTAGGTACATCATTGGGAATATACTTTATGGCTCAGTGGGAATGAACTATATTACACAAATAGGTTGTGGCAAATATTATAAATATCCAATAACTGATATATGTGAGCGTTATTTGCACTAGCATCATACTGTATCAAATGCTGTAATTCATTATGTAATTGAAAATTAAATTGAAATCAAAGAAAAAAGGCAGAAATCAGATAAACAGGATTCAGTAGGAAATCACTTTAGTGTCATTTATAATCAGACAATTCAACAGGACATTTCTTTTGTTTCTGTTTCAGCATGACAAAAACAGAATTGAATAAACAGTTTCTTGGCTCATGATGAGATAAAACATTTAGATTTACAAAAAAAAAAAAAAAAAGAGAGAAACAAATTGTTGAGTGTATCGCTACAGACATCAACCTTCACAGAATAACTAGACTATCCTTCTACAGTTTAAAACGTCTACAGAAATTGATTGGTTCCTGAGGCATAACTGAAATGTGCAGCAGCCCCAACCCGTAATCAATGGTAACGAACATCAAGATAACATCAGAGGTACAAATACACTATTTAATGATGGGGATGACTTCGAGGTGAATAGTGCTGTTTCTGCAAGCTTTCTGCCTTTTCCCTGAACTATGGGAAATCAGAGTAGTCATGAGTATTATGCTTTAAAACCATACACACACAATTCTGAGACGCACACTCAGCAAGTCATTCAGATACACTCGTAGCAGACACACATGAGCTATACACATACACATCTGAACTATGTGATACTATTGTACCATTCCTTGTTGCTCAGGTGTAATCTCAGTTACTAACTGAGGTTTCTCTATACATTTTTCTCATGCTCGACAGTCAGTGATGTCTAAAAAGAGAGAGGTCACGAGTCAGGGATTTACATGCACCAAAAATGATTGCGTCTTGAGGAAGCCATACAGGCCAAAAGAAAAGAAGTGTCTGAGTTGGTGCAGTTTAGCACAGTATAAAACAAAGAGCACAGGTGTGTGTGTACTCCTCAGACTAGCACTGAACAGTTCATCCACAAGGTAAGTGCTGAGGGACATGTACCACAAACATATACACACACATAGATGGAAACACACACTGGCCTTCTGGAATGTAGCTGAGAACCCCCTGATACAGTACTTCAGTACACAGGACATCACAGAACTATATAGGGTACAGGGCTCATGCCCAAGACAGACAGTTCTCACAATATACAGACGTCTATATACAAGTGACAGTATCTACCAAACAGTCTTCCTGGAAGCCCAGCCCTTTTCAGCTCTGTGTGTGTGCACTGTGGAGAAGAACAGAGGTAATACAGTACAGTTTGATTCAGAGTACACCTGATCATAACACCAGGATGGAGGGTGACAGAGTGGAGATGTGCTCTATGGTGCATTAAAATACAGTGAGGGATTCTATGATACAACAGGTCAGAAATCATTCGCTCCCGACCAATTACCGGCCATCAGCTCCTTTCAACCTGGTGGGAGATAACACAAAGCAAAGGTGACACATTTTTAAAACACTCACATTTACATACACGATTTCAATCAAATTTCAATCAAAGGCACTACAGCAGTTTATTTGTATGTAAATGAAAGACTGAGTGTGTATGGTGCAGGTGTGTGCATGGATTTTACCTATAAGAGATTGGGAGTAGCAGATTGTTCTTCTTCAGCGCCTGAACTTTGCTGCGGGTTTGGGGGTCCAAAGCGATGTAGCAACGCCGTGCATAGTCCAGCAGCTTCTCCTTGGACGGGTCGAACTCGCCTACCTCAGCCAGCTTCTCTGGAGCCACAAGAAGCAGCTCTGCAATGGGGGTTGTGGAGGCCACTGTGTTACGGTCCACACCATGGATCTGGAAGGCCTTGGACATGTTCTTCAGCCGCTGGTACGTCACCAGAATCTTCTTATAGCGGAACAACACCCCAGCAGCATCTTTCACTGTCGAGGAAAAAGGGCAAGAGAGACATTTTAAACACACAGAGCTGAAATTGTTGTGTGCATTTTCCTTTAACGGTACAGTCAGTGTTCCTTTCAAAGCCTAATCTCCAAAACACTTCCACATGCTGTATAGGCTAGAAAATCTGAATGCTATGGCAAGAGGGGGAGCTTTCTGAATAAGCAATATGACTGACAGGAGAGCGGAGATGCATCTTGGCTGGAAGTAGGTGGTTCATATCATTTGCTTTTTCTAACATTTAGAGCCCGCAGTTTTTCATTTATGGACATCTGCAGGCATGCAAGGAGAACTTCCCCAAATATTACAAAATGTGACTTCACACATTTGACTTTAAAACCACCGAGTCTACCTGCAACTACCATTTTCTCTGTCTCTTTCTCAGTCCCTATTCATACACAATGCAAGACAACACTATTACTAATTTATTACTAATTCATGAAATGTTTACATTCACAGGTAATACCTTTAAGCTGTGATCAATTCAGCCAGGACTCTCACCTCTCTGTCTCTCTCTGCCTCTGGCTATTCTGAAGACTCTCCTCCTCTTCAGGGCGGGGTGGCCCCCAGGGGGCCTCCCAGGAGCACCCATATTCCTTATAGTCATGTTTTCCGGCATCACATCCTCCCCAGACATAATTTCATCTTCTTCCAGGTAGCTGTCCTCCAAATATTCTTCGTCTTCTCCCAAAAGTGAGAGTGACTCTGAGGAGTGAGGGAACACTTTACATCAACCAGAGAAATTTACTCACACAAACAAATTACCACACATATTTTGCCATAACCTTTAATATACTGGCTTCTGGAAAACAGTGATACACATTAGCAAAAACTACTCAAATAATAAGAGATAAATTAGGGTACAGAAGTGCGGGTGTTACAAATAGGATATAAACAAAGAGGTAAATAGTACAATGGCCAACTTTACTTTATACACATACCTGGTAGATCATTCATAGATCTGTTGTTACTACTACTGCCACTGCTGCTACCTCCACCTCCATGGCTGTGTAGGAGAGGCTGAGAGTGGGAGGGACCAAACATGGAACTCATCTGGGCACTAATTGGCCCAGAACCAGTGCTCATGACCTTGGCGTTAGTTGGAGGCTGCTGAGCAGGCCGTTGTGGGAAGGACTGACGGTTGGCTGAACGCTGAACCTCTGCTTGCTGTTCTAAAAAGTTAATGATTAAATAGCAGTTAACGCTGATCATTACAGCACTGACACTGCTTAGGATAACACAACATGGACTTTGACATATTGATGTACATTTCCTTTTACATATATAAGTAAATGAATAAAATGTTCAGACTTAATACTTTCATTAATTCATTCTTCTACAATTCTTCTCAATTCATTCTTCTATGCATATAAATATATATATATGTACTGCTATGACAGCAAGTTCCCAGGCTACGGTGGAACAATAGCATAATCAGAGCGCTCAGATCGCTGGTTAAGGCACCTTTAACAGTGCGCTGAAGCTAAAAACTCTGATATGAAAAAAGCCTTTACCACGTTCATTCTCTCGTCGTCTCCTCCACGAGAAACTGCGAGCATCATTACCTAAATGAAAACAGAAATAAAAATATAACAATATCAAGCAACAAGAAATTTAAGACTTATGATACAGTCAACTCCTGAATTACTGGCCCCCTTCATGAAAAGAAGCAACATTACACAACATTACACACAATGATTAAAATTTTTTTTTACTCGTGCAAGAGGAGGAACATTTTTAAAATAATGTATCCTCTAAAAATCATACTGACATCTGTAAACAATATTTAAATAAATGCAAACAAATAGCAAACATTGTATAATTTGCAAATTGCTCTCAGTCACCAAGAATTTTGTTGTTGCTTTCGACCCCTTTCCTTTTCCCTAGAGTATAAATATGAGGTTGAACATTTGTTTGGGGAAAACCAAATATCAACACAAATGAGTCAGAAGGTCAAGATATAAAAACAAATGCAATCCTGTGGTCTGAATTTAGGAGAGCAGGCCACATGCACAAATCTACGAATGTAAAGGATCTGTGTATATGCTGGTAAAATTGTTTTAAAAAAGAAAAGATGCACTACTTAATAAGTAATACTGTATTAAAAATAAAACCTTACAATATCTCTACATCAAACTATTATGTATTGCATGCATTATTTGTTTTGACCGATTTTCCATGAAGGTTGCCAATAATTCTCAAGAAAATGTTCTATATTTAGCATACAGTTCCCCTAGTACACCAAGTTCTCCTCTTGTGCCATCAGTTATTCTCCCTCACCGTTGCTTTCCTGACTCTTGGTGGAGAATATAAAGCGGTCGAGTTGACAGCGCAGGAAGTCTCTCTCCTCTTCCAGGTCTTCGATGCGTTTCTGCAGCCACGAGTTCTTTTCCAGAGAAATCTGCAGCTGTGTGCGCAGATTCGTGATCAGCAAGTATGAGCTTGCAGGAGCTGGAGGATCATTGCCTATTTTGGGCATAAAGACCACACACAAAGATACACACATTCAAAAGAGGCTGGAATAATCAAAACAAGTACTTCACACACTTATTTACATGCCAACGAAATTGTTGTTTAGTGATTAGTTGGCATACAACATGCAGTTTTATAGCTAAGTGCAAAAGCTTGGATTCCCTTGCGTTTATGGGAGGTGTCTTTTTTTTTTTTTTTTTTTTACATTTTATCAACAAAACAGGATTCAAGGTTCATTTAATGGTGTTTTCTATTGACCTGTTACAACAGTTTATAGCCTAAATGCTAAAACAACTGAGTCAGCGTTTACTGTGTTAGGAAGCTCAAACATCTGCATCCTCATTTACTAGTTCATGTGCTGTATGTAAAGGTGCCTTACTGAGGTGTTTAAAAACAGTCAAAGCATGTTTAGAAGTTGAGTGTTTTTAAAGCATAAGTAAAAAAAAAAAAAAAAAAAAAAAAAGGCCCAATTTTGAAAAGAGACGTTTATGGTCCATGGGGTCAGGAAAACAGCTATCACAAAACCTAAAACTGAAAATATTTATTTTTTACAGAGCTGCAGAAGGGTAAAAGTTTATCCAAAAAAGTGCAAGAAATATTCTCTTCTCTTTCTTTAAGAGAAAAACAAACCAAATAGCAGGAAATGTTAAACGTTTGTTTAAATGTTTGTTTATATGACATCAGAAATATAAATTTGGTTATTTCACAAAAAAATGTAATTTTTTAAAGCCAATTTTGAATCCTTGTGAGAATGAAGTGCATCTGTAACATCCAACTTTCATTTAAAGTCTTATTACGCAGTAGGGGGTATACAACTTCTTGCACTCAACAATTAACAAATTAAAAATGTAACAAGTTGAAAAATACCATTTGCATTTTAACCAGTTAAGTAAAATGCTTAGTCCTTGAACGTAATTACTTTCATAATGTCTCTTTGTGGAATATTGCTCTAGTACAACTCTGATAGACTCACACTGACTGTCGAAGTTTTGATCATTCTGGTTGTAAAAGCCACCCTGCTGTTCATAGTTGTTCTCCTCAAATGGGATGGAGATTTCATATGCATCCTCATTTTTGGGGGCTTTGAAAGAAAAAAGCACCACAAGAACAGATGACATTGAAAGCAGGTATAATTTTAAACAGTCATCAGATAACTTCTACATGAGTTAGAATCATGGCAATTGTAATTATACTATAACAACATGTGTATAACAGTTTATTAAGGCAAGACACTACAGATGTGTCAGGTATTTAAAAAAAATGTGTAGATATCACAATCAATGTTTGCCAGATGCCAACTTGTAATCTTTTTTTTATTTTTTTAAATTATGTTAATTAATGCAGTGGTAGCATTGCTGCCTCACAGCTGCAGGGTCCCTGGTTCAATCTTGAGCTCATACTAAATAAAACAACAACAACAAAAAAAAATCTACTCTTTTGATGCTCTCAAGAGAAAGACATTTACAGAAAGGTTTGTTGGAATATAATTTCTTGAAACTCTATTACAGGATGTCTTCTGTAATATTCTTCTAATTAGGGACAGGAAGGAATGTGATTGCAAATCATCTAGAAACAGAGACCTTTTTAACAGACATAGTAAAAATGGTTTTAAAAATAAAATGTGGTTTAATGCGTTTCCACTCTAGTTACATGTGGTTTATAGGATTTATAAAGGGAACTGACATCTCTATCATAAAGACAGATTAATTGACATATAATATAATATATCAGGAAAGAAGGTTTTCAGGGAGATATGATATTTCATGGTGATACTGTACTGAGTGGGCGGAGCTTAAGGCTTCTTCAAAGATGCTAGGTTTTAGATAATGCTGTGATTGAGTGGAAAAAATGAATGAAATAAACATCTTTCTGTTGAGTTTTCTTTTAATATTATTATTACTGAGGTTTAAGAGAAGACATGCTTTATTTAAAAAATATCCATCCAAAAATGTATAAAATAATTTGACCAGTGATTGACCAAAATGTCTGTGTAGAGTACTGCCTTAATGTAAACCTTCATGCACAGGATAATGGCATAATGGCATGCCTCTGTGTTGTCCAGTCTGTGGACATCCCTGCTCTATATTAAAAGCTCAGAGCAGAAAAATAAGATGTAAAGTAGAATCTTACTTTGCAACTCTTGGGAACTTGCATGCTTCCTAGTGGCTGTTTCTGCATCGTTCATATTTCCGTTTGCTTGATCCCGTGGCTTTCAGGCTGATTTCACATAAACACAAAGGTTTTTACATGTCTTTAAAGCAGCTGGAGTGTATAAGTGCCAGAAGAACAAGCAGCTAGCATTCAATTGTAAACATAACCGTGAAACACCAACGCAAATAAGACGAGCATGAGGGCAAAATGTACAGAAACTAAAGCAGAATGAGGCATTTAGCTGTCAGCTGGCGGCTTATCTGCCTGGTATATTAGCTTAGCTGGCTAACTGAGCTAGCTAACGTATATTAGCTGGCTAGATATATATCAGCACTCTGACCCCAGTGACAGGAGCAAGTGTGTAGCGAAATACAGTAAGTAAACAGAACATTTGAATGAACCCTGACGCCATTTTCGCGTTGTAATTGCGTTTCAGCACGACGCTACAGTGAGGAGCTCATGAGGAGGAGGATGAGCGCCCAGCTCTAACGCTAAACGCTGTTCCCTGAGGAAACTGCTCACAGCTAACTAACGCCAGATGCCCCTGTACACAAGCCTTTCTGCCGTCAGGACAAAGAGACACGTGCACAAACCGTTCCGTGGTCGTGAACTTCTTTATCTTGCGCATATAAAAACAAAACAAATTTTTCAATGCACTTCTGTATGCCTGGGTATTTTCATAAAGAGCGACTAACAATAACAATTAAATGTCTTTCCCCCGTGCTGTCGTCGCCCCCCCAAAAAATGACGTACTTCCGTGTGTGTGTGTGTGTGTGTGTGTGTGTGTGTATGGCGCGCGCCAATTTTTTTCAGGGGGTTGTTGATGTGTCAGGTATGGACATGGTGTGTGTTTGTGTGTGTGTGTGTGTGTTTGGGGGGGGGGGGTGTTATGGTGGTATTATAATGCTTTTGATTACAATTCATTTTAATCAAGTATGATCTAAACCTCATTGTGACAGCTTAAACACCAGCATATTTAAGCACTTTGTTACTGACACAGAAACCTTCCCATTAAAACTTGCTCATCCAGTTCTCTGACTAGGAAGAGAGAGAAACACAGACACACACCTACACACACAAAGGTAGAGATCAGGTGGTCAGGTGACACAGCAGCTTGCAAGGGTGTAGGTGAAGGTGGAACTGCTAAAAAATTTCCTCCTCAGAAAGAGCGAGCCTGTGTGAAAGGTAGGTGCTGAGATTATTTTGTTAAACTGTGACCTCATCAGGGATGTGTGTGTTTAAATAGTTGATCTTTTTGCTGCAGTTGCTATCAAGTGTGAAATCTAAGTGGTGTTTTCATTTTCCTGTCAGTGCTAAGTCCTCAGGATGATGTACACTTACCTCTGTCTGTGTCTGTTTTTTTTCCTGATTCATCTCTTTCCGTCAGGTCATCATGTCAGCTGAGAATGAAGGCCTGGCCCATTGTAAGTTCATCCTGGTGTTTGCCATCACTATGGACCTCCTTGGGATTACTATAGTCCTGATTGGAGTCTTTGTCCCACTAGAGGTTAAAGGTCAGGACTTCGGTGATCTGCTGGTCTACTCGGGCGTGCTGTTGGTCCTGTTGTCCATGGTCGGATGGGTTATATGGTACAGTGGCAACATCGAAGGCTTGCACTTAGCGAAGGACCTTGGCTATAAACGTAGTACTGTGGATCGCCTGGCTCGTTCACTCAGTCGCCGCATACACAGAAGCTTTCACATAACATAGGCTGACCTTTCAAGACCTGAGACTTACTGTTACTGGAGTGTCAGATTACCTTCAGTGCTCAAATATCCAAGAATAGTACAGGTATATCGGTGTGGTTTATTAGTTATATCTTAGTTACAACAGTTTACAGGCTACTGGCTATATGTGTGAATATTATTTATATATTTAGTCGACTGAACCAGAAACTAACAACCTGACAGCTTTGTGTTTATTCAGAACTCTATACATATTTCTCTAAAATATGAATTTGATCTAATCATATCTAATACTATAATCCAATTATATTTAATATTATACAACACAATTAAAATTTGGTATCAAAGGCTTCATAACAAGCACACAATATGCTCATCTGTTTTATCACATCATGTGAATGGACCTAATGTAAATATGGGAACAGTTGTTGTTTAATTCACTTTGTTTTCCATCTATGTTGTAATGGTACAATTTTCCTAGTCCATGGATTAGTAATTCAGTAAATTATGCCCATAATTATGAGACAGCACTTCTCATGTGTGTACTGCCAGGACTATCACTGCTCTTTCCCATTTTATTTTATGAAATAAATAAAGGGCAGGTCTAAATAAAGACTGCTTTCTAAAGTCAGTACTGTAAATTTGTTACTTTTTTGCGTAGTGTAAGTGCTTGGGATACATTATGATTTAACTGTAATGTAACTGTAGATTAAAAAAAAATGCTTTAGGTAATATTAGTAACATTTGAAACAACAGACATTTTGTATTTTTAATAAATAATATTGTATTTACAAAAGTACATTAAACTTTAATAATACAGTCTGACATGTGGTCTCACAAATGTCATAAATTAGCGAGTATTTCCAGTTCTCCATAATTAATGTTCAAGTGTAGACATGTACTTTCAAACCCAAACCTCCTAGCAATGTATACATTGTCACTTTCGGAATACTGAAACTCACATGCAAATCTCTTGAGGCAAATTTCACATCTCTTTACAAGAATACTAACAACGTTCCAAGTATAAAAAATATTTTGATCAACCTGGGGTGCATTTCCTAATCCTTACTGAATTTAACAAGATATCACATTAAAATGATTCACACAGTATATCAACATGGACTAGTTATTAAGGTATGCTCTGCTGCCAAGGCATAATGATGATGGCTGAATTGATCTCTGTTTGCTCAGACTCATCACAAAGGCTAGTGTGAATTTGCAGCTGTGCCTAACGTTCACATTTTCACATTCATATTTACGTAGTTGTAGATAAACCTGCTAAGAAATTAATTAAAAACATCCTTTTACAGAGGTTGTTGTGGCTGCCACAATTTCAAGTACAGATACAGGTCTATGAGATGATCTTTCTGACTGCTCAGAATCATTTTTGCAGCCAACCAGCATGATAGGAAACAAAACATCAGCAA
This sequence comes from Pangasianodon hypophthalmus, assembly GCF_027358585.1. Classification (NCBI taxonomy): domain Eukaryota; kingdom Metazoa; phylum Chordata; class Actinopteri; order Siluriformes; family Pangasiidae; genus Pangasianodon; species Pangasianodon hypophthalmus. The sequence continues at coordinate 18,829,215 of NC_069710.1, read as the reverse complement.
GAAATGGACAGCAGTTACCAACCTGTTGGCTAAAGCTGAGTGTCAAAACTGTAAATGAAAAACAAAACTGCACTGCAACATTTATCAGCACACAATAAGACAGAAGGCTCAAGCAACTAGGACCTTGTCTACACCAAAATATGTTCTCTTACTCTTTATACCTTTTCTGGGTCATCCATTCTGAGTACTATATAAAGTAATACACATGTGCCTTCAGCAGTCACTTAATACCATTCCTTGCTTTTTCAAAAGCAATAACTTGGAGAAGGGGCAGACATATAAGTGCACGGCAAGGCAAACATGTCAATGTGCTTTTGAATAAACAAAAACACTGAAGAAAGACAAATACATATAAGCATATAGACAAAATTACTGTCAAAGGGAGGAGCTAGGAACTGACTGAGTCGGGCTCTGCCAGATGATCACGTGACTTCGTTCTGATCTCTGTGGGACAGTCTCGCCAGGTCCATCACTAACTTCATCTCCTGTAGAAGTGGAAACAAACGCTACATTTATGTATTACTTATTACTATTTTATATACAGAGTTGCCTGGTTATCAGTTGCTAGATATAGTTATAAACTGTCAACTTGAATATTCGTTTATACCAGTTGAATTCTCAAATCTGATTTGTCAGAAGGTGTTGCTTAATTTTCTATAACAGCACAGCTCTGACATAAGTGCCAGCAGTAACTGAATTTCCTTTCTCTCTTCCTTCAAAATTGAAGAGAATGGATGGAGCAAAATGCAGGGAGATATTACAAGAGAATCTGCTTCAGTCTGCTAAAACCCTAAGGCTTGGTGAAGAATTCACCTTTCAGGAGGACAACAGTCCCCAAATGCAAGGCCAAGCAATGCATGAATGGTGAATGCAATACAGTGCCAAGACAAAGTCTAAATCCAAGTCCCATTGAGAATCTGTGGCATCCCGTTTGAAATTTGGAGTAAATAAACAACAACCAAGCAACCTGAACAACCTGGAGCAAATCTGCCAGGAAGAATGAGCAAATATCATTGTCAAACAGTGTGCAAAGCTGGATGGAACTTACCCCAACAGAAGTAAAGCTGTTATTGCAGCAAAAGGTGTTTCTAACAAGTACTTGTCTGAAGGGGTTGAATACTTGAATTTTAATTTTAATTTTTTTCTATCTGCTGACAAATAATGAATTTTGACTTTGAAAATTGACTTTAAGAGCATATTTGTTTGCAATATAATATTACTGGCTGGAACAATCTGTGTAACTGTCATCTGTAATCCAAATGAGTGACTTAAGGAGGTTGAATACTTTTGCAAGGCATTGTAGAAACATCTGGGAAACAACTGTTGGTGACTCACCAATACGGAAGTTGATGTAGCCTTCTCCACCACTGAGGATGAGATGAGAGGTAGAGGCAGCACCATCTGCTGTAACAGAAGAACCACGGCAGCCTGAAAATATGTCAAGAGCACATCAAGAAGACAAGGTCAGGCTGAGAGGTTTACACTAGATGAAATTCTACAACATAAAAGCACATAATGTGGCATTTTATGAAACAAAACTGATTTTTGAGCAGATGTCACCTGGAGCTGAGATGATGAATTTAACTGCTTGACGGTGGCCATGAAAGCACAGCTGAGCTGAAGCCAAAGTGCAATATGGGATAGAGGACTCAGAACCTGTTGGGGCAAAATAATAGAAAAAGAGAACATCAGGCAAATTCAACATATTTAAACAGATTGCTTGAACAGCTAAGACAGACAAAAGAACTCACTGAGTGACAATGGGATGGAGAAAACAGCACCACTTCCTGTGCCCACCCATAGCCGCCCACTGATCACAGACAGGGCAGAGATCTGAAGAGGTGAAAGGGACAGGAATGCATTGCCTGGAGAAAAGAATAACAATATAAATATAGTTATAAATATAGTATCTTTTTATCATCTGCTAAGAAACATTTTACCAAATGTGTGTGACAGTCTAGGTAAACCTGTCAGCTGTCACTGAGGCTGAATTTTGGCCTTTGATTAATAGATTTCGTTGGTAAACTGTATAAAAACCATCTGTCAAATGTCTGTGATGCACACACACCATCCCTTATATTGTAAAGATGGCAGGAAAAAAGGGACATTTAGGCAACAAAACTCGCTTAATTAACCAGAGATTATTTCAACACTGATGTGAGAGCGACTAGTGCACAGCTGACTCAAGAGCAGCAATGAGGCTCCTGTTCATCAAATGCTGTGAATGACATTTAACTCAAGCGATAAGACTAGAGCGGTACTGTTGTGTTTAATGCTCAAAGTAATTGCACCTTTTCCATTGTAATAGGTCATATTGTTTATTTTTGATTGCTTTTTTTGTTATTACATGTTTAATTTAATGCAAATCAAATCAATAATTAGCTGTCGCTTTGAGACAACTGGTGTCCTTCAGTGGATTCGGAATGGAATCTTTAAAGGCTAGTATTATCAATTCACAATAAATCGTAGAACTTGCCTAAAGCTTTGGTTATCATTGATGAAACATCAACCTCCTGTAGTGGTCGTCCAGTTGTCCAATCAAAGAGCCTGAGGGTGGGATCCAGCCGGCAGGAAGCCCAAACTCCACTTCCTGCTGCACACAGGAACCGAACCTGCTGTTCACTTCGATGTGACACTGTGAATGATTTCTGCAATGCCAGAATGAGAAGGAAAACATCAGTTGTAAACTGTTTAAAGTGCACACCGAGATTCAGTTCCAGGACAGAGCTTTCAGTTCGTACATACCTCCACTTTCCTATTTTGGACATCAATCATCAATACTTTGTTCCAGTATCCCACCCAGAGACAGCCGCTCTTTGCTAGGCAACAGCGAATGGGCTGCACAGGAGTTACGCCCAATGAAAGTACTTTATGAGAGTGAAGATTCCATCCACCTAGAAAAGCAAAAAACTTATCAAACCCATGTTTAACAGCATCCGTGGTTCCAAACCAAGCCACATGTCAGCCCAAAGTGTAAATGCATTAAAACTGAACAAGAGAGAAGACACACCAGAACTGTAGCTGAAAAATGTAAGCATTCCATTGCCTAATCCAGCAATCACCTGACCTGGTGAGAACCTATGAGGAAAAAAAATGTTTAGAAATAGTTGTTTGATTGTCACATAAAATACAGAATCAGGAGAATGAAAACTCACGTAAGAGAATGCACCCCCTCCGAGAGACTGACTGACTGCAAACAGCGCCTCCTAGAGCCAGAGGCTGAATGAACGAGCACGCTGATAGACAAGAAGTGAATTAAAAAAATGTACATAATCTGAATCATTTAAAAATGAATTAGAAACACATTAGACCTTCATACCCTCCATCCTGTGTTCCAATCCACACAGTCCCAGATGTTTCTCCTGAAGCAAGAGATGAGTAAGAGGTGAGCAGCAAACACAACAGTCAGATAAGAGGACACAGACAGAAGCAGTTCTTAGACTAAGCAGGAACTATTTTAAGCACGTTCGATGGCTGAACTGACCTGTGGGAGGCACAGCACAAAGGCACAGCGCTGGAGAGGTGGGCGGAAGGCTGAACTGATCCAGGATGGTATTGGACCGTGCTGGGTCAATCACTGTGACATCACTACTGGAGGCGGGTCCAGTGATCGCCCAGACAGAACACTGAGATTGGCAGGGGCATGGAATGTGTATGAGAATGAATAACATGTCATGGCATGTGGAAAATGTGTGTTCAGTTAAAAGTGATATTAAGGCAAAGATTAAAAATGTGCCTCAGGATCAGAAATCACATGCATCAAACTGAATATAAAAAGAGTTGATTCTAGATTTGTTTTGCTTCTGTATAATTTGAGGCCTTGTTCATGTAGGAGCAGGTATATAATTATCCGTTTCTGCGTTTCCTCTGTAATTATCCAACACACAGTGACCTGATCTTAAGTCAGTTGTAACAGATCAAGATTTCAACGTACATTCTGCTCTCCTGACACTTCTGGCGGGACTGCTACAGCACAGGTCAGCTACAGTAAAGAAAAACAGGACTTTTAGTACACACATCCAGGCAATAACTGTGCTATTAGCTACTGATTGTCTGAGGAACAGCTAAAAAACAAATTCCCAAACTGATATTTGGCTGAACACACAAGGGTCCAAATAAATATGGAAATGGTCAACTAATACCAATTTTAACATATTATAACTTTCAAAAAATCTAATCGTATAAGGTCAAAAACTACGCAGATAGCACTAGTTTGGATTATATAGGGCTTTAACTGTAGGACTGTTGATTACAATCTAAACTATTCTGTAGTTTATACTATATTCTAAAACTATATTCTAAACTATATTCTATATTGAACAATATTCTAAAATCAACCCTAACCTTAACCTCAGTAACCACAAGGAAATCATGTGGCCTTTTAGTCTTTTAAATAAAAGATGAAGTTTTTGTTTAAAAAAAGAAAAGAAAAGAACAGAAGCAGTTTTACTCATGAGGATCACCTAAATGAGAAAACTTTCAGAAATCTGGTCCCTGTCATTGCTTTCCCAGCGTGATATTGAGCAATGCCGATAAGTTTATGAAACCTTATGTTCGACCAACCAATATATGTTTGAGCCCTTATTAATATCACAGAAAATTATATCCATATGATCTAGTCAGTAAAATGATATTCGGTTATTTAAAATTCATGTCAGATAACCACAGGGTTATCACATTCTCACTGTTAAATGCTGACATATTTTTAGTTTCATTTCTAACTATTTGAATTAAAGAATTTAAATACAGAATTAACAGAACAGCTTTCTAGACTATAGTCCAATAACTTGCAAAAAACTCATCTAATTAATATTCCTGTAAAATTGTTATGCATAAAATGATACTTTCAACCTATACACTGTGAATACCTAAGCTTAAGTATTTTCAATCTAAACTATGAATAACATGAATTCCCACTAGCATTCCCTCATTTCATAAAAGTGATAAATATATTTGAAAAGCAGCAGTGAAATTTAACTCGCTCTGAATCTGACCTTAGCAGAAGCATCTCTTTGGTCAAGCAATCGCAACTGTGTGAGGACAGGCACGTCTTTAGGCTCCGGAAGTGGCTCGGTGTTCTGGTTCATACAGGCACACGCAAACAGGATTTTGACAAAATCAGGAAATCTACAATCTGATTTAAATATTTTAATGAAATGACAGCTATTGGAAAATGGTGAAGTATCTGAGCTTCACTACACGTGCTGATGATGAGACCAGGCATGCATTTGCAAGTGCGTGCATACCTGTGCGTCAGTGTGAGAAAGAGGCACGCTCCAGCCGTGCACCTGCCTTTTTCCCAGATTTCCCCACACATGAGAGCGGATCTCCCGGTACAGCTCTCTCCTCCTCAGCCTGGGAGATAAAGAATCCCTGAGGAGACAAGGAGAGCACCCATCACTGGAGTTTGTAATCAAAAACACTCCATTGCTTGGTGGTGTGAGGAATAAAGAAGCAGTTTTTATATAATCCAAATAAATGAGTAAAGCTGAACAACTGTGTCCATAAACGTGAGAAACAGAGAAAAAGCCAGCATACTCTGTCTGGGTCACGTTGACAGATAGCTTATGAGGCGAGCCCACTGGTGAGGAAGTAGGAGGGGGCACAGAGGGGACAGTAAGGGCCAAAGCAGCTGGAGCCAAAGCAGCTGGAGCCAAAGCAGCTGGAGCAAGCTGGTCCTTTGTCAAACCAAGGAAACGGTTAAACCTGTGAAAGACAAGCACCAAAATAATACTCACTAAAACTCTCACAGGCTTACTTATGGAAACTCGATAAATTATTGACACCCTTATTGAAAATTAGCAAAATTACGTACCACATGAAATGAGTGATATTTTTCACTTTTGAGTTGGCAGTGAATAATTTCATTTTTAATACATTTTGACTGATTTCAAAATCAAACAGCCTTACAAATAATATTTGTTAAAGCTTCTTCCGGAGAGAATAATAGCACTAAGCCTCTTCATGTAATGTCTAACAAGGTTGGAGACACTTGTAAAGGGATCTTGTAAATGGTTCACTCCGCTCCTTTATATTCTTAGGTTTGGGCATGTAAACTTCCTTCTTCAGTTCAGAGTTCAAATCTGCAGAGAAGAGGGCTGGCCACTCCTCCATGCAGGACCAATAACATCTATTCTTAGGTTAGGGCACATGGACCTCAGGTTTCAGTGCCCAGGTTTTCATTAAGGTTCAAAAGCAAAACAGTGATTTTGCATACTGGCAACCCTTTCTGTACTGATTTGGCAATCAGGATTTTGGTTAAAATTTCCTGGTACTTAACAGATGAAATCATTCTACACAAGAGTCCAAGAGTCCCTAAACCACCAGCCACAAAACAGCCCAAAGCACCAAAGCTCTTCTACGAATTTTTACTGTCTTCTCATATGACCAGAGCCTATGGTTCTAATTGTGTTCCATTGTGTTCCAATGACACTTGGTGAAGTTCAGGCGCTGTTTTATGTGGGTTTCTCTCAGACACAGCTTCTTATATGCAACAGCTTACCGTTATGACATCTAATAGTTTATTTCAATACAAGAATCCAAGACTCAACTACTCTAAACATTTTCTGAATTGCTCAAAGTTTGTGCTTTTTAAAAGTATCCATACGTTTATATGGCATTTATTTTAAATATTATAAATTAAAATATTATTTTAAAATATAATTGTCACATTCTTGAAAAAAAATACATTTCTCATTTGTAGTAAACAAACAACAGACAGGATTAAAATATTTCCATGAATCATTGCAAACTCCAGAGCTGACTATATAAAAGTAGGGAAATAAAATGTTTCAAACCTCTTCCAAACACTGCTCTTCCTGTCTTCTGGGATCTTTTCATTCTTAGTAACACTTTAAGAAGAAAAGGCAAGTCAGTCAATGTAAAAAAAAAAAAATAAAAAAAAAAAAATAATAAAAAAAAAATCAGGTTTATCCAATTGCTTCTGAAAAGGAGTAAATATTAGAATATGCAGACGAGCACTTATTCTGAAATTCATAATGCATGAACTCAGGACTAATACTTATATTCATGCTCAGTGCAAGATAGTCTTCTGTCTGAATAAGCAGAGGAGATGAATACAGTATCATGGGAGATGTAGTTGAACAGACCCTAGAGCCTGAGCCCGCCGCAGGGCATCCTGTAGTTCAATCAACCGCTCTTTATACTGGTTCTTCTCCATGACCACACGAGCCATCTCTGAACGAGAAAACCGACGGTTTGATGTAGACAAAGAAGTCTGGTGGGGAAATGGAAAAAAAAAGGAGCTGGTATCTGGCATTCATTTTGTACTAGGCACAAGAAAGACAATTATAACCACATATTGTGGTTCATAGTCCATCCCTCTAAAGTTTCAAAGCCTGCCCATACTTTCATCCTGTTCCAGCTCTTATTACACCTGAACCAGGTGATCAAGGGTTGCAGAACTTTGATCTTGTTTGGCCTTATGTTTGGTAACATTATGGGGATGACAAAATGATAAGAATGGTTTTGGCAACCAAAATTCGACACAGTAACGAACACAAACTTACGTCAGAGTCCTCAGCCTGTGATGCTTCCAGTTCTTTGCGGAGCCTATGAGGATAAAAATACAACACATGCAATAACGAAACACACACACACAGAGAGAGAGAGAGAGAGAGAAAAATACAGAACATGAAAAAAACAACTATTAAGGCATGCAGAGTTCCATCAGACCCAGCTGATAAGCCTAATTTTTTTTTTTGCCCAATTATTTGGATTTTATGGTATTTTGAGCTTTGAGTCTACCAGACAGCTTAGATTAACAAACAAACACACACATGGTTTCCCTTAATCACCCTTATTCCACATGAAAGTCTGGCATATCTTCTTCTATATTTAACACATATCTAAACAGGTCAGAAAAAGCAGCTGAAAAGGGCAATGTTAACTGTGAAACTGATTTGAAGGGCTTTAGAACAGACTGGCAGCTTTGTTGATAATAAGGAAAACCAATGGGGTTTTTGTGAACTCAGTAACTTTGAAAAAAGTTACTTTTGTCAAAACAAACATTAAATTTAAAAAAATGAGGAGAGGTGTTTCCCTTTATCAGCAGAGCTCTTCTGCAGCATGGAGGACACATATAGCTCTAGCAGGAAACGTGAATTTCTATTAAAAACTGCAGTAAGCGTACCAGGGTCTTCATTTCTCCTTTTTAAAATAGATCTGTTGGAGTTGCGAGACTCACCGGCAGGTATTTTCATATAGCACACGTACATATTATCTTGCCTGTCAGAAAAGGCATGGTGAATCGTGTAATCTATGCATTTGTACTTTCATATGCTGCAACTAGAATGCATTACGATAAGTTAATACTATAAAAAAGCCCCTACAGGCCCTAATAAAACATACAAACAATACTAGGATTATCCCCCCAAACCTTTATATTTGTATTCTGATATTTAGCCCTTTAAAACGAAGGTGATCTATTATGTAGGAACAGGACCTGCATTTCAGAAAGCATCACAGAAAGAGGAAACGTTCTTAATGAACCTGAGAGGCGGAACAAAACTAATAGTACCCTTTACCTTTTGTTCTCCTCTTCCATCTCTTTGGTTTTACCCTCCAGTCGGTTGATGGTTTCCTGACAGGAAGTGAGCTCCAGGTTCAGAGCAGACCTCTCATTTGTCAGTTCCTCTACACGAGAAATAAGAGCCTTACGAGCAGCATCTACCATTTCACTGAAAAGAGAGGAAGAAATTGCAGCTGTATTGTGTTATTTTAAAAAAAAACCTACAAGCTTTACTCTTTGAATCAGAGCTGTCCTTAAAGCACCGACATGCCTCTATCTTTATTATATATTATGATTCTCATGGTCAGTTACTGTAATGGTGCATGATGTTAAATAAGGAAAAAGACACTTTATTAATAGGAGAAATTTAAAAACCTCAAGCTCACACCAATTATTTACTGGAAATTATCTTTATGATTGTCTTTGCATTTAACAGTGTTCTACAAAGTGCCTGCTTAAAGCAAGCAAATCTCTTACTGGGTGTGTTTCAGTTCCTCATACTGTGAAAGAATCTCCTCAAACTGGACTGTGCTGCCTGCATGGAAACCACACAGAGAAGAGAAAACCATACCCATGTATGACATGACTTGTAAAAATGTACATGTTGAAATTTTCATAATAATCCAGCTCTAAGAAATTACTAAACCAAACACACATATACTACTTTTGCACTACTGTTACATCTGACGCATTCAAACTAGAATTGTGTACTGGTCTCTTACAGCGCCTATTGTACTGTCTTAGTTATTGTACTGTTTCAGTAGTTAATGTACTGTCTTGTGCTGTTTGCACATGTTTCCACATGCACTTTATGTAGTAATGTGTAGTCTTTTGTAGTACTCTGTTGTCTTATGTAGCACCATGGTCCTGGAGGAACTTTGTTTCGTTTCACTGTGTACTAACTAGCTGTATATGGCTGAAATGACAATAAAGCCACTTGATTTGACTTGACATGCTTTAAACCAACCTCTCACACTGACTCCATGATCCACACTCTCCACATATTCCTGACTGAGCTCTGAGAGCTCAGAAAACACAGAATCGGTGTTTCTCATCTCCCACTCCAAACTGTCTAAGTCCTTTTCCTCTTCCCCCTTTTCATCTTCTTGATTGCTTTCCTCTTCATCCTCAACTCTTGCCTCCTTAATCGGTCTGATCTCTTCCTCTAGATCGCAGGCTGGTTCTCCACTGTCTGCTCGAAGGGGGGTGCTGAGCAATAATAAAAGAATGAATGAATGAATGAATAGGAAAAAAAATCCAGCAGACTTTATAACGGTGCGTACGACAACCAAAAGCGAGATTCAGGCCTAATTTAGCCAAACTCATGACGCTCTGGTCACAGCATAATTTTCATGGCACAACTGGTGTACTGACAGTACAGACTTAGTAATTCTTGTGGTGTGTTCTAAATTTTAGTGAAGGTCCTAAATTAAAGTCTATATCTGAATCAGGAGCAGCAACTAAATATACAGTGCATTCAGAAAGTATTCAGACCCCTTTATTTTTTTCACATTTTGTTATGTTGCAGCCTTATGCTAAAATGCTTTAAATGATTTTTTTTTTTCCTACATCCATCTACACTCAATACCCCATAATGACAAAAAAACAGACTTTTCTACCATTCTTTTCTGCAGATCCTCTCAAGCTCTGTCAGGTTTTATAGGGACCGTCGGTGGACAGCCATTTTCAGGTCTGGGCTCTGGGTTCTGGGCTCTGGCTGGGCCGCTCAAGGACATTGACAGAGTTGTCCCTAAGCCACTCTTGCGTTGTCTTGGCTGTGTGGTTAGAGTCATTGTCCTGTTGGAAGGTGAAACTTCGGCACTGTCTGAAGTTCTGAGCACTCTGGAACAGGTTTTCATTAAGGATAAGTCTGTATTTTGCTGCATTCAGCTTTCTTTCTACCCTGACCAATTCCCCATTCCCTGCCCCTGAAAAAAACCTTACAGCAAGATGCTACCACCATCATGCTTCAAAGGTGGGATGGAATTGTGCAGATGATGAGTGGTGTCTGGTTTCCTCCAGACATGACGCTTAGAACTGAGGCCAAACAGTTCAATCTTCCTTTTATCAGACCAGAAAATCTTGTTTCTCACAGTCACAGTCAAATTCCAAGTGGGCTTTTATGTGTCTTGCACTGAGGAGAGGCTTCCCTCTGGCCCCTCTGCCATACAGCCCAGATCAGTGGACTGTTGCAGTGATGGCTGATCTTCTGCAAGTTTCTCCCATCTCCACACATGATCTCCGAAGCTCAACCAGAGTGACCATGGGGTTCTTGATCACCTCTCATACTAAGGCCCTTCTCCCCTGATTGCTCAGTTTGGCCAGGAAGCCAGCTCTAGGAAGAGTCCTGGTTGTTCCAAACTTCTTCCATTTAAGAATTATGGAGGCCACTGTTTTCTTGGGAACCTTCAATGAAGCAGAAATTTTTTGTAGCCTTCCCCAGATCTGTGCCTCGACACAATCCTGTTTCTGAGCTCTGCAGGCAGTTCCTTTGACCTTGTGGCTTGGATTTTGCTCTGATATGCATTTTCAGCTGTTAGACCTTATACAGACAGGTATCAATTGAATTTGCTACAGGTGAACTCCAATCAAAGTGTAGAGACATCTCAAAGATGATCCAGAAAAATGGGATGCACCTGAGCTAAATTTCAAGTGTCCTAGCAAAGGGTCTGAATACTTATGGCAACATGATATTTCAGTTTTGTTTTTTTTTTAATACATTTGCAAAGTTATCACAAATCTGTTTTTTTGCTTTGTTACTATGGGGTAGAGTGTAGACTGATGTGAAAAAAAATTTAAAGCATTTTAGCATAAGGCTGCAACATAACAAAATGTGAAAAAGAAAAGGAGTCTGAATACTTACAGAATGCACTGTAAAATTAAATTTCACTATTTAACAAAATATACCACTACATTTCCTTCTTCATCAGTAAGAGAAGAATTCTTTGAAGAATCAATGTAATCAAGATTAGACATGAGCTGCTGCTACTGCTTAATAAGTAACTAGATTGAGTCTACAGTTCATAGAAGGAAGAGTCTCTATTCCAGTTAAAATGATTTAGAGAGCCAGAAATCAATCAAACAGAGAAGAAGAACAGAAAGTGGGAGATAATTAATACATTAGAAAGAAAGAAAGAAAGAAAGATGTAATTAACTAACTAAATGAAGACACAGTAGCTATTTGCACATTGTACCTTGCTTCAACAAGGCCCTGCAGCTGGGCCAGCTCCGGAGTAGAGCTTATGATGTTGTTGATAAAGAATGAATTATTGATATTTTCAGTTTTGATCACTTTAGTGTCTGTGGAAGCTGATGTTTCTGATATTTTGGGGTTGGAGGCAACTTCAGGTGTCACCTCACGCTATACAGACAAAGAGAAGGGGGAAAAAAAAAGAAAGTCTTGTGTGAAAAACACTGCATCATGTAAAAAGTTATGTTGCTTCAAGTTATTACGCAATGCCTAATGTTACCTGGATGGCTGCATTTTCTTCAGGTGGCTCTGTACTTTTGGAGAAACGTGCTCTGTGCTATACGTCATGGGAGAAGTAAGATACTGACCTTGCTGTGTGTGTGTTTCAGCATGTTTAACTCTCTGGCCAGACTGGCTCTCTGCTCCTCCAAAGCCACCACTGAAGAAAACAGAACCACCTGATATGTAAGGAAACTATAAGGAAAATTAAGGTGTAAATTTGTTATGTAAAATGTGACGAATGTGATCATGTGTACATTTAAAAATGCCAGTAGCGTGCTGACAAAATGGAAAAGCGTGATCATTCTAGCTTGATATATAGCAACTCCACTGAAGGATTTAGCTGCTATTAGGAGCAACATGTAGACTAAATAGAGGTCTCTGGGACAGAATCAGGATCTTTGATCCTAAAACAACAATGAAATTATAAATATATTAAAATCTTCACTTTAATTAGTCAGTGATGTGGATGTTGTATTAGAACTGGGCAACACTAAACTCTGCACTGCTGCCTACCAAGTGACCAACAGAAAAGCATTCGCCCTATTCTCGGAGACTGCAAATTTAAATCCTGATAATGCCGTATACTATCTGTGGCCATGAGGCCAAGAGAGAAAAATTGGCAGTGCTCTCTTGGGGGGGAGGCGGGGGGGTGGCCTTATACTTGTCCCCGTCAATCAGATTGACAATAGCCAATCGTGGGCATCTATGAGCTTGTATGCAGAAGAGGGCAGTTAGTGCTTTCATCAGAGGTTTTCAGCTTCCTTGTGAGACAGCATGGGCAGCATGTTCGAAAAGTTGCTATGGCTAGCGTCACTTATCTTGAAGGAAGCACGTGCTAGCCATCACCCTCTCTGGGTGATAGCTGTTGAGAACTAGCTACTGGGTAGTAATTGCAAAATCCCCAAAATTTAGGGGGGGAAGAAACAAACAAACAAAACAAAAAAAAAACAACCCACAACTCTGAACTACTGTGGGAAAATTGGGCTTACTCTGGTCAGCTTGCTCTCTGGCTTTCTTCTCCAGATCTCTTTCTCTCTTCTCCCGCTCCTTGTCTCTTGCACGCATTGCCCTCCTCTCCTGCTCAAACTGATCATCTAACTCCAAATAGCGCTGCAGAGGTGAGAGAGTAAATTGATGCACATAGGCATTTCTTTAAAAATGTAAAATATAAAAAGTCCTAGTTATGCCCAGAATAGATAGAAACCAAGCTGAATGGCAAAATGATTTATCTCAGCTTGACATTTTTAATTCCAATACAAATACTGAACTCACCTCCTGGCTCTCCCTGCGCAGTGTTCTCTCTCTCTCATACCTCTCCAGCAGCTCTTCCCTCTCTCCTTTCTCCTTCTCTACAGCCTCCTCACTCTCTCTCAGCTGAGCCCGACAGCTGGCGAGCCCTTCAAGAACCCACACCAGGATGGGCAGCAGTGATTCAACCACGTCTGCTCCATGAGTCTCCACAACCGACTACACAGTAATAAGATGTAAAAAATAGATCATATTGCACTCTTTAACACAAAGAGATAAGAAGGCAAAAAAAAAAAAAAAAAAAAGCAGAGTAAAAATGGTGAGAAAACACAAAGTGCTGTTGACATATCCTTTATTTACAGCACATGATGACTATATATTTTTTTGTCTAGTTTGAGTCTCTTATCTTCATGCACAGTCACTAGGACAGGAAGAGCAGGTCAGTACATCAGGGACTTTTTAATGGTGCAAAGCTACATTTCACTTCCTTTATGAAACGATGGCAAAGCAATGCTGTGTGAATACATAGTACAGTTTAGCAAAACATTCCTCTATGTAATGCTTTCATAATTACAGGCTTTGGGTGTTGGACATCTCAGCTCAGGCTGGTATGTGACATGAATGTGTAAAAAGATTTGAAGACTGGTTACCTGTAGTTCAGAGTACAATTTTCCCGCCTCCTCGCTTACAATGTCTGGGTCCAGCTCCAGGTCTCCCATCCCACTCAAGGCAGTTTCTCCACACTCCATTTTTTTGTTTATTTATTTATTTAGCTTTTGTCTCAGTCAGTATCTGATTCCTGTATTTCACTTTACCTCCCTACACAGTTGCTTTTTTTCCCCCAAGACTCCCCTTCGCTCCGTAACTTACATCGTCTTGGCCTCCATTCCGATCAACTCAACATGTTCTAACCTTCAACTGTGGAGTGAAGACAGAAGACAGTCTGTCCACAAATACATATTTGTATTCCTAACTCTTTAGCTTAAATAAATACCCAACTAACATGACTTGGTATTAAAGGTGCAGTATACAGTATGCTTCTACCTCATTCACTCCAATGTTCTTATATAAAAACACATACAGGATTTCACAAGAGATCCAACGAGCTGCTTTTATACTGAGACAGGCTTAACTAATGTCTGGTGGGGTTTTGGTGTCCATTCTGGAAAAGAGGAAGAAAATTATTTCCTTTAATTATCATACCAACCCTGTGATTTCCTGACTGCCCTACATATATATATATATATATATATATATATATACACACATATACATACACACACACATTATATATCATGTGGGTATGGAAGAAGTGTAATCTGGCTCATTTAGCATCGAAATAAAGTACGCATTCACAGTTTGACAGTTTCATAGCCTCTAAATCAGTGGTTTTCACAGATGAGGGATCTGTGAAGCATAGCCATGGTATGCATGATTTTTTTTTTCTTTTAAATTTTGCTATAGTCGTGTCAATCACAACCCACTGTTACTATTATATTTATTATTCAGTCAAGTAAGCTGGTTTGATTGCGCACTTGAATTGAATGGATTGAACTCCAATCTCAATATCTAAAATACAAAAAAGCCTGTAAATAATAACAACTCATATCTAAGGTGGAAAGTATTAAAAGAAACAACATGACTGTATGGCTCCAATAAAAAAAAGATAGCCATGATATTATTATACACCTTTAAACAATGAGCTGAATGTGTGTTTAGTTGGATTATGTTCAGAAATCTGTATTGAGGGGGTCAGTTGAATTTATTTTATAGTTAAAGGGGTTTATAGCTGCAAAGGTTTGAGAACCCCTGATCTAAATGATGCTCTGGTGAAGTAAAGTATACAATATAAAAAATAAGATTTAGGATACAAGGGTGAAAGTGTAGACTACATTAAGCAGCCTAAGCGCTTCTACTGTAAGAATAAACACACTTAAAACTGGTTTAAAAAAAAAAAACTTTCTCAGGTAACAGCCATAGCAAAGAGTGAAATATTAAACATATGACACATATGACCCTCGGGACATTAATATATAATATATTATACAGAGAGTACATGATGTTATGCTGTGAGACACGACAGGGCCTAAATATATATCCTTCCCAAACAGGAGTACATTAACACAAGACACCTTGAAAACTCACCGTCTGTTTACCTCGCTTTCACTCAACCGGTCTTTAACTGTAAGCCGAAATGAACACACAGGTAAAATAAAGAGAAAGGTCAGCTCACCTGTAACTGGTATTGAAACTCGGGTATTGGGAGCTACCTCTGCGTCTTGGTGGCTTTCCAGTCGCGGCTTGATATCGATATCAATTACTCTGAAGCAGGTTAGAGAAGGGGCGTGGACACGAAAGTAATAAGCGTGGCACTCGTCACTCTACAACCAATCAGATTACAGGAACTGCACCGTGTAACCAATCATGGAGTTGTGTGGGCGGGAAAAGGAGCGACTTCAGGGAGAAAAGAGTAAAAAAAAAACTTTTCCGAAACTTGAATATGGACACGTGACGAGAAGCTGTCATGTGATGCGGGGCCACGACAAGTTAAGACCTCGCGAGGTATTTTGCATTCCAGACGCTATCTAGTAAGAGTAAATGAGCGTTCAGAGGTCAAACTTTGAACGTTACTTCCTAAACATGTTGTTGTCTTCTGAATTGACCTTTAAATGTATTTGGCAGCGAGTCACTCTCACAGAAATGTCTTTCACAAATATCAGGTTTCAGCAGACTACATGACAGGAAAACACCAACTCCATGCACTATCTGGCTTTTCTGGAGTGTGTTAGATCAGGTGCTACATTCAGCCTGAGTATTCTTAATAGTTGTCAATAATGAGAAAACCTGCTTAGGTGATACACAGTGCGAGCTAGGAATCCAAGTGTTAGAGTGTAACAGAAGCTGTATTAGCTAATGGCTTGCAGTGACAGCATCAGCAAACACCCAGTTCACACCAAGACAACAAACTCTATTACCATAAACACACAAGTATTAGGGCAGATATGACTTCATGAGGTATGAGCATGTCAACAGTTAGCAGGTAAAATGATTACTAACATTTCTAAACATAGTGCTTGACCTACTTTTACAGCTTCCAAGATGAAATAATGCAGTAGACATTACGAACCTTGTTGAAGAATGCAGCTGGTCTGATGAGCTACCTGCTGCCAAAACCCAGGCCGAGCTGCTCAGACCGGTAGACCATCTCTACCATCGTTTTCTTTATAACAACATGTCTACAATGTAGCAGAGGTAATTCAGAGGTAATTCAGGGACAGTTTCCTTTCTACCAGCATTTTCAAGCTGGCAAAGATGGTCTACCAGTTTGTCCAGCCTGGTAGCTGGTCAGATTAAGCTTTATTTTTTCAGCAAGGGGCAGTGTTCATACTCCGTAAAGTCCCAAATTAATCCATTGCAAATAATTTAAGAGCAGTGACACTACAGCGGATATAAAAAGTCTACACACGGCTGTTAAAATAGCAGGTTTTTGTGATGAAAAAAATGAAACCATGATAAATCATGTCAGAATTATTTTCCACCCTCAATATGAAATTACAACATATAAAAATTAAGTAAAATACAATCAGAAATATTTTAAGGAAAAATACAAAACTTACAATAACCTAGTTGCATAAGTTTGCACACGCCTAAACTAATACTGATTTTATTTCACCACTCAGTCTTTTTGAGTAAGAGTCTATCAGTGTGTCACATCTTGACTTCGTAATATTTTCTCACTCTTTCTTGCAAAAACATTCTAGAGCCGTCAAATTGTGAGGGCATCTCCTGTGCACAGTCCGTTTCAGGTCAACCCATTGATTTTCAGCTGGATTCAGGTCTGGGCTCTGGCTAGTTCATTCAGAAACATTGATCTTCTTTTGGTTAAGCCATTCTTGTGTTGATTTGGATGTATGTTTTGGGTCATTGTCATGCTGAAAGGTGAAATTCCTTTTCATCTTCAGCTTCCAGCAGAAACCTGAAAGTTTTGCACTAAAATTGACTGGTCTTTGTAGGTATTCATGATTCCCTCCACCTTGATAAAAGCCCCAGTTCTGTCTGAAGAAAAGCAGCCCTAAAGCATGATGCTGCCACCACCGTGCTTCACCGTGGGTATGGTGTTCTTTTGGTGATGTGCTTTTTTGGCACCAAACATAGTTCTTGTAATTACAGAATTATTTTACCTTTTTGGACCATAGCTTATCAGACCATAACACATTTTACCCCATGGTTTGGGGTGATTTAGTTAAGCTTGAATATTTTTTATGAGAAAGGGCTTCTGTCTAGCCACCTTACCCCAAAGCTCAGACACGTGAAGAATACGAGAGATTGTTCTCACATGCAGAGAGTAATCAGTACTTGTCAGATATTCCTGCAGCTCCTTTAATGTTGCAGTAGGTCACTTGACAGCCTCCCTGGTAAGTTTTTGTCTTGTCCTTTTTATAAATTTTGAAGGGACATCCTGTTCTTGGTGATGTCACTGCGGTGCTCCATTTTTTTCACTTGTTGATGATGGCCTTTCCGGTGTTCCATGTTACATCTAATGTTTTGGAAATTCTTTTATACCCCTCTCCTGATCTATATCTTTCAACAAGTGAGAACCCATACATGCTTTGTCAGCTCTTTGCAGACCATGGCTTCAGAAGTCAGATGAAACCATGAAGATGTGAAGAAAATCGTACAGTAACAGCTGATCTTTATTTGGGGTTAATCAGAATAATTTCATTGATGACAGCTGTGTGATAATTACTTTTGTACATGAGATTGAATGTGATTGAACACAGCCACATCCCCAATTATAAAAGGGTGTGCACACTTATGCAACCAGGTTATTGTAACATTTTTTATTTTTCCTATTTTTCCCTAAAATGTTTCTGATTGTTTTTCCACTTAATTTTTATACATTGTAATTTCACTTTGAGGGTGGAAAAAGTTCTGACATGATTTATCTTGGGTTTTTTTTTACATCACAAAAACCTGCCATTTTAACAGGGGTGTGTAGACTTTTTATATCCACTGTATATACTGAACCATATTGATATTGAGCTCTTTGCCATTTTTTTTTTTTTTTTTTAGCAATAATCACACAAATACAACATATGACTATGAATGACATTTATTAACTCAAGATAGACAGGACATGAATTAAAAACAAGACAAATGGGAAAAAATATCCTAATCTGGGTATAACTAACAACCAAATAAATTTGGTGCACAAATAAAAAGAGTACTAATTATACCATTATACTATACCATTAGTATTAATAGATCTTTTGATTAGATTTTTAGTAAAAGACTGTCCATGTGGAGTACTTGGAGATACAGTATTTGCCCCAGATGTGAACATATGTTACAGTCATTTCAGCACACTATCAGTCAGGCTATCAGCTTCCTGTATTTGAATGAATTGTGCAATAAATAATAGATTATTAGGTAATTAATTAAAATATTGGGTCATTGTCAGATTTCCAGGTGTCTGGACGTTTCCCCCATTTCCCATAGAGGCAGGGAAGCTTATGATTAGCCTTCATCACCACCACACTGACACATGAATCAGGCTTCTTGATGACCTCACACCAGTCTGGATAATCAACTGGCTGTGGATTGCTGTTGAGGGAAGAGGTAATACAACTATTAGTGTTTTTAAATGCTTACAAACAGATGTTGAATTTCATTATTTATAAAGTCTGTTTTTAAATGCAGAACACAAAAATTGTCAGTCCTGTAAATATATCATATGTGGTTACATGCACCTGACATAAATTTGCTTGCACTCAAGTAAATGCAAAATAATGCAATATAAAAAAATATATATGTTGAGTGATTGTTTATTACATTCTCATAATGTGTAAAAGTTTGCACACATTGAATGAATAGTGGAAATCACTGGATTTAATTCATTTAATTCATGTCAATCTAAACAACTAAAATGCTTCCTAGTCATTATGATACCTGTTATATATTATTGTATTATTGTATTATTGTATTATATTATCGAATTCTTGATAGTCCTGCATTGGAGTAATATCAGTAGTGAAAGTTTGCTTATATAGCTTACCAGCTTACCAGTTTGGTGGAAATGCATTTTGAAAAATGAAAGTGACAAGCACAATGAGTTGAATCACTTACTGATCACAGCAACCCACTCCAAAGGGTTCCATGCACACACAGTGGTAGCAGTCATTAGTAATCCAGCTGTCACCGATACCAAAGACCTGACCCTGATATTCACAGCTCCCTGTGTAGCAATACATAGTGATCATTCCATGATAAATATTGCTGCTGGGTTTTTAAAACAATCATATGATACATGCACAATATAAATCAACCAACTTTAAGAAACAATTGTATAGTGCATCAAATTTAATTTAATATGTAATTTAGCTGATGCAGAAACTGTAGTTACACAAGAACTACATAATTTGCTGGTTTCAGTAGACAAAATATAGTAGATACATTTGTGGTAGTAATGATAAAAACTCCAAAGGATGGCAGTACTTTACGATCAACACAGTTGTCTACACATTACAGAGACACCAAAATCATGAGTGAGACACACACACAAGTGGTCAGTTATAGTAGGAGATGTCAGACCTGTCTCACAGACATGAACACGCTCATACACAAACGTACCTTTAGTGTTGAAGGTACATTCTCCATTGCTGTAGACTGCTAAAGATGGAGCAGCTGTACTCAGCAGACACACAGCCACCAGCAGTACACTTGTGGCAACAATATCAATGGCACCCATCTGCAAAACAGGGGCCTATAGTCATCTGGCTTTACACATTAATTAATCATTATCTTCATGTAGTCATATATGTCTTACTTAGCAGTATCATCATTTTAATACACCATTTTAAAATCTCAGAAAGACAATGAAGGCCCAGTGCCTGGAATAAGAAAACTGATAAGAACCTTAAGGTGAATGTATAGTCTGAAGTAATTCGCTTCTCTTTAAGTGTCTCTTCTTCTGCAGTGATCTTTTGAGGTCTCTCTGTGTCTTGCTCTGTCCTGTCTTCTTCTGTCACTTCTGTCCAGGAGCATCTGTCTGAGCTATGATGGCTTTGAGCTGTGACCTCTAGTATTTATACATTTGTGTGAGACCCTCCTTCTTTATGTTCAGACACAAAAAGCTCTTTCTTTCGTGCACATACACAAAAGGTTTCTCCTTAGGTCATTTTGTAATGCTAGTACACTATGTTTACACACACACATTTTGTTCCTTCTGCCCTATAGTGATTGTGTGTGTGTGTGTGTATTCTTCTATAGAAAACAGTATACGCAGGCCTCAGGGTGCCATTTTAAAGGTTGATGAGGATCTGATTATACTGTATCATGTGACTGTGATTATAGGTTCCATTACTATCCACTAAAAATTATAGATGTAGAGAGTAGATTTCTGACCATTTGTAAACAGTATATATTTCTATCACATGTTATAATGAGGAAAGCACACAAAATGTAAAATGTCTATCTATGTATTTGTGTGTCTAGGGCTGTGATGATTCGAAATTTGATGATACTATTGAGTCTACGATATGACGATTTGATTTAGTTGCCTATAATGGATATGTGACTGTTCAGAATTGGGGTAGGTCTTTCAGTTTAAAAATATGAATTATTTTTTACACACTAGTTGTCTGTCATTTTTCAATAATTGATAATAACCGATTTATGATTGTTGCCTTTAAAATTGATGCATTGTTCCAAATCATCTGATCCCTACATGAGTGCCTGCATATGATCAAACCAAATGATATATTAATAATAGTGAGCAGTATAATAACAATACTAAATAAAGAGTCTCATCATTTGTTGTGTTAGACAAGGTACACTTTATGGAATTGTTTGAATTTAATCATATTTGCTGTGTAATTATACTTTATCTGGCTCATTATGCAACGATAATAGAAATGTGGATGTTATATTTTCCACAGTGACTCTTGGCCAGGTAAATTTAATACATATTTCAGCCTTTTAGGTAAAAGCCAGAAAGCAGTGGCTGATAGTGACATAATGTGTTTACCATGCTTATCTGACTGCCTACAGTTTGTGTACACTTCTTTTCTTTCAATTGCCCTGATAATCTAGTGAATTGCTGTGTGTGTGTATGTGTGTGTGTTGTAGTTGTAGTGGTAGTAGTGATTTCATTACAGCTTGTCACCAATTCAAATAACTCATTTTAAAATCTAGCATTTCTTCCAACAACTCTTTCACAAGATCCCTTTAATGAAAAGAAGATCACTTTTTTTCATTTCATCAGGTCTGGGCTGAACCAAAACATAATATTTGCTGCCTTAATCCAAATTCAAATCAGTGCTCTCATTTTTAATGAATATAATTTAATTTGGTTGTGTAATTAATTGTATTATCTCTGTATACTGTTTAGTAGATTCATATAAAGGCTGGAGAGTTAAAATGTGAATAATAAATGACAAATGTTGAAGGCATGAGTGCCTTAATGCAATAATAAAAGTGCTGGGAAGGACTAGAGGAAAAGCCATTTTTCATAAGCAAAGGCATGAAGAAATTCCAAGGCTAGAGTGGCTTTGGCACATGAGTTTGCTTGCAGAGTCATATGTTAATCTCCATCCTTTCAGTACATGTGCATAATAATAAAAAATAATAGAGGACATCAAACACATAGCTGTGTGAACTTCTTGAGTACTGTTTTCAGATGATGTGTTTACACCCTCTCATTGCAGCCTAATGCAAGAAAAGATTTGTGATGCAGTCCCTAATGGCCTCTTTAACAAATCTGTGCCATTGGAGGTGCACCTTCCCTCTAAACAAGCTCACAAGTGTTCTCAGTTATTTTATAAATGTGAATAGACATAGGAATACATTTTAGATGCACCAAATCATGTCTAAAGTTCATCAGCTGAAAGTTTTGGTGCTAATTCACTGCCCTTGTAAATAAAACCTGATGTCTTTTTTTTTTTTTTTACTGTTTTTGTGTTGTGTATTACCATGCAACTACAATCTTCTCACCAAAACCATGTTGAATTAAAGTCTTTTACCTTTCGTCTCATATTGCTTTATTTGACTTTTTATTTTTTAATGTTTGGAACACAACAGTGCACAATGTATACACAAGAAATTGTTCAGTAAAATCAGTAAGTTTTTGAAAACAGATTGAAGTCATTGACTTCATGTCATGACTTGCATCATTTAAGGTCTACATTTTGGTTTCGTAATATGCTTTTAAAAGTTTTTAATACCATTTATACAGTTTTAAACCTCTTTCTAAAGTAGTTGGAAGATGAACAAATACAGATGGAAGGACTGTCAGAAAGAACATATGTATATAATTGACTTTAGGAAATTTAGTAGAACAGCAGTACATCAGTACATCCTGGTACCACATACCATACATACTCGTGATTGTATGGTACCTTTCCACTCCACATCCTTCAATTTTTAAGTGTTCGGATAAAAAAGCTGGAGATGATGAAATGTGAAGATGTGCAGAGTTGTGCCAGGCTCTATAGGAATATGTCTGATATTTAGTTGATGTGATATGAGGAAAACAACCGAATATCAAACATATCACATAGCCCCTGGCCTGCTGCTGATGAGCCTGGTACCGAAAACAAAACATGGGGCTTCAAAAGGATGTGATGGGATCACTGTTTACTGAGAATATAAGGAGACAAATAAGGGGATAAGCAAGAAAAAGAGACTAAAGGAGGGGTAAAAGCAGATAACGGATCTGTACAAAGAACAAGAATACTGTCTCTTGTACACCACATACACAATATAACAATGAACCAGCTGCTAATGGCCATTATAAATCACATCAATTACAGCAAAATGCCAGCAAGAACAGCAGAAGTCAAATGAACAAATGCATCATGTATGCAGCATAGTGTCAGAAAACACAATATTTAAATACAGAGTCACAAAACTTACCATGTGGTGATGAAGCTTTGTCTACATCCTTATTAGCACTAAGGCAACTGCATCCCACACACACACTGGAAATAATGAAATTAAATAACAAGTCCATATAATGTAGTGTGTAGTGCAATAGAAAATCTATGTGAGTGTGTGAAAAGTATCACTCAGATGGGCATATATATATGTGTCCCTGGCAGAGGTTTTGCAGCCCACACACACATGGGTTAATTAGAAACGTATTGATCAGCGTGCCCGCGGCTCTTCCTCCTGCATTAGGCTGATCAATAACTGTGATTTCACACACATGCACAGAAAGAGGACGAACTGTCGGGTCAGTCACTCCAGGCACAAAATTCCCTTATCAATATCATAATGATCAGATCCATTCCACACCGCTGTCCCAATGAGCGTTACGTCCATTACTGTTGCCAAAATGACTGCTGAGAAACATTTTAAACAATGATTATTAACATATCACTGGACTACTAGACAATATTATTATGCTTTTTGGGACTTTTTATTTATTTCCAATTGAATTATTTATAAATTAAGTTTAAGCTATTTAGAATTAGATAGAAGTAGATTTTGCAGCAATTGACAAAAAGTGGTTTGTTTGTTTAATGTGTTTGCAATCTCTGCCAAATTCACCTAATTTATAATTCTCATGTTAAATTCTCATTTAAGCATGGCCAGTATGCTTTTGTCGTTTTTACTATGCAAAGTGAATTTCAAAATGTAATGTTTTTTAAAGAGTGATATGTATACATCACTCTTTGAAAAACATTACATTTTCCCAAGATTATATATTTGAAAAAATATATGCTTTTATATATGAAACTATCGCATCACTGATTAGTAGCCATTATTAAATGATATTTATTTTTATATAGGTTACATAATGCAGAGAGTATTGTACCATATAAAACTTATATAGTATCCAATAAGACACATCATAGCAGTTACGGTTGTCTTACTGTGAGCTTCCTCTCTTTACTTTATGGAGAAATGAACACGGGTGTATCCATTTTGTGACTCTCCCTGTTATTGTTGTTCCTTTTATTTATTCATATCTTTTTATGTTAATTATTTCATTATTCATCTTCCTTATTTTATTTCCTATTTATATAGTTTTTGTTTCATACTTAACTGGACCAGAAGGTCATGAATTTAAGTCCCAGGAGAGGTGGGTTTATTGGTAGCAGGCCTACTGCCAATTTTTGAAGTTTTACTTAATTGCAAATAAGTAAGTGTAGGATATCTTCCTGTCCTGCCAAACTTGTGCCCTTAACTTAACAACTCAAAGGATGAACAAGAAACAGATTTTATGCTCTGACCCTGTACTTTCATTCATTTGTTAGACAGGATATCTGGAAAAGACAATGATTCCTAAAAAATACAATAGTTAGTAAAGAAATGATTCTTTACTAACTATTGTATTTTTTAGGAATCATTCATTCTTTATTCATATAAAGAATCATAGTCATATTCTCTCTCTTGCACATTTAAACTCTCAGTTACTTCCTGCTTCTCAGAATTATAACCATTTTCATATTTCTGGTTATATTTGCTAGGATAAAAATATATAAAACGTTAGATATTAAATGTCTGCTAAATTAATGTAGCAGTTATCACACTATAAAACAGTCAGAATTAATGAGCTGTATGTGTTGAAAGGTCAAAGGTCAAAGTGAATCTCAGGGAAATATGCCTGTGTAAGGTACAATATTATTGGTTTCTTCCTCCTCCCTCTGCTGTGGTTATTACCCAGAGTCCTGCTGGATGGAGTGACCTTCTGAGTGAGCTGAGGCGGAAGAGGATGCCACTAATTGCACGGCCTAATTGTGAGCCTGGGGGCAGCATTGTCATTGGTGGAGTGGGACAGGGATATATGGATAAGGGAGGAGTGCAAACACATGTTCACTCAATAAAGTTCACATGTGTTCAGCAGAAGGATTTAGACAAAAAGTCAACTTTCATTTGAACTTTGTGTCATTATACCTCCAGCAGGGATGACATATTGTGACACTTCAGGTGTATAAATAAAGAGATAGTTTATAGTTGAACAAAATGGAATGGAAGTATAGGATAAAACAAAAACTGTCTGGAAATGAAAGGATTATAGTGGTTCTTTATTAATATGATGCATATGTGAGAAAGTGTGCTCAATTTGGTTCACCTAAATGGCCACTAATTATCAATAGAACACTGTTATTTAGCAATTTGACTGATAGGTTTATTCAGTGTTTAAAATAAAGGCATCCATGGATGTGGAACACAATTAATACTGATAATTGTAAAAGAAATATGAGATATTATAAGTAACAGTGTAAAATGTACTTATAACAGTGTAAAATGTACATCACCCTTACTTTACAATCTTTTTTTAAAAATGAAAAGTACAGATAAAATATGAAAATATGTCACTGGGATGGTACATCTATTTAGAGGATCTAGTGATAGTGTACCTTTAAACCCTCTATTTATGGTGCATAATTGGACCTTAAGAATCTTGTTGTATTTTTGAGTATACATTTACATTTTTTGTACCATAGGGACTAAAAATATACATTTCACAATATCCATTTTCTGACAGGATAAATTTGAGGGAGGAAAAACTCCACAAACAATATTTTCTGAAAGTTACCTTTAATAGGTAACATAGAATTGTTACAGATAGAGTAGATACAGACATGTACTCACAAGACACTTTTTTCCAAATCTCAAATATTTATATAACATGTATTGTTTTATTACATGCCAACAAATCTAAGAACGGAAGTGTACTTTATTAACTACACTACTGGACCTTTATATTTGCTGTGGTGAGTTTCAGTATGGTTGCTGATCGGTTTGTGTCACTATGGCTAGGAAAACACTGAGGTAATGGGCTGAAGATGATGAGGGGTGACAGTGAGAAGGTCAGAACATTTTGTTTGGTCGATATAAACTAGCACACATGCATGAGAGTTTATCCGGGAGCCTGAAGGAGAGCCAAAACACAACACAGACTCATGTACTGTACACTGAGGCAAGGTAACTACAACAGATTACCATGAAAGCACAAAGAACAATAGGAACTGGGTAGTTAAGCGAATATGCAAGCACACACACCAGATTTACAGAATGTATACCCAGTACAACACAGGTGAATCATCGTATTATAACTATCACATTATCACCAACACACACAGAATTTCCATAAGGGTCATTCCATCTCAAGTGGTCCAATATAGGTTACTTGACCATTTTTTTGAGTGATTACCTCTATGTATTGGCATTGCAAAACCGCCAGTTTTTTAAATTACTATTATTATTATTATTTCACTTGTGTTTCATGTGTTTAACCACATCGGCCTTCTTTGTGTCATGGCACACAACAAATTTTGGTTATACAGCTGTTTATGGAAACCTCAATATTTTGGCTCAGGATGGTCTTAGCTTCTTGGTCTTAGCTTCTCTAGAGCACATTATAAGGTACATGTACATTTATAAAAATTTTGCACATTCTTGTTCCTTAGACTTAGAACTTAAATCTTAATGTAATGCTCAAGATTGCTCACAGTTCCACTATTAGGATCAATTTATAATGGGAAGGGTTCAAGTCTCAGTCTTAATTTTTTTAGGATAGGTATAGTGTGGATTTCAGGTTTGAGACTTCTCTTATTTTTTTATGGGGGTGAGAAAGTGCAATTTTTTTTTTAATTTCCCTCACTTCCGAGTTGATTATCTCTGGTGGGGGACCAGATACGAACCTGAAGTTTTCACAGAAATAAGTCCTCTAGCATTCTGCTGTAAAAATTTTGGGTTTGAGATTCCACTGGTTACAGAGTTAGGGCTAGTAGAAATCTGGGGAAAAGCCTACTTTATTCATGCATTTTGAGAAATGAACAGATGTAATATAAGCACAGCAAATAATAAAAATGAACAGTGTTTTACAGTAATTATGTTTATGACTGACATACAATAGCTTATGCTTGTCAGTGAGGTCTAAAATGTTACTACATTTGATATTGGCAATAGTGAAGCATGATCTATCACAGGGTTCTTCAAATCTGCAGAGATTAGCTCCAACCTCCAGACTCACCTGCCTGTAATTTTCTAGTAATCCTGAAAACCATGGTTAGCTAAGGTCTAAGTCTAAGGAACAAGAATGTGCAAAATGTTTATATATGTACATGTACCTTGTAATGTGTTCCAGAGATCAGTTTTTGTTCCAAGAAGCTAAGATGATCCTCAGCTGAAATACTGAGGTTTCTGTAAACAGCTGTATAACAAAAATTTGTTGTGTGCCATGACTTTCGTGGTTAAACCAAGTGAAAAAAATGGTGGTTTTGCAATGCCAATACATATAGGTAATCACTCAAAAAAAAAAAGTAAAATTAAAAATGGTCAAGCAACCATCTTTACAGTTATTGGCCCACTTGAGATGGACTGACCCATAAAAGCAAACACTAAAAAACTGGCGGGACAAAGAAATAAAAAGACAGGTGCATGTCTTAACCTACTCCTTTTTATTCTCTTCCCCTTATTTGTTTGCTTAAACAAATTTGGTTAGAGTCATTACCAGGACTGAAGACAGATAACACACAATTACTGCACGCAAACTTAAATCATTTTTGATTTGTTCTTAAATTTGTTGATTTTGTTTTTAAGTGGAGGCCAAATGAATATTTGTTGTTATGCTTTCAGTTTTTGAAAACATGTTAAAAACAGGTACCACATGACCTTTAATAAGAAGAAAAGGTTTGATTCTGCACATTAAATTTAGTTCCCTGTAACAATTGTATTGGCTGATATTTGACTAAATACACTATAGCTGTGTGTTATTTCAGGGACTGGTTTGAGAAGGAACACTTTACGAATGGGGCTATGTCACAGACTTATTTGGAAATTGGCAAATGTTCTATGAGCTTAGAACCCTTTTAGAAGATCCTCAAACCATATTTGGCAGCCACAATGCATTCCTAAAGATATTTATAAGACCTTATGACATTATAAGACCTTATGACCTATGACAGCTTATGACTTTATAAGTCATAAGACTTATGATGGTATTAAAAATTCCAGAATATATATGGAAAAACCTAAATATGAAAGTGAAGATGGTTGTTCTAGTAGCTGAGAATTTGACTAATGTTAGTTGCAAGTGATTTTTGAAAGTAATGAATCATGTATAACACCCAAAACCAATTCAGTGCAATTCCAGTTGGAGCAACCACATTGGTGTTCATCTTTTCTCTAAAGTCAAATCAGCCAGTATGTGAATTAATTAATAGTGGCCATTTCCAGATTCTAGCATGACAGATTTCTCCAACACTTCTATACAAGACCTCACAGGTAATTGTTGACAATGGGTATTAATCCTTTCATTGTGATGTATAACTTAAAACACAAAATGCAAACACAGCAACTGAATGTTCACCAAACACAAAAATTTGGTTTCTGAACTGACAAAAAAAGAAGCTCACACATCAGAAATGTGCCATCGACTAAACACAATAAAAGCAGAAGTCACATCAATGCATTTAATGATTCACCAAGAAAAGAAATCTATACAAGTATAACTTTGTATTTTCTACATACATAGGTATGACTGCATATGTTTTTCTTTTGATATAAATAATCAAAGAAGCCTTGTGTTTTCACTTTTTAGCTTGATGATTTAGTTCACGTTTATCCTCTCTGACCTCAAAGCTTCAACCTCTTGATATGTGTCTTTGGAGCTCTTGCCTTTGCCTCATTTTAGGCTGCTTTAGGAGCTTCTGGTTTTTCCACCGCTGGTAGAACAGGCACAATACCACATAGTTTCCTGTTAGTAAAACAAACAAAAATATTCATTTAGTATTTAAGCAGTATTTTTCCAGGCAACTTTATTTTAAATATGATACTACATTTCTGAGGATATTATACAAGTGAAAACACTTGTGAAGACATTAAAACCATGAAAAAAGCACCAGTGTACATCCCCTAAGTTAAACTAATTGTAAAGAGATGACATCCTGGAGGACTACCTGCAGCAGTAAAAGTAATGCAGGAAAATGAAGTACAATAAAGTCTGCTGGCTTATATGGTCCACCTCTCACAGCCATTTGATGTCTACCTAGTTTACCCAGCATGCAATAAAATGAGACTAAACTGCGGACAATAAGAATGCATATAAATGCCAGATGGAAACTTGATGGAGCCAGATGGAAGACGGAATAAGATTGACCTTGCATTAGCAAGTGTTTTCCCAGATTAGATATCCAGATATAAACTGAATTTAATGCAATGATCAGAAAAGCCAAAGCTCCAAATAAGCCAATGAGTGATTGTACAACAGAGACTTTATGGGCAGCTGTACCAACCCATTCCCTTAGCCAAACAAACCATAAGCAAGACCGGTAAATCTCAAAAATAGCCCAGATCTACTTCTCAAACAGAGCACAAAAATAAAACACCCACTCAAGCGTATACTCACATCCCCTCTACGGAGGTCTTGATGATGTAGTCACACACTTTGCTGCGTTTCTCAGCTTCTATTTTGAGGTTGTTTATCTGCTCCATCATAGTGGCCTTCTTTTGCTGAAACTCAGCTGATGATGGAAGTCAATGAAGAAACAATGGTTTAAGACATTTCAGTGAATAATCTGTAGTTCAAACAGCAATAACCCCATAAAAAATATTGCATTTTCCATTATAACAATGTTTCAGATCAGACACTGAAACTTTGGGGTGCTTTAACCCAGTGTAGCCACACGGAGTCAGTGTTCGACTATCCATAATGTCTGTGATCGTTAAAGAGTTTCAGGTTAATCCAGGATTATCATTAACTTGGTAAACACTTGTTAATTTAGCTGTATGTTGAAAGTGAGAACTTTGACTAAACAGGTTTAAAGTGCAAATGCTTTTCTAGTGTCTTTTTTGTAACTTTGTTGAATATAGCTTTGGGTTACTGACCTTCTTCACAGGCCATAATCACACTGGATTAAAAAGAAACTGTTCTAGCAAAAGTACTCCTACAGTAACTGTGTAAATGTGGTACTCACTCTCACTTTTGTTTCTCTCTGCTTCTATAGCATCAGTTCCAGCCTTAATCTGTTTCTGGAATGAAAAGTAAAACAGATTTTGGAAAATGGTGACAAAATTCCATAATACACATGTCTGTCTCTGCCTTGCCCACTCCCCACTGTGTGTACCCCCCACAATCTCAGGAAAAAAAAAAAAGAAAATTTGGAAATTCCAAACTGAAATGTTACATCTCAGATTAAAGTTTTAAAGGTACATTATATGCACCTCTGGAGGTAAAAGAGACATATAAAAGCACTAAAGGTGTAAGCTTGAAGGTACTGCTCCAGTGACAGTTGTGTTGATTGCTTTACCTCTTGCTGAAATATTTCTTTTAATGGAAACCCCAACCTGCATTACGCTCTAATGACTGCACCTCCAGCAAGAGATGAATTTCTAGTACTGCTGTAGACGGACCAGGTTGCAGTAGTAACTCATAGCTACATGAAAAGTTTTGCGTACTAGTTTTGCTGGTCTATCTTTGCCTCCACCAAACCCTGATCCATGCCCTCCCTCACCAGCTCATCGTTGCATGTGTTCAGCTCAGCTTTTTTCCCATCTGCCACCTCCTGAGCTGCTTTGACGTTTTTTGTAAGTTCCTCAACATGTTTCTTGGTTTGGTCCAGCCTACTGTTGGCCTCAACAATACTGGACTTTAACTCCTTCAGCACGTCATTGGTCACTCTGTGCTTAACGGTCTCGAAATAGGAGGCCTTGTTCAGCTGGAGCTCCATACTCCTCCTTGAGTGAATGAGCCCCAGTAGGCCCACGGTGGCTGCCACCATCAAGCCCAGCAACACAGCCATGTATCTCATGATGCACTTCAAGAGGAAAAGGCAAGAAGAAGAGTGGCAAATGTAAATCCGTCTGGAAAGGGTGAGTGATCAGTGGTGCGACCGGCTGTTCAACTTAACCTCTCCCACAGAACAGGAACTGCTGCACCCAGACTCGTTGAGTTTCTTCTGTCCGAGTGCTTTAAATGACCTGAAACCAAAACGTGTGGCTTTAAAACCAAAACGTGTGTCATTTACTGTTTCGAATAAATGACTGAATACATTAATTCTTAAAAACCTGTTTGCATCCGAGCCGCAGGCGCGTAAAAGCCGCAGACGCGTAAAAGCCGCAGACGCGTAAAAGCCTCGCAAGAGCGAGAACAGCAGCCAGAAAAACCTCACCTGCTGCAGGCTCCGCCTTTCCCAGCGCAGGTACATACACGGTGTCTACTGCCTAGAGAAAAGAGACTACTACACCACAAAATGGCCTGACAAAAATAATCTCCTGCTGTATTATTCTGACACACCCCTTACTACAGTAGTAGCCTGAATTCAGATATATTGGCTATATTTTTGGGCTATATTTATGATGCACCAACTTAAGATGTATTACTGTAACCAAATAAGCATTAGGTTAGTTCTGGATAGGCTGGGAAGTAGAGAATGTTACTTGCTAAAAAGAGAGTTTTTTTAAAAAGGGATTTTTTTTATTTAGTGTACTGCATTCATATAATTTTAGAGATTAGAGATTTAGAGATGTTGATATTTATTATTTTAATCCTGTGTTATGCATTTTTCTAACTCTCTACACATGTGATCATGACAAATCAGGACTAAGGGAACATAGTTTTTTTTTTAAAAAAAGGAACATTTTACTATTGTTCTGTCTTGTTTTGAACCATTTGAAAATCCAGCAATGGCAAAGTCAACCTTAATTATAGTAAAATCTGAGCAGCAAATAGGCAAATGCATGAGTTTTATGTGAGGCCAAAGGCCAGTTCTTTCAAAACAGTATGTGTTTTATTGCAGATCACACACACACTAATCAGTTTAACTAAAAGGATCCTGTTTCCGCATGCACTGCAAGCTATGAAGTCAACCTTAGCTCAACCTGTTTTTCCAGAATGTTTATGGCTTTGTCTGTTATTACCAGTGTTCTGTCAGGCAAAATTCAAATAAGCAAGAGTAAATAGTACAAGAACCTGTTTTTTGTATTTGACTTCAGCACCGCTCTGTCACTGTTGTCACACCTAAGTATCTGGTTGGACAGGTAAACCCGGATCCCAGATGGAGGGTGGAGTGAGGGAGGGAAACGCAGTCAGAGCCGGCCACTGACAGTGCTGCTCTACTGAGGACACGGTGAGTCTGAACTGTTCAGTCCACAGTGAAGAAGAAACCGAGAGACACAGAGAGAGTGGGGAAAGACCCTCCAGTGAACTGCACAATCTCCTCACCTCCAACTCCGTTACTCTAAGTCACACATGCAGGATGAAGGTTGTCTGGGCATTGATTTTCTTGGCAGGGTGCGCATTGCTGGTTGTGGCCTTTCAGGCTATGCAGCAGGAGATCGACATTCACAGAATGAGAAAACTAATTATTTTAAACACTGAAGATGTGAAGACAAAGGAGGATGAAATCCTGAGTTCCAAAGGGGCAATGCAGAAACTGACCAAAGAGCTGGTTCCACTGGACAATCAGAAAAATCAACTGACAAAGAAGATGGAGGAGCTGGGGAAACAGAAAGAAAGCTCTGAGCAAAACCTGAACACCTGCCGAACACAGAAGGTAAAGAAAATGACAGAAAGTAATTCTTAGTAATTATGTTGTAAGTTAGAGCTGATTTATATAGTTCTAGCTGATCAGGGCTGTTTAGTTCAGGTTGTTTGTCTTGACTCTGAAGAACTGGACCACTGTTGGTGAATTATTTAAAATTACAGTCTGCTGAAGATTATATCTTGTAATATACTGTAGTATGAATCAGTGCTCCAGTGCCACAGGTTTCCGTGGTATATACTGGGAACAAACACAAAAGTTTTGTCTTCTTATTTACCTATTCTTAATTAGCAATATGGATCCAGAATGTACAATCTAAATTCCAAGTCATTTTGACTGAGAGTGTTGATTGCAAAAATGTTTCCAGGCCTACAATCAGTGCAATCTTGTGGTAAAAAAGAAGAAGAAGAATACTGGAAAAAAACAACTTTGACTGTCTTTACTTTTTCCCTATAAAGACCAAGAGCCTTAAGCAATTTGTTATACTGTAACATGCATTGCATTGTGCTACACATGCTGACTGTATGTTACAATGCTGTACTGTCAGTACTGTGAAGCACCATGCTATTTATCGGTGTTTGAAATGAGAAATAGGGTGGTGCATTGACACAGTGGGTAGCATTGCCATCTCCCAACTCCAGGGTGCCTGGCTAAATCCTCAGCTTGGGTTACTGTGTGGAGTTTCACATGTTCTCTTAACCACGTGGGTTTCTTCTGGTTACTTCCCAACTCTATATTGCCCCTACGTGTGCAAGTGTGTGAATATGTGTGAATGTGTGCGACTGTGTGTGTGTGTGTGTGCTGCCATGGGATGGACCAGCATACCGTCAAACGTGTATCCCTCTCTTGTGCAGAGGGGATGGGATCTGAATCCATCACAACCCTGACCAGGATATAGTGGTTACTGAAGATAAAAGAGAGTGAGAAATAATTGTATTAATAATTATAAATCAATTTATCCTAAATTTCAGTGTGTTTAATAAGACAGTATATTTTTGCCTCCAGATGATTTGCTTCAAAATGATTAAACTTCTGTTTATTAGTTAAAGATATCTTTACAAAAGACTATCCAATGAGTGTAATGTAGTGATTTTTCAAAGATACTAAATGTTAGTATTTATACTAAAGACCATTTTAGTATCTTAGAGCAGTGAGCAATACTTCAGAGGTGCCGATCAATTATTTACATGTATTACTGCCTGCTTTAAAATAACTTTGACCTGACGGCTTTAACTACCAAGCACAAAAGGCACAAATATATTCTTTCCTGTTCATGGCTCAACATGCATAAAGGGAAGTACATTTTCATCAGTGCTGATGTCTGAACAGTCACACTCTGCCGCAATGTACGCACACAAGTTTTCACAGTGTTACTCAGCCTCCTGCTCTGTGAGAGATAGCATTGTACCATGTGAAATAAATACTGTGACTGAAAGAAAACACCACAGTACACTCCTGGGCAAAAAAAAGGGCCAAGCCCAAAATGGTGAGTCTACACTGTGCAGTCCACAGTAAAGAAGAAACCGAGAGACACAGAGAGAGTGGGGAAAGACCCTCTAGTGAACTGCACAATCTCCTCACCTCCAACTCCGTTACTCTAAGTCACACATGCAGGATGAAGGTTGTCTGGGCATTGATTTTCTTGGCAGGGTGCGCATTGCTGGTTGTGGCCTTTCAGGCTATGCAGCAGGAGATCGACATTCACAGAATGAGAAAACTAATTATTTTAAACACTGAAGATGTGAAGACAAAGGAGGATGAAATCCTGAGTTCCAAAGGGGCAATGCAGAAACTGAGCGACCAGCTGGCTCCACTGGACAATCAGAAAAATCAACTGACAAAGAAGATGGAGGAGCTGGGGAAACAGAAAGAAAGCTCTGAGCAAAACCTGAACACCTGCCGAACACAGAAGGTAAAGAAAATGACAGAAAGTAATTCTTAGTAATTACTTATGTTGTAAGTTAGAGCTGATTTATATAGTTCTAGCTGATCAGGGCTGTTTAGTTCAGGTTGTTTGCCTTGACTCTGAAGAACTGGACCACTGTTGGTGAATTATTTAAAATTACAGTCTGCTGAAGATTATATCTTGTAATATACTGTAGTATGAATCAGTGCTCCAGTGCCACAGGTTTCCGTGGTATATACTGGGAACAAACACAAAAGTTTTGTCTTCTTATTTACCTATTCTTAATTAGCAATATGGATCCAGAATGTAATCTAATCTAATCTAAATTTAAATAAATTTAAATAAAGCAACTTTGACTGTCTTACTTTTTCCCTATAAAGACCAAGAGCCTTAAGCAATTTGTTATACTGTAACATGCATTGCATTGTGCTACACATGCTGACTGTATGCTACAGTGCTGTACTGTCAGTACTGTGAAGCACCATGCTATTTATCGGTGTTTGAAATGAGAAATAGGGTGGTGCATTGACACAGTGGGTAGCATTGCCATCTCCCAACTCCAGGGTGCCTGGCTAAATCCTCAGCTTGGGTTACTGTGTGGAGTTTCACATGTTCTCTTAACCACGTGGGTTTCTTCTGGTTACTTCCCAACTCTATATTGCCCCTACGTGTGCAAGTGTGTGAATATGTGTGAATGTGTGCGACTGTGTGTGTGTGTGCTGCCTTGGGATGGACCAGCATACCGTCAAACGTGTATCCCTCTCTTGTGCAGAGGGGATGGGATCTGAATCCATCACAACCCTGACCAGATTATATAGTAGTTACTGAAGATAAAAGAATGAATAAATAAAGCGAGAAATAATTATACTAATAATTATAAATCAAACTAGCCTAAATTTCAGTGTGTTTAATAAGACAGTATATTTTTTCCTCTAGATGATTTGCTTCAAAAATGATAAACTTATGTTTACTACTTAATGATATCTTGACAAAAGGCTATCCAATGAGTGTAATGTAGTGATTTTTCACAGAGACTAAATGTTAGTATCTATACTAAAGACTGTTTTAGTATCTTAGAGCAGTGAGCAATACTTCAGAGGTGCCGATCAATTATTTACATGTATTACTGCCTGCTTTAAAATGACTTTGACCTGACGGCTTTAACTACCAAGCACAAAAGGCACAAATATGCATAAGGGGAAATACATTTCATCAAGTTCTCACACTGTTACTCAGCCTCCTGCTCTGTGAGAGATACCATTGTACCAAATTCAAATTCAAATTTTATTTGTCACACTTGCAGCGAAATGCTTTGTACATCTGCTCCAACGTAAAAAGAAAATATAGAAAAATATTATATATAAAGAAAAATATATACATACAAAAATGTATATAAAGAAAAATATAAAGAAAAAAATTAAATATAAGAAAAATATATACATAAAAAATATATGAAGGGATTTATATTTAAAAAAGGGTATAAGAATATGGAGATCAAAACACGAATGTTGATGGCTTCAAACAGTTGATGTGTAGTTGAAAAATTTCCCAGTTAGTTTGTCTATAATGTTAGACCAAATATTCTCTACAGGGTTCAAATCTGGACTCTGACCAGACCAAAGCATAAGCCCGAGGGACTTGGTTTCAAGTGACTTTTTGGTGGTCGTTGCAGTATGGGCAGGAGCATTGTCTTGTTGAAAAAATAACATCTGATCATTCCTCTTTAGAAAACAACTTTTGAATTGTGGGAATCAAGCCTTTCTGTAATGTTGTCCTGTGTTCCAAAGCATTAATTGACTTTTCACAGTGAAGCAGTTCACCCATACCAGCAGCTGAAAAGGCTTCCCACACCATGACACCTCTTCCTCCATGCTTAACTGTTGCAGAGAGAGATGCAGTCACTATTGTATTTCTCCCCTGATCTTCGAAGTCGCCTCTCTGGAGCATCACCATGCAACTCAAATCGTGATTCATCACTCCACACATCTCTGCTGAACCAGTGGGAATCAAACTTTCCATATTTTGCCAAAAACTTCATTCTGTCTTTGATGTTTTTCTGAAACAGCAATGGCTTCTTAACACATCTTCTAGACACTAAATCTGCATTGCATAACTTTACAGTTTACACTTTTGTCTTTGTGGTGGCTTAAAAGCTAGTACAAAAGGGAAATGCTGGAGATTAGGTGCACTTACTGCGATGTATAGGGCACAAATGTGCAGTTATTGCAAGCAAGGGATAAAGTTTTTAGGTTATCTTTAAGGGAGGTGCCATGTTCTAAGTTGTTTAACACATCTGTAAATGTAAATATCAGGAAATGAAAGCTGAAATTATGGTCTCATCTATGGTCTCATGTTCATCTTTTGATCTCACACGTCTCAAATGTCTATAGCAAAAACAAAAGAATTGGCCTTGCTGTTCCAATACTTTTGGGGAGGACTGTATATGAAGCTGCTTTGCCATGATTAAAGTGTTAGGATATATAGCTGAACAGCTTTTTGGGATTGTTTATTTCCGCACAGAATGGTAAAGTTCCACATTACTTTCTGGGAATAAATGAATAAGAGTGAATGCCCAGACAGTGATTTGAATGAACTGTAGATGTTGTGAGTCTCTAAGAAGACCTTTATTTTAGACAAGATGACTGATGTCCTCCTTATCCTCCTTTCATCTCTCTTGTCTCTTTAGACAGATGCTGAGCAGAAGAAAACAGAAAGAACTTCTGCAATCAATACACTAAAGAGTAAGCTATAGTTTATTTCTTAGTCTTAATTGGATATGGTGATGTGATTAAGTATTTAAAAAAAATACTTAATTAATTATTTAAATAAAAGTAACCTTTTACCTGCTCTCTCGATTCATGTAGCAAATCAGAACGCTGAGATACAGAAAGTGCAGGAGGAGATTCAGAGTTTGCAGAAACAGATTCTGGATAGAGATACAAAGATCTGTTCGTATGTGGATAAAGAGCGGGAAGAGGGAAGGTGAGAGCTGAGCACTCACTCTTATCTCAGTTGTGTGCTACTTTCGTTCAGGAGACACATTTCACAAGATTATCAGTTGCAGTGAAATTAATGAGTAACACGGAACCTATTACTTATATTACTTTTTTACTTTATTTATAACTTATCTATATATGTTCTGAATTATTTTAAAAACAGTC
Source organism: Pangasianodon hypophthalmus (assembly GCF_027358585.1). NCBI lineage: Eukaryota > Metazoa > Chordata > Actinopteri > Siluriformes > Pangasiidae > Pangasianodon > Pangasianodon hypophthalmus. The sequence continues at coordinate 18,791,405 of NC_069710.1, read as the reverse complement.
ATCAATCTAGACAAATACCCAGTTTGTTTTTATAAATTGTTTTATAAATTGAATATTTGTGCCTATGAAATATACAGTATGATTGTTGATCATATGCAGTATATGTGGTGAAAATAATCTTTTGCTTTATCCGTACAGGACATTGTGTGAGGACAAAATGGCTGCCAGTAAACAATAACAAGGATAAAAAGGAAAACCAGGAAAACTTTATTAAAACATTTGTTATTTTTCATCTCCCATAGCTTAGACATATACGTTTGTTCCATCACTAGTGTAGTAATAAAAATTGATGATATTTGCACTCAGGACTACTCTGTGGACTACTCCTGTGTGTTTTAGTATGGACTATAGTTTCTAAGTTGTACACTTACAGTTGTACACGGAAGTCCTCATGGTTAAATGCCTGGTTAAATGCATTGTTACATTTTGAACACAATAAGACTTTATTAAACACACATTTAAGACTTATCAAATGTGAGTAGACAGCTCACACCAAAAGTGTAAGTAATAAAGCTAATAGAGACCAAGTTATTCCAATTTAAGTGTGCCAGTTGCTGCATATTTACATATAGACACACCCACAATCATCCATAAATGCTATGTAAACATCTGCTTGTATGTAAAATCACCTATAAAGTGTATAACCACTTGTGAATCCAGAGCCAGTCCCAGGAACACTAGGCATAAGGCAGGAATACAACCTGGATTGGATGCCAGTCCATCACAGAGCACCATTCACACACACACACACACGCATACATACATACATTTGCATGGTATGTAAATGTGTATTTACATTTACATACCATGCAAATGGTATGTAGGGGCAATTTACAGTATAAAGCATATTTTTGGCAAGTGAGATGAATGCACACTGCACCTAAATAGGTTGTAGATTCGGTAATGCCAATCACACCTCTAATAAATCGAATGTTAAAATCATACATATATACATACATATACATATATACATATAAGATCATTTCCCGTTAACACAGGTGTTAGCCTCAGACTGAATAAAATACAGTTATGTAATAGGCAGCACGGTGGAACAGTGGTTACAATTGCTGCCTCACAGCTCCAAGTATGAATAAGTGTGTAAATGAGTATGTGAATGAGTGTGTGCATGAGTGTGTGCATGAGTGTGTGCATGGTGCCCTTGGGGCTGACGTCCCACCCAGCCATATTCTTGCTTCATGGTCTGTGTTCCCAGAATATGCCCAGGATCCACCTGGCAAAGTGGTTACTGAAGATGAAAGAATTAGTTATGCAATAAACATATTTTAATGTTCAAGTTGTCCATGTTCCCCTGTGGCATCTGTAAGATGACATACACATGCACATACACATACACCATGCCATGTTAATCTAAAACATGAACATAAAAAGAGGAATTAAAAGTGGCTTCAGCCATATTTACAAAAAAGTTTATTTAAAAATATAAATATGTTAAAAATATATCATATGCTGTTAACAACAATGTATAGAGGGTAATGCAAATAAGTTGCATGGAAATGTTTTTTTCTGTGAGACTAGGTTGGAGTGACCATGTTTTTAGGAGACATTCATAACCATATATAATCTTCACTGCTAATAATAGTCAGCTAGTTAATATGAGCTGACCTTGCAGGATTTCTAAAATTAAGATAGTTAAAATCAAGATAGATAGATAGATAGATAGATAGATAGGATTATGAATATTTATTAATATCAATCAGAAATCCAGTTCCATTAACTTATATTAGCCAGATGGCTAGTACAGGGAGGATTCATGAATACGACTTCAAATCCAGAATTCCTGTCAGGTTAAGCAGCTGACTAGTGCAGAAAGGATCGTAAATGTTAAAGAATACCTATAAATTCTTTCAGATTTGCCAGGTTTGCTCATAAGTAAGCTATATGTGTAGCTCATGTGTAACCATCCACTGGGTTACACCACAATTACCAAATACTGTGCAAAAAAATTGTCGACCGTTAGCCTTTTATGAATTTTAGCTTAACAATTAACATTGTTGTATTTAACATGAAATTACATATAAGGTAAAAGTAATAATGGCAGATTGAACAAGACACTATGTAAAGGCAATCCTGAACCAATGCACTCCACTTAATCGAATTAACTTTCCATTGCTAGGTGGTTAACATATACATTGGCAAAACTGTACATAAATATACACCAAAATCTAAGCAAATGTTTGTTTTGATAAATTCCACACTTGAAAAATGTGAAAGATAATACACACAATTTACTCACAAATGTGTATGTATTTATCATTGACCATAGAACTGAAGCTTGGAAAATTCTCTGTTCTGCAATCATTATGATTCACAAAACAAATTAGTTTTATTTTTTTCTCCTCAATTTGGTAAAGCATGCAGCAATGGAGATTACCGTTAAGGGTTTGCTAGCAAAGAACAGGGAGAATGTTAAGATAAGTGTTTGAAAGTAGGATAATTTCTGTTAAATTTAACCAAAAGGGTGTTTTATGTGCTTTTCCCCAAACATGTCTACAACTGTAATTCAGTTAAAGCCCCGCTGACCTCCTGCCCTGTCAAACAGGTTTCAACAGAAATGTTTTGTTAGTAATCACAGTCTTCTTCAACCTGTGTGCACATCCAGGCTTTGCACACCTATTTTGAGACTGTTGTCAAAATAGTGAGCCAGTATAAGAATGTAGTTTTGATAGACTTCATAGCGCTTTTGTAAGTCGTTCTGGATAAAGGCGTCTGCCGAATGCCATAAATGTAAATGTAAATGTTGCGTGTGAAAATCCCAGGAAATCAGCAGTTTCTGAAATAGTCAAACATGCCCATCTGGTACCAACAACCATGCCATGGTTAAAGTCACAGAGATCACACCTTGTCTTCTTTCTGATGTTTGATGTGAACATTTACTGAAGCTCTTGACCTGTGTCTGCATTTTGTGCCTTGCACTGCTGCCACATGATTGGCTAATTGGATAACTGCATAAATAAACAGGTGTACAGGTGTTCCTATTAAAGTGGAATGTGAGTGTATTTAATAATATTAAATTAAATTGAATTAAACAGCTTTAAGTAGTGCTACGCCAAATAAGACCTTTAATATAGGTGTTGTGTTTTTAGCGCTATACCTCAGGTAAAATACCAGAGCTTGTGTTTTTTTTTATTTGTTTGCCTCAGTGAACCTCAAGTGAACAGCAGTTAATACATGAAATTATTGGCAGCATGGGAAATTGTTTGTTGCTTTGTCCATTTATTTAAATTTAGATATTTATTTTCACATTTACTTTCCATAATTGTGCAAATACAAAACACCAGCTTTGGCTTTATAAAATGATGTTCACCAAATGAAATTATCAACAATCAACTATCATTATGTTCAACCAATTTTCATAAACATTTGCTTTGTTACAGACACCCTACTTTTATGCATATTACAATAATTAAGAAATAACTATAATAATAAGAGGGCAGCATGGTGGTGCAGCAAGTAGCATTGTTGCCTCACAGCTCCAGGGGCCTGGGTTTAGTCCCGAGCTCGCGTTACTGTCTGTGCATGCAATATTCTAAATTGCCCCTGGGGAGAATGAGTGTATGTGTGCACTAGTGATGTAACTGCATTCTAAATGAACAATATGCTCTAAACAGATACAAACAAAGAGGTGAACAGGTTACGCACTGTGTGTTTTTTTTAAAAAAAAAAACCTGTCAGAAATGTTTTCAGGGCATCTGGTGGAGACTAGAGGTGTACAAAAGGATGGAATAAAATGTCTCACAATTGGATTTTTGCTTTCATGTGGGTGAATAGTCAGATATGAAAAGTGCAGGACAAGCAAAGACCATGTTCATTACTTTGAACATGAACGTTGCATTTACAGCAATATTAACAGCATTCATTAATTCATCCTTAGTAACTGCCTGGTCAGGATCACTCTGGTTTAAATTAGGTTTGTTTATATTTTGGGAAATAGAACCAACTAAATTTGTTATAAAATGTTGTAGGCAGATACAAACAAAAATAATCACCGTGTGAGCATGTCCCTGTATGTGGAGTACTAAACAGATACAGATAGCCAGCTGCTTCAGGTAATGTTCACATCAACCATCAGAATAGGGGGAGAATGTGATCTCCGTGATTCTGAGTGTGGCATGATTGTTGATGCCAGATGATACACAGCAGTCTCTAGAGTTTACTCAGAATGGGCAAATAAAGAAAAAACATGCAGTGAGTGGCAGTTCTGCGGACGGAAATGTCTTGTTGATGAGAGAGGTCAGTGGAGAATGGCCAGGCTGGTTCTAGCTGACAAAGGCAACAGTAACTCAGAAAACCACACTGTATATTTGTGGTGAGCAGAAAAGTATTTCAGAATGCACGACATGTCGAACCTTGAGGTGGACGGGCTACAACAGCAGAAGAGCATGTTGGGTTCCACTTCTGTCAGCCAAGAACAGAAAGCTGAGGCTGCAGTGGGCATAGGTTCACCAAAACTGTACAGCTGAAGACTAGAAAAACTCTCCTCGTCTAATGAATCTCAATTTCTGCTGAGACACACAGATGGAAGGGTCAGAATTTGGTGTCAGCAGCATGAATTTATGGACCCAACCTGCCATATGTCAACAGTCCAGGCTGGTGGAGGTGGTGTAATAGTGTGGGGAATGTTTTCTTGGCACAGTTTGGGCCTGTTAATACTAATCAATCATTGCTTGAATGCCACAGTCTATTTTAGTCCCTTCATGGCAACAATGTGCCCATCTTCTAATGGCGAGTACCAGCATGATAATGTACCATGTCACAAAGCAAAAGTAATTTCAAACTGGTTTCATGGACATAACAATATTCATGTTTCATTGAATCCGGTTTCAATTAAAAAAACTGAGCTGGCAAGCACTAATGCCCTTGTCCAAACACAGCAACAACAACAACAACACAAAACAATGGACTAGCAATGACAGATTAACATAATCTCCATAGCAGAGTGCTGCTTGCCTCTGGCACATTTCTTCAAATGAAATGACTCAGAATTGTACCTAAAATGAGAGGTGTCAAAGTTAAACAGGAATTGTGGTCAATATTGTCCCTTGATCGTTGTGCTGCTTATAGCCATGTCTGTTCTTTCTTACAGACTGGAACAACACAAGAGGTTTTTCACATATGTGGGATAATTTTCAGGTTGCAGCTCAAGTTAAACATGTGCTGGGGATTTCCACACAACTGCTCAACACACAGCTCCAGTAGCTTAAGCTCACTGCCACCCTACACGTTTGAGGCTGTGGGAGGAGACTAGAGTAGAAGAATAGATTCCCAGTGTTGATGTGTCTTGCAGGCTATCAAAGCTACCTTTGTTTCTTATATCTATAGGCTATTCTATATGGCCAAAGGTTTGCGAACACCTGACCAGTCACACTCATGTGCATAATGAACATCCCATTCTAGATTTAGTCCCACCTTTGCTGTTATAATAACCTCCACTCTTATGGGAAGGCTTTCCATTAGATTTTGGAGTGTGGCTCTGGGGATTTGCCCATTCAGCCACAAAAGCATTAGTGAGGTCAGGCACTGATGTGGGGTGAGGAGGTCTGGGGTGCAGTCAGCATTCCAGTTCATCCCAAAGTTGTTCAGTGGGGTTGAAGTCGGGGCTCTGTGCAGGCAACTCACTCAAGTTCTTCCACTGTAAAGTGTTTTTTATGTGTTAAATACCTTAAAGTAATACATAGTAATACAACGTGACACATCTGATGTGATCCGTTTTTTTTTTTATGTGACAGTGTCCACAGATATCACGTCACACAGTCAATACTGAATTGCCTCTTTCCCATATTCTGATGTGGTTCAAGACATGCGAAAACAATGGGAATATTTGCAATTTGCAAAAATCTTTTACTTTTATTTTCAAAGTCACAAACCTAATCCAGGCCACATGAGAACTCTATCTGCATATTCACTGTGCCCATGACTGCAATCAACATACAGTGAAGTGAGACACAGCTTCTCTCTGACCAAATGCTAGTGAACACACCAACTTAAAATTATGAGTGAAAAGAAATGGAGGAATGTACCATTCATGCTACAGAGTGTCAGTAAATTGCTTTCTTTGCTCCCCAAAGACAAAATTTTTTTGTCAGTTGATAAATTTAGTTTTTTAGTGATCCGCTGGTACTACAACAGTACACGTGACACACCAAATTACGTGTGGAAATCTTTAAATGTCACATTTTAACCCTTGACTTTTCCCATAATAGATTCAATTACCAACCTACAATTTTGTATTTTACTTGTCTGGCAACTGATTTATAACATGGGACAATGCACCATGACAAACTTACTGCATGTATAAAACTACAGTACATAAATTTAGAAAGATTATTTTTGAACACTTCTTCTGTTAATAAACCCAGCAAATGTTGTTTAACACATCTAAATGTAAATAACAGGAAATTACATTTTGATCTAAAAGCCAAATGTTTTCCATGTATAGCAAAAACAAATGAATTGGCCTTGTCGTTCCAATACTTTCGGAGGGGACTGTATACATATAATGGTTTATAATTAACTGTGTTTTGCATTTTAAATTAGCCTGTTATCTGTTCCTTTCTCACGAGGTACTTGTTGTTTGTGCTTATTAACAGATTATGTTTGATTCACTTGTCATACATTTTATTTAACAAGGGATAATCCCATGAAATGCATTTATAAAAGTAAAATCCATTATATAACTAAATGTACAGAAACAACACAGGATTGTTTTTTGTCTTAGGCTTTATCTGAAAATTATGATTACGTGAAAAATGGATTGGAAATGTAGTGAAAACAAGCACGTGTCAGGTATGTTAGTATGCAATGAGGTTCAGCAAGGTTTGCTGAGGTAAGTGTAGTGTAATAGGTTATATCCTTTGCTGATAAATGGCCAGGCCCTTCTGGCTCAGTTCTTTAGCATAAAGTTGTCTCTCTTCCTCCAGAACTCTGCGCAGTGCCTCTCTACGCACCTTTTGAAACATCAAAAACAAAGTAGAGTGACGTAAAACAATTCAACATCCAATTCAATAATATGTGGGGAATATATTTCATTATCTACTCAAACACTGATAGGAGGAAGAGAGTTGTTTTACCATTAACAGCATTACATATACAGTGAACAGAAGCTATCTGGCAAAAGACCAAACTCTTCCTCATGACTCCCTCTACCTACCAGTATGAGAGCAACACGAGCCAACTCAGCCTCTCTCTGGTGGGCGAGCTCCTTACTCAACAAGGCAAAACCAGTTTGAGTAACTTTTTCAAATTCTGATCTGTGCATAACTTCGCTAATCCTGGAAACAGATAAACCGGTTATATCAGGATCAGTGGCAGGTGGCAGGTAACAATGCAGCAAAGTGATGATTTACTGAACACAGGTTAAATATGAAGGCTTGGGAGAAGAATTGAACAAGAGATTTGAGCAGAAAACAGAAGGCAAAATCAATTATTTTACAGTGATTATTTTAGCAGGTAGATCTACCATATAAGTAGGACAGAAATTAGTGTAAGTAGCCCAGCTGTTGCTGGCATTCTATATGAAAGTGGAAAAGGACCATCATAGGACCAGTGATAATCAGATATGATACGAGTGGTGAACATTTCCCACCACAGCAGTGACATCAAACGACAGCAAATTCAGAAACATTAACTCAAAATGTAAAGATTAGGCCCTTACTGAATATCACATACTCGTTGCCAGTTGATTACAGTGTTTCTGAATTTGTTGTGTTTTTTGTTTTGCTGAGGCATTTTTTAATTTGCTTTTGCATTTTTGTTTTGTTAATGAGTTTTGCACTAATGCACCATAGGTTACAGTCACTACACTGTACAAGGTTCAGTCCACACACACACACACACACACACACACACACACACAGAGAGAAGTGTAGTATCTTATAAAAAGACTGAAGAGAAACAAACCTTTCCGGATGAGCAAATCTGACTGTCTTTTTCTCATCTCTCTAGGAAACAAAAGAGTGACAGAATGGCAAGTAGAATAAGTTTTGTTTGATCTAGTTATTCAGTAGTTTGGGTGTGTGACAACCAGTCAGGCAAGAAGAATGTGTGTTAACTATTACCTCTATTTTTTCTTTTTCTCTCTGCACAAGTGTGTTCTTAAAACGCTGTTCGCTGTGACCAGACATTTCAACAGTATTTAGCTTCTTACAACACAAAAAAAAAAACGATAAGTGGATTTATTTTTCAGCAGAACATCAAACCATTGCTGGCTTTAAACGGTAGCTATGGAAGCCACCAGTCCGGTTGTTAAGGCAACGTGTTTAAGTAAAGTTCCGGTCACGTGATTTCAATAGCACGCGCAGAGTAGTGATTCAGAGCAATAGGTTCAGCAAACGAATTAGAGCCGACTCATTTGGCTCCAAAACTTCTCCTCGACAGCTTGTGTTTGTTTTTTAATATCATAAACTATAAATAAAAATAAATAAATAAAAAATTATAAAATGTATAATCACGCCGCAGTGCACTCGGACCATCATGCTGTGTCTCAGACGCACAAATAAAGAGTCAAACACACGATTCATCTTTCTGCTCTAAATCGTTAGCTGTGAAAAACTACTCGGATATGAATAAGATTCACTAGAAGCACTTCGGTTGCACTGAACAAAAGCATTAGAGCTGATAAATATAAAATACTGAAGAATATATTACAGCTCCCAGCGTTCACCTGAAAAACGGTTCAAAGAGTCGACTCACGCGCGCATGCGCTTTAAATAAGGAGCGCTTAGTGCTGACCTCTGCTTATGTTCGTGTTAGTGTTTTCATTGTATTTTACTGCATGACTTCTACATTTAAAATATATGTACACATATACTGTATATGCATCGGTATGTTTCGTTCCAACACACCCGATGGTCAAGTCTAATCTAACTTACACTTAAACACTAGATACTTCCGCTAGTTTCACTCTGAACTCATTTAACACACCTAAATCCATTACGCAGGATTAGAACTTATGTTTTCTGACTATAATTACTAAATATTAGCTTAAATGTGAAGTCACTGCATGGAAGTAGTTTAGTTTAGTTTAAAAACTGATGATATTCCCCTTGATGGAAGTAGTGGAGAGGAGAGATTGGTGTCTGAATTGGAGCTCTCCCCTTCAGCTCCCGGAAGTAGGAGGAGTAGCGGAGCATCTCACATCAGTGTCATGAGCTGCACTCAAAGTCACCGGCACAGTGTTGTTTTCGAGTTTCTCCTGCTGGCCAGTTCGTCAGAAGAAATATTATTTTGTACCTATTCGAACAGAAACTGTAGGGTTAAGTTACCGATTACATATTAAGCATGTCACTGTGCATACTGTAGCATATCTACTCATTCCTGTAAGCTAGTAGCTCGCTAGCCAGATCATGTGGGCGCTGTGAATGCACCCGGTTACGTCATGTTTTGAATAAGCACATGGCATGTTCAGAGTATTAACACTGATATATCTTCATTATGATACGACGCTGTCTACAAGCCGTGAGGAGGTTTATTCCTCATTACCATGCATTGTTTCAGGATGCTGTCTCTCAGCGGGGTCTGGCTGAAAGCCCGGAGCTGTGGTGCTCGGCACACCGGAGCGCGCGAGGCCTGTCGGTAAGTTCAGCCTGTCTCCTGTACAATCACGTGCTGAAGAGCGTTTACTGGTCACGTGACCTATCAATTAGCAGCAATATAATGTAACAGTTTCTCTTACTGCAGGTAAGCAGAAATTAAAGGGGGACTGTGAAATGTAAGTGTTTTCCTAGGATTTAGAACAAATGCTTTTGAAAAAACAACAAACAAACACACACACACACACACACATTTATATATATATATATATATATATATATATATATATATATATATATATATATATAGCCATGCGGTTGATCTCAATAGTTTCTAAATTTAGGGCACCTGTTTAGATTGAACCTGGAATTGGAAATGAACCCCACTCCCAAACAGAACTGAGCTGCTTACCCCAGAACCTTTTCTTTAACAGTATAATATTAGTGTTGAGGAGTGAGCACTGAACCTATCTGACATGGTTAAGCACATTATTAATGATTATTTATGTGGTAATTTTTTTCCTTTCTTCTATACTGGCAGTGCAAGTTCAGTGATTGGCAATACTCGACTGCATATATCAGAACATTGTCTGACTTTCATCTCTTTACCCAGAAGATGTCGCTATGGCCCTTCAGTGTGAGCCCGCGGGACTTCAGCCAGCCCAACACATCCTGGAATGCAGAAATGCAGGAAGTTTATGATCATTATAATGCATTGTGTGAGGTTAAGACTGAAGAAGGCGAGAAGAAGGGGCCTTGGCGCAAGCTTCCCAGTTACAACCGCTCTCTCAAATATGCTACAGGTGTGTGACAGTTTCTCCCTGTAGCCAATTTTCTTCACCTAGAGTAGAGCTTAAAGTCTTACTGAACTCTGTGGTTATTCCACTTCCTGTTTTATTGTTGAAAAAAAAAATTACAAGCACTTCCATGGCACACTATGCCTATTAAGGGATATATGTCTGAAAAATTCAGACCAGAGCAGTTAAACTATAAGAAAAAAAATTTGAAATCAACTGGCTGTGTGTTCCCAAGCCAAGCCAGACGTTCTTGCTGCTGTAACTGGTTGTTTTCTAGCTAGCCTATCCCTAATTAAAGAATATTATGCTTTTCTTAATAAGGAAAATTATTAAGACTCATTGTGTTACACAAATGTCAGTTGACAATATATAATATGGTTTTATACTTAAATACTTTAAGAAAATCTGCTTTTAGGTTGTCCTTGTGCAAAGGCAGCTGTCAAAAGCAAATAATTACTTTGCGGTTTTCCACTTTAATCTTTAAAAATGTTAAGTTGGTTAGAACAGATCTCTATTAGGCCTACATGATATGGGCAAGAAATATGATAAAGCTGTTGAATATATCGCCATGACGATGAGAATTTTGTTAAATTAAGACCCTAATTACAATTTTAATCTGTGATTGGATGTGTAACAAAATACAGAACCTTAAAATAAAGTTTTACCTAACCCAAAGCATAACAACCATGAAAGTGATTCTCTCCTTAAACCAAAAAACAAAATTACTACTTGTACACCCTACATAGTGTACTATGCCATTTTTTTCCATTTTTTCAAATTTTGCCATTTGAGAACAGAGCCAAATGTTAATGCAGTAAAACTATGTTTTTTTGCCATTACCAATTTACTTGAGTAGGAATAGAACTGATTCTCTGTTAAAACTACTCTCATAAATACAATTTATTAAAAAAAAAAAAATTTAATGTAATATAAGCCACCATTGTTCGACACACCATTGTTTAGTTTACACAGATCTTGGGGATAAAATGGTCATCTCATTAAAAGGTCTTTCAACACTTGGCCTAGCAGCCTTATTTATTCACATGTGTGTGTTTTTGCATTACCTACACAAGCACTCCATGTTATATAAAGTTGATGCAATTTGCTGTTAAATCATTCTGTTATTGCAGCTCTTCACAGTGTTGTGTAATGCCTTAAAATGCATAATTTGAAGAAAAAAAAGTAACTTTTTTTTTTTGCATCTGGTAGGAGGAGTATACTTGAGTAAAATAATCCAGTCTAAAGCTAGACTCTTCACAAGGAACATAAAAGAGCATGGGGCAACGTTTGAGTATGTGGTTTTTATGAACAAGCAGGAGAAGAGATGTGTGTGTGCTTTTCAGGCTGGGCATCTACTGGAGGGACCTCCCGGGTGAGCAAGCACTATCTTACTATCATACGTTCAAAAGTGTGATTTAGCAAAGACAAGGTTAACTGAATCTTTCAACACTAAACCAGTCAGTCATACCTAAACCTTTAAAAATCAAAATAGATCACTGAATGGAAAAATAACTTGTACTGTTAGTGAGAAGGGGAAAACACCTAACAACAAAGGAAGTGGTGTAAAAATGATTTGCTGTGCCACAGACATGTGCACGGTGGAGCAATCGCCACCATGATCGATACGGTGACAGGCACTCTCGCTGGTTACCTGGCTGGGCCTATTATGACTGCCAACCTCAATATCAACTATCGCAGGTACCTCGACTCTCCTACCTCAAAGGTTCAGAAGAGCAAAATCACTACGAAACCCACCTTGTTTCATTGAGTTAGTAGGTGTTTTACAGTTTTAAAGGTGTTTTTACAGAAGTTTTCTTTTCTGAATAAATATGCTGGAATTGTGGAATCATGGAATTCTTGCATCAGTATATAGTTTCATACTTGCATATTCTAGTTTTCACATTATCTATCTCACCATAAAACATATCATATGTTATGTCCTGCATTAGAAAATCAAACTATAAATGTGTATTTTTTAATACTAACTTTATTCATCACATGTAAATCTTTGTGCTACCAACTAAGATACAAGTCCACTTAGAGTTAGATTTTTTTGTACTATTATGAGAGATTTACATCATTCCACACCAATAACAAACAATCTTACTTACCAACATCCTCTTTCTTGTCTTTGTCCATACACAGTCCAATACCACTGGGTAGTGTAGTTGTGCTTCACAGTGCTCTGGATCGGACCGAGGGCAAAAAAATCTTTGTAACCTGTAGAGTGACCAGCACTGATGAATCCAAATTACACACCGAGGCTACAGGTAGACTACCACAAACACTCATATAAACATATTAACACACATGACCCTTTATAGGGTCATTTCATATGTTTAAATATGTTATTATACATTAGCACATATAATACTTCATTCTAATTGGTTTAACTGAAGATTTTTTTTTTTTTTGATAATGATCAATTATATGGCAAACAGGTTTTTTTAAAATTAGCCTAATTATTATTAATAACGTCCCAATTGGCTTGTAGAAACTTTATAATACCAATATGTGCATATTCAATAGTACGAGTGACTACTGCAATCTTGAAATGATAAATAATGTGCTACTGGACTGAGAGAACTCACTTGGCTTGACAGAATAATATACATTCACCGAGCATTTATTAGGAACACTATACTAATACAGTGTAGGGCCTCCCTTTGCTGTCAAAACAGCCTCAATTCGTCATGGCGTAGATTCCAGAAGATGTTGGAAACATTCCTTTGAGATCTGGTCCAAGCTGACATGATTACATCATGCAATTCCTGCAGATTTTTCAGGTGCACTTTCATGCTGTGAATCTCCTGTTCTACCACATCCCAAAGGTGTTCTATTGGATTCTGATACAGTGACTGGGAAGACCACTGAAGAACACTGAACTCATTGTCATGTTCGTGAAACCAGTTTGAGATGACTTTTGCTTTGTGACATGGTGCATTATCATGCTGGAAGTAGCCATTAGAAGATGGGTAAATTGTGGCCATGAAGGGATGCACATGGTCAGCAACAATACTCACATAGACTCTAGCATTCAAGCGATGATTGATTGGCATTAATGGACCCAAACTATGCCAAGAAAACATTCCCCACACCATTACACCACCTCCACCAGCCTGGACTGTTGACACAAGGCTGGTTGGGTCCATATATTCATGCTGTTGGTGCCAAATTCTGACCCTACTGTCTGTGCGCCTCAGCAGAAATCCAGATTCAGCAGACCAGGCTACGTTTTTCCAGTCTTGAACTGCCCTTTTTTGGTGAGCCTGTGCCCACTGCAGCCTCAGCTTTCTGTTCTTGAGATCTGTTCACTGGAATCAGATTTTTTCCCCATTCTGATGGTTGATGTGATCATTACCTGAAGTGAACAAATTGTGTCACTGTTCAATTTCTTTGTACAGTGAGTGCCCTGTACAAACACACAATAAACTGACACTGCCCACTTTATGTACAGTATGTATAGCTTTTATATATACCTAATAAGCTATCATATCTTTTTTTTTAATCTTTTTCGTATGTTTTTATCTTTTGGGTTGTCCATACATCCATGTGTCTGTCTGACATTCTCGTTAGTCATCTCAAGAATGAGTGGTTGAATATTTCTAGGATATATATTCCATTTATATGGAATTATCATTGAAACCAGCAGATGAACTGATTGTATTTTGTAATTGATCCAAACAGGGTCAAGGTCACAGCTAGGGCAAATGTCTGAAATAGGTTTTCAATAGATCTCACATACATACAGACAACATACAGATAACAGCTATAGATGCCAGGAAACATTTGCTGAAAACACCTGCCAGCCTGAGTGCAGGATCTCTCTATTGTGCATAGAAGTCTTAATCGCTGAATCACAGAGGGTGCACATTCCATTAATTACATTACAATTACATTACAATTACAATGAATTCATAGATCCTTGAAATTCTTTTCAATGTTAAAAATGATAAAATCACTCTGTCTGTGTCTCTCTTTACAGCGCTGTTCATATCAGTTAATATGGGCCATTTGTTTGGCACTTAATCCTTCAAGCAGATCACAATCCACTGGAGACATTCTCTCTCTCTGTGTGTGTGTGTGTGTGTGTGTGTACAGAAATGTTTTCTTTATTGTCTTAGATTCACCAGACTTTCTTTAAATTGCTATGGTAAATGTTACCTACTCTACCTCCCTTTATGTATTCACAACTAACTGTTTTATTTATTGACATTTTTTAATCAAAATTAGTATTCACGTTTAAGGTATTATTTTGTTAGGGCTTTGAATGGATTTGTGAAGATACCATATATATTAGTAACAATAATGTGCTTGAAGTATTATTATAAAATGACTAATAACCACCTGTTAAAATGACTTGCAAATAATGATGTATTAATAGGAACATGCAATAATTTAATTGAGTTCCTCTTTTATTTGCAATAAAGAATTTCTGAGGTGTATGTCTTCATTAATCTATTATTCCTGGAGCAAAACATGCTGTAAGTTTATCTGATGCATATAGTGATCTGATACAAATAACATGTGGTCATAAAGCCTTATATAGGCTGTTTTAGGAAAAACACTTCAATTTTAAATCTGGCCAACCTTGGGAAACGCATGTTTGTTTTGTTAATAAGAGTTCTGAGTAAAGCATCTTCTAAATAGTAATTTGGTCCAAAGCACAGTAAAAGAAACTGTCTCTGTGTTTTGGGTGCTAGTGAGAGCAAATAATACTACACTATTAGAAAAAAAAAATTGTTGTAGGGCTCTAGAAAGAACCTTCCCTTATTGGGACAACCAAAAATGGGTTCTAGATTGATCTTTGTAACAAGTGAAGTGCTTGTTTGCTAGGCAGCTTGAATAAAGGTAAGGTTTATCTGTAAGATGTTTCCACCTGTTGTTCAGAAATCTGATAACTAAAATCATAAACAAAAATGGTTGTGATGTATTTCTTATTGTACAATTATTTTTTTAACTATGCATCTCACATACTTTGTTGTCCCCTCCCCCTTCTTCTATTATTCCAGTAAAAAGATCAGAATAATATGACAGCATTACAGTAATGAGTGACATGTTGTCCACATCTAAAGAAGGTACATTCATATGGTGAGAGAAACGGTGGTCTTAGCACATGAATGACTATAGTCATTCAATACAAACCATTCAGTATTTGTTTTAATGTGGTTTTATAATTAGAATTATAATTTAGTCTGTTGTCTGTTCTCACTGGGCATATATATATATATATATATATATATATATATATATATATATATATATATATATATATATATATATGTATGTATTATATGTGTGTGTGTGTATCTATCTATCTGTCTATATATATATATATATATATATATATATATATATATATATATATATATATATATATATATATATATATATATATACTGTTAGGTCTGGAAGTATTTGGACAGAGTTTTTGTGATTTTGCCTTTATACACCACCACAATGGATTTGAAATAAAACAATCAAGATGTGATCGAAGTGTAGACTTTCAGCTTTATTTTAAGAGGTTCCACAAAAATATGGCATTTACCATTTAGGAATTACAGCCATTTTCAACAAAGTACTTCCATTTTCAGGGGCTCAAAGGTATTTGGACAATTGACTGACAAGAAATTAATTGACCGGGTGCGGTCCATTCCCTTGTTACTTCAAGACAAATGAAGCAGATAAAAGGTCTGGAGTCGATATCAGGTATTGAGTTGGCATTTGGCAGCTGTTCGACTGGAGCTGCCAATATGAAGTCCAAGGAGATCTCAATGCAAGTGAAGGAGGACATCATTAAGCTGAAAAAACAACATAAATCTATAAGGGGGATAGCAAATACCTTAGGTGTGGCCAAAATCAACAGTT
Source organism: Pangasianodon hypophthalmus (assembly GCF_027358585.1). NCBI lineage: Eukaryota > Metazoa > Chordata > Actinopteri > Siluriformes > Pangasiidae > Pangasianodon > Pangasianodon hypophthalmus. The sequence goes on along the minus strand of NC_069710.1, from coordinate 18,775,192 downwards.
GGGTACATTGTTAAAAAGAAAGAAAGCACTGGTGAGCTCAACAACATCGAAAGGCCTGGAAGACCACAGAAGACAACTAAAGTGGATGATTGCAGAATCCTTTCTGTGGTGAAGAAAAACCCCTTCACAACATCAACAGAAGTCAAGAATACTCTGGAGAAGGTAGGCGTATCATTGTCAAAATCTACAATCAAGAGACGCCTTCATGAATGTAAATACAGAGGGTTTACAACAAGGTGAAAACTGATGAAACCAAGATTAACTTGTACCAGAATGATGGGAAGAGAAAAGTATGGCAGAAGAAAGGAACAGCTCATGATCCAAAGTATACCACATCATGTGAAAATGGAGGTCCTTTGTTGAAAATGGCTGTAATTCCTCAATGGTAAATGTCATATTTTTGTGGAACCTCTTAAAATAAAGCTGAAAGTACATCTCGATCACATCTTGATTGTTTTATTTCAAATCCATTGTGGTGGTGTATAAAGGGAAAATCACAAAAACTCTGTCACTGTCCAAATACTTCCGGACTGTATATAATCATGTCTCTTGCATCATATTTGATAAGTAACTGAATATATTGACTGTCTAGGGAATTTCATATATGAAAGACACAAGGTCAGGCATTTCCTTATGTTATATAGCATATGAAAGACAAAATCCCATAGAAGGAGGACAACATCCAGAAAGACAGTCCAAGACTGCATAATCTGCTCCATTCAGAATTTTCCCATCACATCAGGCCTGTTTTGTAGAGTTGAATCATTTTCAGATTTCAGTCCCCCTCTGGTTTATTTAAGTGTGTGCGTGTATGAGTGTAAGTGTGTGGTTGAGAGTGTCCCCATGCTCTCCAGTGGGCCCCTCGTCTCTTTCTCTATGTAGGACACACATAGTGAGCAATTTCTCTCTCACTCTCTCTCTGCATGTGTGTGTGTGTGTGTATGTTTGTGTTTTGGGAGAGAACAAGGTGGGCTCTGATCAGGTTGGCTCTTCATCAGGGCTTCTGTGGGCACACTGAAGCGAAGATCCACCATGCCATTTTTTCCATTTGTGGTATTAACGGTAAAACCTACACACATATACACACACTCTCTGTCACGTAACATTTTCACGTAACATTCTTTCCTAACCACAGTATATTTGTAGATTTTAGTATTTTATATTCAAATAAATCACTACATAAATAACTCTATCTTTTTATTAATATTATTCTTTTCTTAGGATAAATCTGTTAAACTCTACAGATAAAATCTCTGTGTGTGTGTGTTTGTGGGGGACTGATAAACTTTATACATCCCATAAAACATTTTAATGACAGTATTAAGATGTGTTCCATGATCTAACTATACATTACAAACAGAATTTTTCATGATGATAAATTTAGCCCTTAATGGCTTATGGTTTGCATAAGTATTCACCCCACTGAACTTTTCCATATTCTGTAGTGTTACAACCTGGAACTTAAATAGACTTAATTGGAAGTATATGTCATAAGTACAGTGGGTAGCGTTGCTGCCTCACAGCTCCAGGGTCCCTGGTATGGTCCTGAGCTTGGGTTACTGCCTGTGTGGGGTTTCACATATTCTCCATGTTCATGTAGGGTTTTCTCCTTGTTCTCTGGTCTCCTCCTTCCTCCAAAAATATGCCAGCAGGTGTACTAGCTATGCTAAATTGCCCATAAGTGTGAATGTGTGTGTAAATGTGTGTGTGTGTGGTGACTTGCCATGGACTGGCATCCCATGCAAGGAGGTATTCCCCTGGTCTTGACAAGGATAGAAGATGAATGAATGAAACTCATCAATCAATCAAAAAAATATCTTGATTTAGTAGAAAAAATGATTAAATATATTAAGTAGATTACAGAAACCTGGGGGGAGGAGGGGGTAAATAATTATTGTGAAGAATTATGTAAGTCACTGTAGATCTCTATTTTATAAAATCATTTAAAAGATTTATTCCAGCACCTGCCTGCACCTATAATGTTAGAAATGCTGGTCTATTGACACCTTACCCTGACATACCTCATGAAAATCCTGAAAATCCTGAGGCAATAGCACTGCATCATTTCTCCCGGCAGGAAAACGTGGATTTGTTTGGAATTGCTTTGAATTGCAGAATATTCCTGGATCAAATTTCTTTGTCTGGGTTGCAATAGTAAAGTGCAATATTGAACATTTCCGCAGTAAACACAGTAATTACCCTCTATAGGGATGTTTGTACAGAGTCCAGCTACTTGGTTTATCTCAAGGATGGAACATGAAGAACCAGGATAATTGTTATATTTATTTACTAACACAACCTTTTAAGGGAATTTAAAAAATAATAATAATAAAATAAATTTCTCTACAAGCCCTATACAAGCGTTTCTTCCTCGTCCTGATTTGTCAGGTATTGTAGAAAAATGTTTTAACTTAAAACACTAAATAACTAAGGTCCTGTGTTGTGCGGGTGTTTGTCACAGAGAACTGACAGAAAGGTTATGGAAAATGCTGCATGTGATGAGCTGAGGCTTAAAGACAGCGGGAAAGACCTGCTGTAACATTAAAACCACTGATAGATGAAGTGAATAACTTTGCTTATTTTGTAACAATGGCACCTGAACAGCAAGCGTCAGTCAGCAAACAGTCAGTCCTTGAAGTTGATGTGTTGGAAGCAGGAAAATGGGCAAGTGTAAGGATCTGAGCGACTTTGACTGGGTCAGAGCATCTCCAGAAGGGCAGGTCTTGTGGGGTGTTCCCAGTATGCAGTGATTAGTACCTAACAAAAGTGGCCCAAGAAAGGACAACTGGTGAACCGGCAACAGGGTCATGGGCGCCCAAGGCTCACTAATGTGCGTGGGGACCAAAGGCGAGGCCGTCTAGTCCGATCCCACAGAAGAGCTACTGAAACACAAATTACTGAAAAAGATAATTCTGGCTATGATAGAAAGGTGTCAGAACACACACTGCATTGCAGCTTGCTGTATAAGGGGCTGTGTAGCTGCAGACCGGTCAGAGTGCCTTCGCTGACCCCTGTCCCCTGCTGAAAGCATCTACAATGTGCATGTGAGCACCACCATGGAGCAATGGAAGAAGGTGGCCTGGTCTGATGAATCATGTTTTCTTTTACATCATGTGGATGGCCGTGTGCATTGATTACCTGGGGAACCAGGATGCAGTATGAGAAGAAGGCAAGCTGGCAGAGGCAGTGTGATGCTCTGGGCAATATTGTGTTGGGAAACCTTGGGTCCTGGCATTCATGTGGATGTTACTTTGACATGTACCACCTACCTAAACATTGTTGCAGACCAAGTACACCCCTTCATGGCAATGGTATCATTGGAACATCATAAAGAGTTCAAGGTATTGACTTGGCCTCCAAATTCCCCAGATCTCAGTCCCATCAAGCATTTGTGAGATGTGCTGGACAAGCAAGTCCGATACATGGAGGCTCCACCTCGCAACTTACAGGACTTAAAGGATCTGCTGCTAATGTCTTGGTGCCAGACGCCACAGCACACCTTCAGAGGTCTTGTGGAGTTTGTGGAGTCCATGCTTTGATGGGTCAGAGATGTTTTGGTGGCACAAGGGGAACCTACACCGATATATATATATATATATATAGGTATGGGTATATATACCTTCTACCCTATGTTTACCACTTACCCCACTCCACTTACACACAGTGGTAGCTGGTAGCTCTGAGTTGGCTGACACAGCAGAAAACTATAAATAACCCCTCGGGCAGCAGTGCCCACCCTCCCCCACTCTTCTATGCCATCTATGCCACATGAATCTACATACATAAATAGTACATAGAGTACATAAATCTCCTATCGCTGTACCCAATGAGCCACAAAGCTATGGCAGCTCAGACACTGTGTACAGACTGTTTTGATCCATTTTTGTACGCAGTCCTCAACAGAGCACATTAGCCATAATCCCAAATTTCTCAGACTTGATATATTCAATGCAAGTGTACATGGACATAGAAAAAACTTTTCTAGTTTGTTCCAAAAGGTGGTACACATACCAGTTAGAGAAAAAGCAAAATTACAAGCTACATGTTGCACAACAATATATTTATTAGCTTAAAGCTTTATAGGCTGAAGAAAAATCTCACTCCCAACTTCTCTATTAAGATCTAAGATTATTAAAGCAATCCCAGGAGCACTTGTGGACAGAAGTTTATCTGTTTGAAAAAACTGCAAAGAAAAGAATAGGAAAGTGATACTCAACTACTAAATCAAGAAGAAAGGAGATATGTGTCAAGTAAAGGAGAATCACACGCAAACAGTTTGCCTATAGAGGGCTTTATTCTAAATTCTTTAAATTAGAAACAGATGACCTCATTTCACACAGTTGGTTCACTAATAGCATAGCAAATTACTATGTTAATGATTTACTTTCTGCATTCAAAAAGAGTTTTAAAAATCCTGCACATAATGTGCACACACCCTTAAAAAAGGCTAAATCTAGAGTTCTTTGGTTTACTTTTCAGGGGCAGCTCTTAAAGGTACTATGTCAAACCCTACATCAGATTGCTTCACCATCAGAAATGCTTCCAAGTTGTACCCCCTTAGTAAGCTAAGAAACTATTTGTGTAAATGCACATACTGTAGCTTATATGACCAAAGGTTTGTGAACACCTGTCAATCACACCCATATGTGCACTGTGAACATCCTGTTCCAGATTTAGTCCCTCTTTACTGTTATAATAACCTCCACTCTTCTGGGAAGGCTATCTTCTAGATTTTGGAGTGTGGCTGTGGGAATTTTTGCTCCTTCAGCCACAAGAGCATTAGTGAGGTCAGGTACTGATGTTGGGCGAGGAGGCCTGGGGTGCAGTCAGCATTCTGGTTCATCCCAAATGTGTTCAGTGGGGTTGAGGTCAGGGCTTTGTGTAGGTCACTTGAGTTCTTCCAAGCCAACCTTGGCAAACCATGGGTTCATGGAGCTCACTTTGTGTACACGGCCATTGTCATGCTGGAACAGGTTTGGGTCCCTTAGTTCTAATGAAGGGAATTCTTAAAGCTACAGCATACAAAGACGTTCTATACAGTTGTGTGCTTCTAACTCTGTGGCAACAGTTTGGGTAACACCCACATATGGGTGTGATGATCAGATGTCGACATACTTTTGGCTCTGTAGTGTATCAGTGTTTTGGCTTATGTAAGGAACCAAGTGTTTTTGACCTTTCATATACAGTGCTATGAAAAAGTGTTTTCCCCCTGTCTGAACTCCTGAATTTGTGCACATTTCAAACACTGAATGACATCTTAAACCAAAACCAAAACATCTTAATAATGCATAAAAGGGACCCCCAGGGAACAAAAACAGAACATTATTAAGAAAAGATATTCAATTAGTGTCTCACAACACTGTGGAGGAATTTTGCCTCACTCCTCCTTGCAGAACTGCTTCAGCTCAATGACATTTGTACGCCTCTGAGCATGACCTGCACATTTCAGGTCCTGCCACAACATTTCAATAGGGTTTAGGCCTGGACTTTGAGTAGGCCAAAAGTTTCTTACTTTTTAACCATTGTGAAGTAGACTTGCTTGTGTACTTTGGATCATCATATATGACCCAGCTGCGCTTCAGCTTCAGCTTATGGACAGATGACCTGACATTCTCTTGAAGAATTATCTGATACAGAGCAGAATTCACAATTCTCTCAGTGATAGCAAGGCATCCAAGTCCTGATGCAGCAAAGTATCCCCAAACCATTTCACTGTTTTACCATCTCACACCTAAAGATTGCATAAGGGATACCTTGCACACCAAAGACATGAAACAAGTACCAAACTTTTGTGTCAATTTTCCTGCCAGTCTTTATCTATATACAACTACAATCCATTATAAATTCAGACTAAATATAATGTGAAAAATGTGCACAAATCCAGAAATTCAGGAATTCAGACAGGGGGCAAACAATTTTTTTTTTTTTTAACACATTTGCACTGTAACATGCTAACTCACCAAAACCTGATGCAATGGATTAACTTCAGTCTGCAATATGACAGTACTTACATGCTAACTGCACAAGAACTGTCCACTTAACTTGAAGTGTAGCCTCTATATAAGAATTTACACTTTAAATAAGTGGACAGTTCCTGTGCAGTTGTATGTATGCATGTGCAGTCACAATCAAAAAGAAAATCTTATTGGAAAAACCATCAGTTTGCACAAATGCGATTGTCAGCACACTCTAACACCTGAGAGAGAAAGACTTATTACTGTGAGGGTACACTTGTGTACTTACATGAGCAAAGCTGAAGTTGATACACATGTGTATTTACATAAAATGTATTTCTGTAATCCATGTATAACAGTGCACACAATAGTTTCTGTTATACAAAGGTGCTAGAGACACTTTTTCTCAACAAGTTCTAAGAATCTAAGCCCTAAGAATCTATCAAAAATATTATAATTTATATCAAATTTCAAACCTAACATAGTTATCACGCATTTTTTGCACAGTGCTTCCCTTGCTCATTGGATGTTGCTGTTGCTGAATACGGGCAAACAGCCAGAAAAGAAAAAGATTTGCTAAGACCTCAATGTTCTGAAAATATATTTCACCTAAACTATGTGGAATTGTCTTACTTTTATTGTGCGTAGGCTTTCTGAAAGAAGGCAGTTTAACAAAAGCAGTGACAAAACAGTCAGTCTGACTAAAGATGTCAAAAACATGCTAGCTGTTGTTGTATAGTTATGTGCTGTAGTGAATCAGATATATGCCTAATCATTTCAATTTGTAATCAGACACCAGCTGTCTAAATGTCTTGGGTGCACCTGCACCATAGTGGAGTCCCCCTTTTCACTTTTGGGGGTAACCAGACTTTAAAAATGCTATAACTTTACTTGTGGTTAAGATACATGCAAAAATGAGAAAACCTGTAGTTTTCAAAACATCATATAGCAGAAAATGTCAAACATTCACCATGTGAAGTGTTTTCCCTGGCCGCCACACATATACCCCAATCTTCCCTCTCAGATTATACATGAACTACTGACTAAATTTGTGGCTAATCCCACAACTGCATGCAAGTCAGATTTAGCTCAGGTGTTAGTAGTTCACACAAACTTTAAAAGTCATGTTTGTACTCTTGCAAAATATATGTTCAGGCACAAAGCTTTTTATGTACATTCACAAATTGAAATATGAATAATAACTGAAAATGTACCACAAGATGTTAAAAACAAATACATTTAGGAAATGCCAGCAGATCCTCTGTAATGTCAGGAGTCTGAATGGATTGCTCACTAGATAATCATCCTGCATGTAACCTAAAAAAAATGATGTGATTTAAGAGTAAGTAAGAATACCACCACAGTTGCCACAATCAAATATGGAAATGAGGAAGGGAAAGAATTCTCAGCAGGAAATTTCTGAAGTCAGTCTCCCTCACACTGAAGGTTGAGCCTTCTGCTGTAGCAATTAAGAGGACCAAAGAGCAACCACCGGAAGTGTGTGCAAAGGCAGGGTCATGGGACACATGGAGAACTAAGCCTTCTGGATTGTTCTGTGCAACACTGCTTCAGGCTTTTCAGTGCTTCAAATGGAATACAAATTCTTTATTGTACACTAGAGCAAAAGCTCTGCTCATTTCCTGACCTTATGTTCTATACCCTCATCTTAACTGTCAAACTCTTACATAGCTCACTGATAATTTCTGAGTTTCCCCTGTCATGTTGCTTCTGTGTTCAGATTTTTTTTTATTATTCCTCTCTCTTTCATAAGTGTGAATTCTCCCTCACTTTGTATCTCCCTCTGTAAAAGTACTGTGTGTTGTAAAACTGGAGATAATCAGGATTAAGGATTAAGGTTAGTGAGCCTGTTTGGACTACTGACCTATGAACAGGCGTGATATGGCTAATTTCATGTTTTCAAAATTACTTCAATTTCTCCATTACACTGATTACCCCTTATTACACACCTACAATTGCATTGCATAGTGGAACCTCCACTTTTTTTCCAAGTTAATAAATCCTTATAATTTCACTTCAGTGTTTTTTTTTTTTCATATGTTTGTCAGCCAAGTTAGAATGTATGAAAATACTCATTAAGTAAAAAAAAAAAAAAAAAAAAACATTTACCATAGAAAAGTCTGAAAAAGGTAGCTATGGTTTTATAAGACCATATGTATGGACACCTACAGTGGCCTTAGGGTCTTTTCATAATTGGTTATGTACAACAAACTGCCATTTCTCAGACATGTGAGTAATACACTGTCACTGTACTAATATGTTTAAAAATCATTGGAAAAATTGCAGCCAATTAGTTTAGGCCATATAATAGTTAAACTATTAGATAACATTATTAGCTTTTAGTTAGCTTTTAGATAAATAAAGACTATAGATAGATAGATAGATAGATAGACTTTTGAAGTAAATACTGTTAAAGGAGAGATGATTAAGGTGTATTAATCATAATGACTCAGTGGCATGGTGAACTGTATTTTTTTTTAGAAATTGAGATCCCTGGATGCATCTAAAAAGAGTTCTTCAGTTCTCCTTTGTGTCAACCTTTTTAAAGCAATTCTACTACCTTTTCTGATAAGGAACCCCTTTATCGTTTGGTTCTACATAGAACCTTTAAGAATTTTAGAGGAACAGACCAAAGAACCCTTTAAGGCACTAGGTTTAACTTTTTTTTCCTAGCAGTATACTAGCAGTATTTTCTAGCAGTACTTTTGGTGTATGTTAGTTGTATTAGAAATTAAAATGTCCCTAAAATATTTTAGGAATGCAATACATTTAGGGACATTTTAGGAATGTATTGTATTCCTTCAAAAAAATGCACCCTGTGTTAACACCAGCAGTTTGGATATAAAACTGTGACCATGTTAAATAGTTATTTTTACGTTACAAGTGCAGAGCCCGATAGTTCACAGCAGCTGTTTTTCCTTTGTCTCAGGAAGTCTTAAACTGAACTACAAATGTTTGTGTGGCATTTTCTCTCTCTCTCTCTCTCTCTCTCTCTCTCACACACACACACACACACACACACGCACTGTCTTACCCTTTCAAGTGTATAATGTTTATGTAATTGAATAAAAACTAATGTAAACCAAGCAGCATTTAGATCCTTTTCCACCAGGCCTTGTCATCTTGGCAATCCAATTATCCCATTCTGTTTACTCTGTAGGTGACATGAATGTGCAGAAACATACACAAATATAATTTTTATTTTGGCATCTCATACTTTTGGAGTCAGTATTAATATTTTACATTAAAGATGGTGAACAAAATATATACATTAGGTGTCTGTGATGACTATGGGATAAAAGACAGATACCTTTATAAACTGCAACTTGAACAAATTTCCAACTGATTAAAGGATATCATTAATATACATGTAGTACGTTATAGTCAGTTGCTATAATTCAAAAGTGTTCATAATTTCAATGGCGAAAACGATCTTACTACACGCAGTCACGCTAGATAAATGCTTAACAGTACTATGTGACTGTGAAACAAACTGCTCTCTGGTTTTCTTTCCGAGCGCATCTACAAGTTGCCACTCACCTATTTGAGTCTATTCCGCTACATAGGCAAAATCACTTCTTTCTTCTTTTTCTTTTTTTTTTTGAAAAAGCCACACAGCCCACTGTGAGACACACTGTGAGACAGTGGGAGGGAAAGAAAGAGTGAATGTGTGTTATGCACCTCACTGCCCAGTGATTGTTATCTTACCTGCCCTGTATCTTCAGACATGCAAACCTTGATCTAAAAATATATGTCGGAAACGGCTGACCCAGCATCAAATTTCAACTTACTCAAAAGTGTGGCCAAACGTCAGAATGTGCGTGCGTGTGTTTGTGTGTGTGCGTGAGAGAGATGGGGGGGGATGGGGAGAGAGACAAAGTATTTGGCTTTGTTTTGAACTTGTAATTTTCCCAGGGTAAGAAAGCAATCACATTTTCATTTCATATTCAAAATACTGAATGATAAAGAGTTTCACTAAATTACAGAAGGAACTGAAAGTGAAAATGCTTGAAAATGGTTTTCTGTTCTTGGGATAGGTATACAGGTCATATCCGGTTCCGCTGATGAGGCCATCAATGTGACTGAGAATTTTATTTTGTTTACCTGATGTGTGTGTGTGAGAGTGTGTGTCTCAAGGAAGGTACACACATGCCTTAAATTTGTAGCATGGTTCCTCTTCTACATAGTAAAAAGTGACAGTAAGATAATTATATTAAAACTACTGGTCCATCAAAAGTTTTCTGGAAGCTTACTGTGCTTATGAGTACATTTGCACCTCCACAGTTAAAACAATAATTCATTCGAAGTGTGTGTACATATGTGTGTGCACCTATGTAAAATACCTCTAATGCCCTCTAAAGTTTTCTATACAACCCGCGAGATACAATAAACAAAAAATTTTAATCTATAAATCCTTTTGCTGCCTAAGAAGTTAACTGCAAGTCCAATGACTTCACTTTTCTGTTGAAACAACAATATATGGCCAAAAGTGTGTGGACACCTCACCTTCACACCCATATGTGTTACTTCCGCAAACTGTTGTCACAAAGTTGGAAACACACAATTGTATAGGATGTCTTTGTATGCTGTAGTATGAAGATTTCCCTTCACTGGAACTAATGGGCTCAAACATGTTGCAACACACACACACACACACACACACACACCATGTCTTTATGGGTCTCGTTCTGTGTACAAATCGAGACTCATAAAGACATGGTTTGCCAAGGTTTGTGTGGAATAAGGTTTGCGTGGCAGACTGCACCGCAGGCCTCCTCATCTGACCTCACTAATGCTCTTGTGGCTGAATGGGCAAATCCCCACAGCCAGGCTCCAAAATATACTGGAAATCCTTCCCAGAAGAGTGGAGGTTATTATAACGGGGGACTAAATCTGAAATGGGATGTTCAACAAGTTCAACAAGTTCAACAGGTCAGATGTCCACAAACCTTTAGCCATATAGTGTATGGAATTAAGCTTTCTTATTGCCATGAGACATCTTAGCATGAGTATGAAGCATCAGCATGTCTCAGCTAGCTCTGTATATCTGTATCTAAACATCTTGGCTAAGTAATTGCATTAAAATCGTGATCTCAATTCATTTCTCAATGCAATTAGATTCAAGAACAGCGTTGACTCTACAGCATTTGCCGTCAATTCACTATTGCATAATACACATTAACCTCACACACATACCTGAAGACCTGTAAGTTTACAGAAGAAAAAGAGGGCAAGCATTGAAAAAAGATGTGAGTGAATTTTAAAATGATCCAAACATCTGGATGTCCTAAACAAATGTTTAATATTATGTAGTGAATATCAAATTTACCGTTAGTAAACTAATGATAACTAAATGTATGAAATGAATAGGGCACCCACAACGGGCTAATGAGTTGCTAAAGTTGCTATTGGCAGATGAACAAGAACATCGTGAGACTTGTGATCTGAATTCTTTGTCAAAAAAATAAATAAATAAAAATTATCATGATTCCTAATTCTTCAAGAATCATGGAGGTTTAACATTTTAATCCCACTGGTGTGAAAGTACAGGACAAGCTTTTGTACTTTTCTATGTGGTAGAAGCTATAATACCAGTAAGGATAATATTTGTGGGTTTATTGGAACTTTTCTAATGGAGTGAAAAAAAGGATTATCATGATATTTCATATTGTATTCGTGTTGGAAAAGGGACAAAACCTTCCACCAAGACTCAGTAATTAAAGAAGTTAAATATGACATGGTCTTTGCATATACCTGTGTGTGTGTGTGTGTGTGAGAGAGAGAGAGAGAGAGAAACACAGATGTTCTTATATGGAATATGACTAAATACGCAAGTCTTTAAAGGTGGTTATGGAGGTGGGAATGCAGAAGCGTAGCAGTGCACTTCACATCTACACCTGTCAAACACATACTGCACTGTACCTCCATAAATACTTTTACTGCAGCCACAGGCGCTGTGTGTTCAAGTGTATATAGAGATGACATTGTTTAGCACAATAAACACACAAACAGAAACACACAATATTTCTGCATCTGAAATCTATGGGTGTGTGCACCACCTGAATCTAGATAACATCTGAGAGTATTTTTGTGAGGCTTTCACAACTTGCGCGGCTCTTTATTACACCTGCAAATTGTGCACTGTTCTCTCTTAACACATACACACAGAACACTTTTTTTATTGTCTCGCTCATTTATCTTTTTTTTTTGATAGACCAGGTTTCATGTTCAAACTTCATTTTTAACACTGAGCATGTAATGGCCGTTTGCTTTGAGTGTATAGAAGCTAAAATCTTCCATCTCAGTCTGTTTTAGTGGTTTGTGGTTGTTTTTACTACACTGTGATATAATGTGTTTGGCATTATTTGATAATGATCATCAGTATTTGCACTAAAGGTTGTATGTAGTAGAGGAGAGAGAAATAATGAAAGGATTAGGCCATGGAAGAGGAGAGATTCTGACTGCAATAATTCGATCTCTGTGATCTGCCAGCCACATTTATAAGCAACCGTCTACAAAAAATGTTCCTTAATTACTCTAAATCATAGATTATGTGTTACACATTATTATATATATGAGACAATAAGAATGAAAATTTAAGGAAAAATAATGCAAGAAGAGAGGAAGAGAGTGAGTGAGATAATCTGTACAGTTAGTTTGCATGAAAGGGACAGCCCGCTGTCACTCTCAAATGCACACACGTGCCCTGACACACACACACACACACACACAGACATCCACACGTCAAGAGTAAAGCATCTAATCTCTCTCTGATCTGCCACACTTTAACAGTATCATCAAGGAGTCAGATTGTGAAAGACAGAGAGAGCAATATTTACAAAAAAAAAAAAACTTCAACAGAGAAGTTCACACGTACTGTGAAGATGATGCGAGGTAGGAACTAGTGTGTTTTGTATATACAAAGTCCTGTACATTTTTGGGTGCATGTCTGATGGTGTATGTCTGTGTGGGTGTGTGAGAGAAGCTTGTTTACATCACAACAAATTTCTATATCCCGCAATGTTGCAATCTGCGATATAGCCTACATTGCAAAACGAAGAAAACTCATGTATTTTGGTTCTAAACAGTGCAGTGTTTTGTGTGTTTCAGTTAGGGTTAGGAATAGTTGTTAGAAGATTAATTTTCTCAAAAGTTAGCAAAGTCTGACCTTCCGCCATAGCTAAATTCCTGATTGTGTGCAACTAATGCCGCCATATTATCTACTATCGTAATGCCTGAAAATTAAGAGTCCGCTTACCTTAGTGATTTTTTTTTTGTGGCAGTGTGTGTCTCTGTGTGGGATGTGTGGCAACATTCAATGTACAGTTTATCAAAGAAACTACTTTTGCTTTAATTAAGGGTAAGATTTTGAATACCAAATGTACTTCAGTTATTTAACTGAACAGAATTTGGAAAGTATCGCTCTGACAATATGACAAGGAAAGTGAGAGAGACATTTTACTAATCTTAATGTATTTAAGACGAATGAGTGTGTGGGATGAAAGCAACTTTTGCAAACTGGTCACAGTGAACACTTTAATCTTTAAAAAAAATGCACTGTAATGTATCTCCATGAAAGGTTACGGTTTTCCTTAGCTTGTTTATTGTGGAGAACATTTGGACTCATAAAGTGCTAACACTTTAGCGTTTTGAGTGTTTCTGTGGGTGTGGGATAGGAGCTACTCTTAGTGAACTGAATGAGAGGGGGTTTTCATATCTCCTCTGACACATACCTGAACATTAAGCATGCCACAATAGAGTGCATGTCTGCCATCGTCCTTACTTTAGAAACCCAGGAGTCAGTGTATATTCTCTCTTTGAAATTAATGCAAAATCTCAGTGGTGACAGTGGTGGAAAGTACCTTTACAGTGATAAATACAGCCAGTCTGCAGTACACACAGTGTACACAGGGAATACAATCTTTCATATGACAAGCAGGTGAGGTTGTGAAAATGTTTGAAGTCCTTGCAAGTAAAATTAGACAAGTCTTTAAAAACATGTATTTGTAATGCATTCAGTTAAACTTCAACTTGTCTACACACAGGAGTACAGTATGCATTTTGACTGGCTTAACAGGTGCAGGCCATTCTACATGCAAGACGTTGTATACAGTCTTCCAGTTTTCCAACATGCTCAGAATATTATTTAATAGCAGTAGAAGCACCGTTTGAACATGATACATTTGATAGCTCATTTAAATTCTACAGTACTATTGTTAATCATACACTGGATATCGTTTTGATTTGCTTGGTCTGTGTTCATGTCCTAAACATATTTTCTAGCAACATTAATTTCATAGAACCATCTCAGAAACTACATTGTGCCACTATCACCACCAATGTATGAGCAAGCTTACGCTGAAGTCGGTCTTTATTTTGTGAGTCTCTGCTCAAAATGGTTTTTAGTCTTGATATGGAAAGCATTCTGTTCTGTGCAGCTTCCATATGTGTATATGTCACGCTGGGGGTTTAGGGACGGCTGATGATGACCTTTGTGATGGCTGCGGTTGTAAACATGGTTTAAAGATGACATTTTCCCTTAGTACCCACACTACTCACACAGCCATATACCTTTTTGCAAAATGATGTTGGTGAAGTCCAACATAGCTGGAAAGCTTCACACCTGTGAAGATGTTCTGGGTTTACAGTCACCTAATGACTGGTCAGAATCTAATGAAGTTATCCGATAGCATTCCTGTATACTACGTATTTGCTTCATTTTTATTCATGTGGTGGAAGAAGTTATGAAATATTTGAAAAAATTAAGTCAAATGAAATCAAATTCAAACGCCACAATTTTATGCATTTCAACTCACGGAAATGGATATTGAGTCCATAATTTCAATAGATTTCCTTTGGAGGGTAACGCTGCTAGCAAAAAGTGAAAATGTATTAAATTATTTATTGCTCAACCACCTAGTAGGTCTAAAACCATGCGATTAACCATTATAATTAGTTTTGCATCTGTTCATTTATTAATAATTTAATGATTGATAAAGTGTGTGTGATGAGAATCAAAATGTAATCTGAAATGATACATACAGATGTTCTTAAAGATAATACGCAGTTATACATTTTTAAATTCTGTTAAGGATGTATTTTTTATAATATATAATAATCTCTCAAACAAGTATACACACTAAAACACTTTATATAATGTATACACACGCAAACTTTATATAATTTATACACATGCAAACTATAGAATCTGCCATTTTACATTAAGCGTGTGTGTGTGTGTGTGTGTGTGTGTGTGTTAGAAAGAGAAATAATGTATTCTAACATATTTCAATACAAACTGTAAAGGATTTAGTGGAGGAAGAATGGCTGTATAATTGTTCATGGTGTGAGAGACAGTGGAGTGTATTCAGTTGAGTCGTGATGAGTTGGGAAGAACAGAGACGCACAGAGAGAATTATTTTTGCCATTGTTAGTACTAGACATTTATTTGAATGTAATTAGAACCTGCAGGATGACACGATTGCACTGCACTAGATTCTCACAACACACATGTAGACACATCATGAACATACTGCTAGAGAGAACTTTACCAGCTGCAAAACTGCTTTGTTACTGTGGTCACCCATTCAGCAGCAAATGTGTTTACGTGTGTATAGCATAGACATGTACACAGGTGTGCATGCTCAGTTTTGCATTATGCTATTTTCTATCCCCAAATTTCTTTCATAATCCCTCCGTCATGTGGTGAGTTCATTGAAAAATTACATTTATTTTGGTCACTATAATGCAAACAATTATTATATAATAAATTGGTTTATATTTACAAAATATCTAGAATGAAATTAAGACTTACAGCTTCTGATTCCCAAAACACTGATTGTCACAGTCATCTCCATCTTTGTGTAATATACAAATGATCTGAATGCTCCGGACATTTCTGCTACTGTTTCCCTTTAGTATTCTTTAGTATTCTTTACTGATAGTGTGTACACTTGTGCATCATTTTTGAAACTTCACAAACGAAGATCTTTCTCGCTGTTATTTTTGATGTCGAACATTGTCGAAATGTCATCACCAGTATGGAACGGTCGTTATAGAAGCCTCTGCAGTGATTTCTTACTGCAGCGTGGTTTTAATCGAAACACTTTTGTCATTCAATAGGTATATATGGCTATTTAAATATCCAATAACCATTTTTATATAATATATAAATTTTATTTTTATTTTGTATATGCTTAATGGAGTGAACTGGTTGATTTTGAATTAAATACACTTTTAGGGGAAAAAAAAGTTAAATGTAGAACTTTCTTTGGTTTGTCACTTTGTGAGAACACTTACCGGCTCTTTGTAGCGCCCTACAGGATGGAGGTCCAAGTATAAGAAGTATTCAATAAATCATTTTTTCCCCCAAGAGTATACTTCAAAATAAAATAACTTATCACGACTTCATAAGAAGTTGTAATTAAGAGTGATTAAAAAGACAAAAAAGTTTGAATTTTAAATTCAATTTAAATTCTGTATTTACTGATGATATGGATGATATTTATCAGCAGTTTCCAAATTCAGTGTATCTGAAATTACTCTGTGCCTCTCTGAGACATTACCCCTTGATCTGTTGGGTCTCTTTCTGTCCTTTTCTCTTTTTTCTTTTCACCTGAGACAAAGAAAGGCTTTGTTAAATACGTACAAGTATGTGAATTATCAGAATTTTACTCTGTCTTTACTCTAGAAGTTAAAATATATTAGGACATTAAGCAAAAAGAATATATCAAGATCATAGACCACTTAGAATTCAAAATCAGAAACACTTTATTGCCTATGAACTGTGCTCAATGGAGATAAATGATGCCTTTGACATCTTAAATGAACTCAATTTGTGCCTCTTTTTGAGAAGTTCTGTCTGGTTTTTTTTTTTCTGGCTTGTGTTCATCTCAAGGATTTCCGTTAGTGGAACCTTGAGGTTTTTAAGCATTTAAAATACAAAATGCTGACGGGGGGTTTCAGGGGGAAAAAAAGAGAGAGAGAGAAACATTTACCAAGTATTCACTCACAACAATCCAGTAGCAATTAGTGGGTGATTTTCCACTTCTGCATAAAAACCACTTCAATAGAGAGAATACATTAACACTATATATAGTATTACACTGATGATCTATTTATCAATATGTTTATCTCTGGAATTAAATGACCTTATCGGCTAATTTTACAGAGCTAAATCTTTGTGATACCTTATGCCTTTCAAGTATACTTGCACAGCATGTTGTATTTCATGAAGATCATAGCAGGACACTAGTATTCTCAGATAAGAAAATAACTGAATGTTGGATTATGCAATATCCTACATTAATACCACAAGAATTGAACCTAGCATTGTTGAGATTGTTCTAGAAATGCAGCTGTTGAACAGAGCTAAGTGAAAGTGCTTGGTGGGAATGCACTGTGTGCTGTTTCTACAGGCAGATATCAGATACAGTATACAGATATATTGTATCTAACCTATACAAAAAGCATCCTATAGTCTTGAGTAGCCTAGGTTATGTGAACATATATAAAATTTAAAATATACACAAAAATAAACACAACAGTGTGTATGTTTTTCAGTTCTCAAAAGCCCAGGCTATGGTGTTTCAATCTGAGCCAACCTGAGCTCAGGTTTAAACACCATGTCACCATACTGACAGAGTGGTATCAGTGAGTGTGGTCATTAACAATGAGCGCAAGGTGCCATGAATCGTGTGCACACAGAAGTATTCATCAAGCGTCAATCAAGTGTGCAGAGAAACTGTCAGGCGTGAGAGCACTTCAGTTCTGCGTGTACTGAGCACCAAGACACTTCCTTTCCCCTTTCTCTCCAGGGTCTACTCTTTGCTCAAGGCTCAAGTAATTAAGGTAAAAGAGCCCTGGCCTAATGTTAAAAAAAAAAAAAAAAAAAAAAAAAAACACAATTAGCAATTTGTATTTGATCACATTTTGACAATTTGCATTAAAATAAAAAGTAAACAATTTAAATTGAAAATGCATGATTTTTTAACCGCGATATTATATAGCAATTTATATATATATGTGTGTGTGTGTGTGTGTGTGTGTGTGTATATACACACACACACACATAAATATATATATATATATATATATATATATATATATATATATAAAATAACCTTATGTCAACAATTAATTTCGTTATATACATTTCAGATTGAATTATACTGTTGTATGAGGATATGGAAATTTGTTATTTATTAGTGTACATACTGAATAACCCCATATTCAGCTTCAACACTGGCACATCAAATTTCCTAAAACCACAAAGAATAAGAATATTGTGTTTATGTTTTATGTTTGAGTACTGCCAAATTTTTACACAAAGACTACTTGACTTTCCATAATTATGGTTCCATTATTATGCTTTATACCCTGTAATAAACATGACATGTTAGTCAGCGATATAGTCAATAATATATTCATTTACAGAAGTATAAAGTATACTAACATTTGGACACACAAAACTTAGTACATATCATTAACTATATTTTCGAGGCTTTCAAGTGCAATTTGTGTTTCTATATTGTGTTTCTTTTCTTTATGAGTCAATTTGAAGATGCCATTTAAATTTTCAGGTGACAAACTGGTGGAGTCTTTAATAATTAATAAATAGATCATTTTAAATTAATTATTTAAGTAGTAACAGTTACAGTAACTACTCTAATAATATGATATGAAAGTGCCACACTACCATAACATACAGACAGTCATTTGTATTTCAGGAATGCACGTTTCTAAAGATGTAGTACAGTATGAACAGATTACATTAATTGCCACATAATTCATATGCGCTCATATCTTACCTCAACGGTTACTTTCCTTGCAGCTAATCTAGCTAGCTCTGAAGGCAGTCTCATACCAAGGAAGTTGTACTGCCACTGACGCTCCCTCTCCATACTCACCCCGGTTGATGCAATCTATGTGATCAAGATAAACGTAGGAATGGACCTCTTACAGGGAATCTATATGAAAACTACCACTGGTGCTAGAACAAATGCACATTATTCACCAACAAAACACCATTGCCTTTTTGCCAGCTGTGAAAAGTAGTATTGCTGTGTAATGAGAAGGAGCGTTGGCAACACCGGCAATACTGACAGCGGCGGCCATGTCCGAGCTGACAGTACAGTTTTCACTTTTGCATAAACAAAGAAAATACCACAAAAATCCACAAATACTCAAAAGTGAGAATCCAGCACTCTCTCCGTCAGTAAACGTGCACTTGCACAAGTCATTGTGTGAATATACAGTAGGATTGTGCATTCTTCTCTTTCAGTGAAGCTCCTGTGTGGCTTTTTTATCCGCAGGCTTTACAAGATAACATCAGATCTTACATATGACTTACGGTTACAGGTCAAAAGCCAGATTGTATCTTTATTTCTGTAAATGAGAATAACTGCAGAGATACAATCAAATAAAACTGAAGTACGAGATCCTTATTTTCATGACAGTATTTAAAATCAATTTAATTTCTGCATTTGTGAGACCTTAACCACTGACCTGTCTGGTTTTCTTTCTTTCTTTTGATCAAGTGAATAATATAATGCAGCACCCCTGTGTTATGTGTGTCAGGGAATTATTTAGCCATACAAGGTCATTTTGATTTTGTGTGTACTGTGTGTTGGCATTATCTGTTCATATCTGATACAGCATGCCCATCATTACTTTCATTTCACTGTTCTTCAACTGGTAACTCTGCAAGACTCTTCCTTTGTGAGTGGTTAGTAAGGAGAGATACACAGAGTAAGGGTTTAGATAAGGAATGAGGGCAGAATAAATGTGACTGCTTTTTTGTGTGTATCAGCATGTGGTCGAGGTGGATAGATGGATGAGAGGTGGAAAGCTGAGAGAGAACATTCACTCTTTATCAGCATGTGGTTTCAGTGGGGGAATGCAGAATTAGATTGCTAAGTATGCTTTGTGGATGTGTGCATGTGCAGTGTGTGTGCGTGTGTGTGCGTGTGTGTGTGTTTTCCCTGTTATTTGTGATAGTAAGTAATTCTTTAATGTGACACCAGAAAACACCTAGTGAGACATTAGATTTTAACACTGAGGCTATAGTTAAACCTGGCAGAAAAACCTCTAGACACTGCTGTAGACTTCACATCTTCCATCTATTTCTAAACTATTAGGAGCACGCGCCATGTGCTGTCAGTTTCAGAATCAACTATTTCAGCTCGTCCACATGATTGCATTTTAAGAACTGGTACTTCCTTAAATAATATAATATGATACTTATTTACATATTTATTATTTTGCATATTTATTGCACAGATTTGTTTACTTTTGTCATTAATAGCGTAGCCTAAAAAGCACTGAATCTAGAAATGTAATTTGTAGCTTGTGGAAAAACAGCATAAAAACAACAATGTTCTAAAAAAACAGTTTTGAAACTATGGAAATGTTGAGTAGTCGACTACTTTTTTGAATTACTGGTCGACTAGTGAAAATTAGTAGTTATGCTACCTGTATTGTGTGTGTGTGTGTGTGTGTGTATGCGTGTGTGATACTTCTGTTTATCTTGCTTACCATGTACCTAGCCAGCTTGTAGAAAACATGGACAGTACCACCTAGAAGAAATCAAGAAACAAAAAGAGAAAGAGATGCTAGGGTCTCTGTGGTTCAGTTAGTTGTTGTTGTCAACCTCAAATAACAGGAAATTCACCAGGCATGCGACTGTGCTCTCTATTCCCTCCAACACACATACATGCACACATTCACAAACTTGCACAATCCTCACAGTCTTTAACAAGGGAAAGCTCTTAAATTTCACTTGTCAAGTATTTACTTATACCATTGTATCACACACAAGTATCCCTCACCCATTTGTGCTTTCTCACATTCATTAACACATGCTTGCTTTTCAAGCATCACCTATATACTGCGGATATGAAGAGCTTTTTTGGAGTTCCTTCCTGCACCCATAATCAGGGCATACGTAAGAGCTGACACACTGACATAAACACACACTGACACAGAAACACAAGTCTAGTCTCACACAGTCTTAGGCCTTTGTGTCCATCAACAGCATCACACTTAGTTAGCTGCAACATATTTATACACACTATGTCAGATCTGCTCTGTTGGCCCTGAAAGACTAATTTATTGCAGATACAAAATAAAGACCTCACTCTAACCATATAAAGCACAAGGAATTGTTTGGTAGATGTTTTTTTTTATCCATCTGCTTCACAGGGAATGTGAGAAAACATGGAGAGAAAGAGAGAAGGGAGGATGGAGGAGATGTAATGGAGATGAGAGGGCATGGGGGAGAAAGTGAAAGGGGGGATGGACATTCCTGGCAGTAAAAACACAGATAAAAGAGTTTCTTACTGGCAGGCACATCCTTTGTGAGAGAGACAGAGAAAGGGAAGGAAAAAGCAAGAGAATGCATAAAAGCAGGATAGTCAGAGTGAAAGAGAAGCCAGTAAACCACTTAAAAAGACTCTGAGGTTGACACTTCAGGTCCACCTCCTCAGTCTGTCAAATATTCCCCCACACTCTCTCTCTCTTCGTCTTTGTATCTCTCTATATTTTTCATGAGAGGCTTTGTAGTTTTTGATGTTTAAATTTTTGGGTGAGAAATACCCAGTCCCCTTAGCACGACAGAACCTTTGATGGCCTGGTGGGAAAAAGTGTAAAGAGGAAGCTTAAATTCTTTGTTGTAATATGTCATACTAATGATTTTAAAATTCCATTGAGCATTTCATAATTTGCATCACGAGATAACTGAGATAAATAATAAGATTCCATAATGTCATTTTGACCTTACATCTCTATTATTATTATTATTATTATTTTTATTGTTGTTGTTGTTAATCACTATAAAGTATTTCCATCTGAATACCAATAATTCTGTATATATTACATAACGTGATGCTGTTTGATATTCAGTTGGATTACTGTTATCACAGTTGGAGTATAATAATACACAATAACTTTTTATATTAGGCAATTTGATTATACTTCAGACTGATCAGGATGGCACCAATTCTTACCAACACACACATTTCATACTGAGTTACACTGTTGTACAAGGATATGGATTATTTCATATTATTCAAAGTTGTTACATGTACATGTGTATATTCTGAATATCCCCATGTTCAGCTTTAACACCGGCAAGTTAGATTCCCTTAAAGTCCTAATTAGGACACGAAGCTGACAGTACAGTTTTACTTTTGCAAAAACAAGAAAATGACACAAAAATTCATTTATACTGAAACGGCTGTGCTCTGTTTTTTAAGTTAAGTGTTTAAGTTTTTTAACTCTTTTATAGTGACATATAGACATATACCATGTAGCCTTGTATTATGGTTTTCTCTATCTATCTATCTATCTATCTATATATATATATATATATATATATATATATATATATAAATATAGTTTCATGAGTTTTCTTTGTGTTATTACAGTATTATTACTATTTTTAATAAGTCAGATTATATAAATGCACAGTAGGATTGTAGGACTGCTTGTGGGTAAAGCTCCAGTGTGGTTTATTTTTGTTTATCAGTAAGATATATAACATAATATCAGAACTGATCCCAGAACTGATCATCTGATTTATGGTTGCAAAATACAGATTATATCTTTGCTGTGTTTGAGCATTTCAATCACTATTATTATTACTCCTCATTTTTTGACAATAGAGTAATTAAGTCTGGATGCCAACAATTTTCCATATATTGTGTAATTCGATGCTGTTTGCTATGCAGTTGAATCATAATTAGAGTTTATAATTAGAGTAATTTTCTCTAATATTTTTAGTCATCATTCGGTTAGGTTAATTTGTAAATCAGAGAGTAAAACTCATGTATTGGTCACATTGCCAGGATCGCAATAAAGCAATACTTTATTGTATTGATTAATGCTATACAGCATTGTGTTTTTGTTTGTTTTTTTTTCCATCTTAAAGCTGTATCTGTTCTTGAATCAGATTATGAAATCTCCGTTTTTTTCTTGACATTTTTGCAGGCAAATATACTAGTGAATTTGGGGGAGTCCTTACCATTTCCTGGTAATCGAGGACAGAAATTTACATAGAAAATGTGTCCTAATTTTGCTGCTTCTGACGAAAACATTAACGAGGCTGGAAGAAAGTGATTTATAGTTATAAATACTATAAGAATCAAATTAAAGTACAGATCTTTTAGTTAAACCCGGGACCACAGTAGGCAATGCATAAATAATGCTTTATTCAAGGTTATGCTTGATTAATCAATTACTATATTATGCATTAATTTAGTATGCACAGTTATTACCTGCTGTAGACTTGTGTGTGTGTGTGTGTGTGTTTAGACATGGGTGAGAAAGTTTTGGGTATTTTGGTTACAGGACAGTGTGTAGATACCACATAGCCACATAAGCACATTTGAGTTCCAAGAAGTCAGCAGGCTAGATTTACTGAAATATTGACCACACACTCACACACACACACACACACACACACACACACACGGGTTATCTCTCTGCTCAGCTTTGGACTGTTATCTGATATATATCATCAGTAGGCTTTGCACAGTTACAGTGTTCTATTATTCCTAAATTAGATGGCAATTTCCACAACGTTAAACAATTACAAATTTTGTGCTACACAACAGAAAAAATGAGTTCACAATACATCCAATGTAATCACAGGGCTCTCAGATAAGGTAATGGGTAAATTTATCTGGAAATACTTTGCATTTTTAACACTGATTTGAGATTTATTTTATATTTTCTGACTATACTTATTAAGATTTGGGCAGGATATTCATCAGCCTAATGGGGAAGCCTTTTCCTGAAGCTAGAGATGAGGGGTAGTCCCACAATACTGCCAACTGCTAGAAGAAAAAGGCCCTTTGACATTAACATAAGAGAAGGAATAGGTAGCAGTGATCATGTACAACAATCCTGGCTTAATTTGTGTGCATTTGTGTGTGTGTGTGTGTGTGTGTATGTGCAGCTCATATTGAGGTGATTCCCTGTAAGATCTGTGGAGACAAGTCATCAGGTGTGCACTATGGGGTCATCACCTGTGAGGGCTGCAAGGTGAAAACTTTTCTAATCATTGAGATCCTATGCCTGTAATTCAGAGCATAGTGCTGAACTTTAAATGAACATATTTCATTCACTGCATCTGTGCTTTTTCTTGCTCAATCTTTCTCTCTGTAGGGATTTTTTCGAAGGAGTCAATCCTCCAGTGTGCAGTATTCTTGCTCTAGGCAGAGTAACTGCCTCATTGACCGCGCCAGCAGGAACCGCTGCCAGAGCTGCCGCCTAAAGAAATGTGTTGCCCAGGGAATGAGCCGAGATGGTAAGAGAAAAAAACAGTAAAAGAGAAGAGGGAGAGAGAGAGAAAGAGAGAAACAGGGGGTTTTATTCATAGTAAAACTGAGTGATAAGAAAAAAAAACCTTGCAATACATATTTTAGAAAAATATCTTGCTAAAGATGCATTTACATAAAATCAAATTTATTGTCCAAGTTTAATTTGACATAAGAGGAAGAGAATTAGCAGTAAATTAAACAGGTTTCAATTTATTTCGAGGAATAGTGCTAGGAAAAACGTGCTATTTCTTTAACTGAATGTATGGTAAGCCCTGTCTTCTCTGCAGTTTTGTGGCACATAGAAATAAGCACATTTGTTCTGTTCCCAGACTTACACTGACTGGCTGCATGCAGACAAAGAAAGAGCAAGAGAAGGCAAAAGACTTTATGCTCAAAGAGAGCTGCAATGAAACTACTGACATCTATTGACAACTATCTTCTGAAATTACGCTGCAGGGGAAAAACCTTCTGCTAATCCTATAACCAGTGGTGGAAATAGGCAAAGATTAAATGCATGTATTGATTTTCTAAAGTAAAATAAGTTTATAGTTTTAGTTTAAATGAATTAACTGACTCCAATTTATAAGGCCAGTGTGACTGATTCCAAACAATGCACTTTAGTTAATAATATATGGCCTGCTTTAAATAAATCTCTTGAACAGTAATACAAAGCATTTCACTAAAATGTGACTTCTCGAGGCTGTTGTTTATCTTTAAGCCCCGTATGTTTGTGTGGCTATGAAAAGTTAACTCTGCTAGCTCAGCAGTTTATTTTAAACATGCAAGCAGTAGCCTTTAAATTTGCTTGTCAGTGGTTCAACACATGTAGTAGATAATTATACTCAGGGCCACAGATTTCTTCCCTAAGCACTGAGTCATTCTCTGTAGGAAACTTTATTATACAATACAAGGACAAATATAAGAAATAAGTTGTGACTGTGAAAAAAACTTACAAGACCAGTCGAATAAACGGACACAATGCAAGCATTTGCTGCAGGTGGAATGGCATTGGAGAACAGTGTCTCTCCATGCAATGGTACAAGAGATTGATGGAAACATACCAAAAGTAGTATATAGGAAATAGATGGAAGTCTCCTAAAAAGAAGATAGGAGTTGTAATCTTTTTATTCCCAAGAGTGTACTTTGAATTTTCTATGTTACCCTTGACCAGGATAACAAAACGGGGACCAGGCATGTACTGTTTTACAGTAGGATGATTTAAAAGCAGTACTTGGTTGGAAATTCCTCTTCTGGGTATGATAACCCAGGATTAGAATTTGAATGGGATTATGAAGAAATGTGTCTGCATTTAAACTGAACTTGAACTTGTATTATCATGTTCCTCATATGTGATAAAATGACACTAAATATGCTTCAGTCCTTTGATGAGAGAACTTATTTCTGGCCCACATTCCTACAGCCAAGAGTGTGCCCTGACACAGCACATCAGACCTGCCTACCCGCCTACAACACACATAAAACAAACAAATTGTTGCTATCGTACACACTAAATATGGTGTATTTTCTCTTGCTGACAAAGATAGCACATAGGTGGTATATCCATTTGAATACCTGCACTCTCTATTCCTCAGCGGTGAAGTTTGGCCGCATGTCTAAGCGTCAGAGAGATTCTCTTTTTGCTGAGGTGGAGAGGCATCAGCAGCAGCAGCAACAACAGCAGCGTCTCCAGGCCAGTCAAGCTGAGCCCGAGCCTGTGCCAGCCTACAGGCCCAGCAAAGAGCCTCGAGGTCGCCCAACACATTTAATCCAGCCCCTGGTTCCCACCTTCCCCTACACCCTGGACCAAGAGCTCAACTGCTCTTCAGAGGTGCATCCGTATCAGGGCAGTGCCACAGGCGAGGCCCAGGCTGCAGCTTTGGCCTACAGAAGTTCTCAAAGGGGTGGAGAGAGCAGCAGCTTTTCAACACTGAGAGGTTAGAGACACTCTCTTTACCTAAGTCATCCACCTTTTCAGTTCCAAAAGTGATCTTGTTTTTCCATTTCTTCCTCCTGCTCCACGTCTATCTCTCTCTCACTGAGTGTACCTTCCTCTCTTCTAGGCTTTGACCCCAGAAGATCTACACCCGAGGCCATCCTGAGCATTCCAGGAAATGAAATGGGATTACGAGCTTTTGACACTGAAGGCTTATTCTGCCCTTACCCTACGTCAACGCACATAGGTGAAACAGAAATTGATTCTCTGTGGCTATCACTACATCTGATTTGGCCTGATGGTGTGATGTTAAGTCATCATGTGTGAACCAAAGTGGTAACTAAATGATTGTGTCTAGATCAAGACCAGCCTGTGTGTGTGTGTGTGTGTGTATGTGTGTGTGTGTGCAGAGGAGCTGTGTGCAAGCATTTTCCGCTCTCACAGAGAGACAAGTCAGTATCGCGTGGAGGAGCTGCAGGCTCTTAGATGGAAGATCTTCAGCAGGGAGGAGGTTCATGCCTACCAAAACAAAGTACTACACTATTACCATAAAAGTACAATTGTTACTGCCCACAGGTTGAGAAATGACAAGACAGAGGGATTGGACATGTTTCACAAACGTAATGATTAGGCAAATTGATAAAGCTGATGGTTGAAATGGCATATCTCATACAGTATACAGCCAGTCAAAAGTTTTTGAGCAATTGTACGTCAACTTGTTTCTTGTTTTATTACAGTTTAATCACTATTACTGCCATAGACCAAACAAATAGCAGAATAGCAATTAAATAAAATCTCTGTGGAACTTATAAACAGCTAACTGCTCACTCTCAGATCCTAATGGGACTCTGTATGAGTGCTGTATTAAATGAAGGCACCTTTAGATAAAAGACCTATAGACAGTGCTACTATTAACTGTAAAATATGAATATGTGGTGTGCTACATGTGCCCAGTTAAAGTGATAAAAGATTTTGACTTTTTCCAATTAGATAAGATGTGATTTAGTAATACACATTTTTGATTCAGCTACACCCACTCCTTGGTTAGCATTTCAAATTTTAGAGTATTAAAACTAGGTCATTTCAACCAAAATGCTTAAAAATAGGGTGTTCAAAATTTTTTTGACTGTCAGTATATGTGGTGAAATGCCCAATTGCTTTAACTTACTTTTACAAGACAAAAAAGGAGGGACAGACCCTCTACTATGCCATAATCATATCAATATTTCCATCATTACTACACTGTGGAACACAATTAGTACCTAGTCCAGAATTCATGGTAATCTAAAGCAGCCATCTAATTTGAAATCTAACTACTAGCCAGCTTATTGATTTGGTTCAATAGGTGAATCAAATTTCTCTCTCTCTCTCTCTCTCTCTCTCTCTCTCTCTGTGTGTGTGTGTGTGTGCAGTCTATGGATGAGATGTGGCAGCACTGTGCCGTTCGTCTGACAGATGCAGTACAGTACGTGGTAGAATTTGCAAAGCGCATTCCAGGCTTCCGTCAGCTTGGTCAGAATGATCAAATTGCCCTTCTCAAGAGTGGTAAGACACATTAATCACTCTAACATGACTGTATCTTCACTAGGAATTATGAGTCTTGAGAATTATGAGAACATGATGTGATACGCATTATTTGTCCTTGTTTCTCTGTCTCTTTCTATAAATGATTGCATTACTTTTTAATTCATCTGTTCGTGCATATGCCTCTCTCATTCAGGTTCGATGGAAGTAGTTCTGGTCCGCATGAGTCGGATATTTAATACTGAGAACAGCACAGTCTTCTTTGACGGCAAGTTTGCTGGAACTGAGCTTTTCAAGTCTCTTGGTAAGACTAACATCTAAACTCAGGATTCTTGATTCACTAAAGAATTGATCAATTATGATTCTTCAAAGATAGACCATTCCCAGTATAAATTTCTCTGCTGTTCAGTTCCTCTGGTGTTATACATGGCCTGCATAAGTGCTTTAGAAGTGATTCAATCTTTGTATCTGTGTCTGTGTTGCAGCATGTGGTGATTTTATTGCATCAGTATTTGACTTTGCTCACAGTCTTTGTGCTCTGAGGATGACAGAGCAGCAGGTGGCGCTGTTCAGTGCTCTTGTGCTCATAAATGCAGGTATGAGATATTTGCTAAGATACAGTCAACTCCTAATTATTGGCACCCTTCAAGAGACTGGACCAAAAAGATATTGCACAAAATTAAACATTCCACACGGTGATTAAACTCTTCCCCCCAAACAGTTGGATAACCTACTTACACTTCCTGTAACAAAAGAATTCTCATAAGAATAGTATTTTCTTACGTAATAGTTTTATTATTTATTATTATATAATATATTATATAATTTATTATATAAATTATAATATTGCCTCTGTCCCTTCATATTTGAAATCATGTTTTGTTATTATTAAACAGGCCACAGGATATTTTATTTTGGATTATTCTATGTACACCTTTATAAATGTACACCTTTATAAAAATCTCAAGATATTTTACCCCAAAACTTGGCTGCCTTTGCCTTTGAATTTAAGACCTTCAACAAGATTAAAATCTTCCTAAAGATACAATCAACAGAGAAATGTTTAGAAATATAAAATAAATGTTTTGCTATGGCCATCTCAGGCTCCAGGTTTGGACTCTAATGAAAACGGTGCATGAAATGTTCAGTATGGAGAACTGGGTCTAAGATGACTTACGAATTTTATCCAACCTATTTTATAGGAAGAGGTTCGGTGCTCTTATTCCCTCCAGGGGTGGGGTGCCAATAATTCTGCATTAAAAAAATTAGTTTGGAAAATTATTGTGTTAAAACTATATAATATTGGGTTTAAACTGTAAAGTTTCCCCATAGGTTTAAAGCACAAAATATAACTTTTTTGCCTGTGTTATTCATTTTATACTAAGTTTCATGAGTTTTCATGAATGCTAATAATTCTGTCGATTGTGAGCTTAAAACTCAAGAAATTTTCATACAAAAAGGACAGAAGCTAGATGGGATTAATAGTGTGTGTCTCCACTGCTATAAATATCTAAGTGTATGTGTGTGTACACAGATCGTCCATGTCTGGAGGACAGAGACAGAGTGCTGAGAGTGAGAAAAGATGTGGAATTGGCTCTCAGTCACATCCTACACAGAGACAACCAAGAAAGTTTACTGCACAAGGTGTGTGCATGTATGTGTGTCACTACTAATACTACTAGTACTAGTATTACTACTCCTAATGCTCTAGTATCGTTACCTCCTCACAGCATCCTCATTTCAGTCCTGAGCTCAGGTTACTGTATGTTTGGAGTTTTGCATGTTCTACACATGTTCATGTGGATTTCCTCCAGGTTCTCCAGTTGTCAAAAACATGCCAGTAGTTGGATTGGCTATGCTAAATTGCCCCTAGATGTGGATGAGTGTGTGATTATATGTGTATGGTGCCCTGCGATGCACTGGTGTCCTATTCGGGGTGTATTCCCGCCCCACACCCAAGATAGACTTCAGATCCACTGTAACCCTGACCAGCCAATTACATGACAAAGAGCTATTTTTATTCCAGTTGCCTGACTGGTAGTAAATGACTCTAAAAAGGACACATTACCCATTTGTAAAAGGAGAAAATGAAGCATAAAGCCATCATTTGAAATTCAGATAGAAAAAAAGGCAAGAAAAATACAAGACTGAAACTCCTTCATGTAAAATCACCTTGTATTCTACAGTGTTAAAAGTTTTGGTTGCTTGTGTGTTTTTGTGATTCTCAGCTGTACCAGAAGGTGGCATTGTTAAAAAACCTGTGTACGCTGCATATCGAGAAGCTACGCTGGTTCCGGCAGTATTACCCACTGACTGTGCACTCTCTCTTCCCTCCACTTTACAAGGAGCTGTTCGTCTCAGACACTGATATACACACAATGGTTACTCTCTGAACACATCCACTCAGTTGCACAGTACACAGAGTACACAGTACACAGAGTACACAGTACACAGAACATGTAACAGTATGTCTTCAATCTACACTTATCTTCTGAAGGAGACTATATATTTGTAACTCTGAAACAAAAACTAATGTCGAAAGAAAGTATAACAGATTCTGTATTTTTGTGCAAATGCTATTTTATAATGTGAACAAAATGTTTCTACAAATAATAAGCTCCTTAGCTATGACAGTATTTTTGATGGTTTGATAGCTGTATAAAGTAGCATTTTATAGTTAACAAATTGTTTTTGTTAACAAATGACCATGTGTGTGTGTATATGTGATTACACCTTTTTTTTCTGAAGCTGGTGCGTAAAATGCCTGTTTCCTCTATTCACTGGTAAGCCATTTGATGAATCAGTGTTACTCTGAAGGTACTGGAGCATTTCACTGGAACTGAATGACTCAAATTCAATTCCACACCAAGTTATGTTCCCAGAACTGACATGCTTGCCCTTCCTCTGTCACACATTGTTTCTCTGTCACACACTGCTTCTCTTATTTGGACACAGAAATAATAATAATAACCCGAAGTAAAGGCAAAGAGTCTCTCAAAAACAACCACCTCTGAAAATTATTACTAAATGTTCTGAATTAATTCAATGATAGTAGTCTTTTTCAGTCTTGTTTTGAGATTGTGTTAGAGTATCTCAAAACAAGACTGAAAAAACGACTACTTTTTAAAGGATAGTAAAGGATTAGAGTAGCTATTGAAGGCCATTTACATATTGACACAAATTATAACTGGCTATACACTGCATTAATTAAAATGTTTTGTTTAAGAGTAAATTTGACATAGTCACATCATTTCCTTTGAACTCATTCTTGTAAGTTAGGTATGTGTACCTATAATCCTTTTTGTTTGTTCATTGGTTTGAATATACCCACATATATGATTTCAAAGTGGCAATTGATTTTGTTTTGGGGGTTTTTCATAGTTTGGTTCCTTGCAAATCCCTTTTCAGTCAAAGGTTACTCATTATAAACTACATCATCTAAGCATTGTTTCCACCATGTATTTAACATCTACTTCATTCTAGGCTTCAGGACGGCTACAGTCATTATTAGGGTGCTGAATAATTTCATGCTACGTGTGAGGTTTTAACAGTTAGTTTCAAGGGTGTAATTGTAGCCGAAGTCCATAGGCATGTTAGGACCTTGCTGGACACACAGCTGATGTTTAAACATGTTATCACAGGTTGCAAAGATGTAAGTGTTTAATTATAATAGTAGCACTGATAAGTATGAAGCTTGATGCCATACAGCCTATGGCAGCTAAGCCTACATTAGCATTTAAGTTTTACATTTTTGTAGCAGTGTGATACATGTGTATATCAAGTGTATATCAAGAAGTCCTGGTCTTGCCATTTAAGCACTTGTACATATATATATATAAATATTTGTTATTGATTTCAAAATTGTTGCTGATATACTATATTACCTTTTCTGACTTTGGTTGACTGGCTCATTTATGTTTTTTTTTTTTTTTAATGTATTATGCTAAGAGAAAAAGGCATTAAATAAATACATAAAAAAAGAAAAAAATTAGATTTTTTTCATTGAATATCAAAATAATGATTTTTGTCTGATTTAAATTTTAATGAGCAGTTTAAGGAGTTATTGTTTCCACTCCACACCTAACCCAATTATGAAGTTGAACACGTTATTGCTCTTGGGCTACAGAAACAATAAATTCTAGAAACTGAGGGCAATAAAAATGGAATTTGTTTTCATGGATTTTATGTATTCTGTAGGGGTGCCAGTAATTTTGCCACATACAGTTACTGGTCACTTTATTAGGAACACCTACATCCCTGCTTATTCATGCAATTATCCAATCAGCCAATCATGTGGCAGCATTGCAATGCATACAACCATGTAGATACAGGTAAAGGGCTT
This sequence comes from Pangasianodon hypophthalmus, assembly GCF_027358585.1. Classification (NCBI taxonomy): domain Eukaryota; kingdom Metazoa; phylum Chordata; class Actinopteri; order Siluriformes; family Pangasiidae; genus Pangasianodon; species Pangasianodon hypophthalmus. The sequence goes on along the minus strand of NC_069710.1, from coordinate 18,743,101 downwards.
CAGTTAATATCACATCAAACATTAGAATGGGGAAAACATGTGATCACAGTGTCTTTTGCCATTGGCATGGATGTGCATGCCAGACACGCTGGTTTGGTATTTCAGAAAATGCTGATCTCCTGGAATTTTCACACACAATGGTATAAAAAAAAGTACTTAAGGGACTGATTTGATAATTTCATGAATGTGCAGGTTTACAAGTGTTCCTATTAAAGTAACCAGTGAGTGTATTCTTGATAGAATACACTAATATATAAAATAAATGAGACTGCTTCTGTTAAACGTAAGCAATTCTGAGTCATTGTGTGTAATGCTGATGCATACAGCAGATGTGGTTAAAAAAAAAAAAAACGTAAGCAAGATGTGTCACACAAAATTTTCATTAGCTGAAACACTTTCTCCTGTTACAGACTCAGAAGCTCTTTGCTTGCACATCTGATGAACGATATCTTGTTGCTGAGCCTGTTAGTCACTTCTTTACGCAAACCATTTGTTCTGGTGTAATCACTTAAATGTGTCATACAGTATATGGCCAAAAGTATTTGGACATGTGACCATCACACTCATATGTGGGTCTTCCCCAAACTGTTGCCACAAAGTTTAATCACATAACTGTATAGAATGTTTTTGTATGCAGTAGCATTAGGACAGTATTTCCCTTCACTGGAACTAAGGGGAACAAAAATGGTCCAGCATGACAATCCCTCTGTGCACAAAGCGTGATCCATGAACACATAGTTTGCCAAGGCTGGAGTGGAAGAACTTGAGTGGCCTGCACAGAGCCCTGACCTCAACCCCACTGAACACCTTTGAGATGAACTGGACCGCTGACTGCACCCCAGATCTCCTCACCTGACATCAGTGCCTGACCTCACTAATACTTTTGTGGCTGAATGGACAAATCTCCACAGCCATACGCCGAAATCTAGTGGAAAGCCTTCCCAGAACAATGGAGCCTATTATAACAGCAATGGGGGACTAAATCTGGAATAGGATGTTCAAAAAGCACATATGGGTGTGATTAGTCAGGTGTCCACATACTTTTGGCAATATAGTGTATCTACATCTAACGTGCAAGGCAAGATGAATGATCTGACCTTTCACTTCATCACTAAACTCTCCTTTTTTTTTGTAAATTCCCAGGTGTTTACTTTTTAATCCAGCTCTATTATTTTAAAAGTTTATTAATCTGGATTTTATTCAGGTCTTAGTACGAATACAGCAGCAGCTTCTGTCATTATTTATGTTTGAAATGAGCAAACATAATTTTTGCTTGAACATCTGATGAAGGACAAAAATAAATGATTTCAGAGGTTTGTTAAACACATTCAGCACTTTCAGGATTATGCCGCTGACCTCACACTTATACTGAAACTGGTGCTGGACACATATGGTTATGTTTTTCCAGGAGCTACTGGCAGCTAGTGTGTGTGTTCTGAGACTGCCAAGTGCCGGAAGAAAGTTAAACTCTTATCAAAACACCAGCAATGCATTTCTTCTGACAGGAAGAACACTCTGTCAACCATAAGCACAAAACGTAGTAAATACTTGTTTTCCTCCTTTGCTTTTAGTTGATTAGGTGGTTGATAATGAGGGTGATCATTTTTTCTTTCTTTTTCACATATTTTACTTACCATTTCAAACAAAATGAGATGATTTATTGTATGGAATGCACCACAGTATGTGCCACAATAAAAAAATATAACGAATATTACAAGATAAACTATTATTAAAATAATCTAACTTTTAAAATGTAAAATATTGTAATGTATAACTCATAGACACAGATAATTCTCCATTCTTCAACAAGTTCTAACAACATTACACCTTGTCTTTTCTATTCATCAAAATCATCCAGGAATCAGAAATGAGGCCCTCTTTGCTGTATAGGGTGAATTAGGGTTTAGAAGAATCCATTGGATGATATTAATGCACGCATGGTGTCCGTGCTAGCCCAGAACCTCTCTATCACTGTAAATACTATCTCTTTTATGGGTTTTATTGTAGTTCAGTATAGCATTTTTTACTTAGTTAACTGATATCCAAACTGTTATCTACTTAGTTTTGAACTTCAGGGTAATAGCCAGGTTTTGAAAAAGCTGATGCAAACATTTACAAACTGGACATGAAGTACTTTTGTGGTGGTAAAACTTCTGTGGAAACTAACAGCAGTAATTCTGAACACTTTCTTCTTCTTCTTTTTTTTTGAAAATGTTCAGCCAACATTGTGTACCATTAAAAAAAACTAATAAATACTAAACCTCTACTGGAAATGCTTACAAATATTTTATAAAAAACTGTTGGAAATGGTTATGGCTTCTCAATAACAGGCTCCAGATGAGTATTAGTGTGTGGGAGTTGTTAATAAACATGACTAAAGTGTTCATTAATATAATACAGCCTAATAAACACTAGTGCAAACGATGGGTTCTGAGAGTTGGCAGATTTTCTTGTTTAGAGCTACATCAGTTGGCGTTCTCCACTTGTGTGTGACTCATGCTCAAAACACTGGCCTTCCCTGCCCTGACGAAACAAAACACACACACACACACACACACACACACACTTACGCACACACTCTCACTCGCTCACTCACAGTCACACACTCACTCTCACTCACTCACACACACACACACACACACACACTTACCCACACACTCTCACTCGCTCACTCACAGTCACACACTCACTCTCACTCACACACACACACACACACACGGCACGGGTGGGAATTTAAGGACCGCAGAAGTGACGGATCTCGGCGTGTTCCTCAGGACTGTAACACACCGCAGTGTGTCTGTCAGTCATGGCATCTTTAAGAGGACATCTGCTTTTGTTCATGCTGCTAGCGGTGACGGCGTCGGAAGGTAAGCGCTAGTGTTCAGTAAACCCTGTTTTAATGTATAATGTCCTGTTTTAATGCTGCGCTGTTGACAGAATATCTACGGAAGCCCTAAGAGGCCATGCGTTAATATGTTTTTTCTGTTCTGTCTTGTTTTCTTGTGATTTTTCTCTTGATCTACACATACCAAGTTGTTTTCTCTTGCTCTCCACATTGTTTTCTCTTGATCTCCACACAAGTTGTTTTCTCCTGATCCCCACATTGTTGTTTTCTCCTGATCCCCACATTGTTGTTTTCTACTGATCTCCACATTGTTGTTTTCTACTGATCTCTACATTGTTGTTTTCTCCTGATCTCCACGTTGTTGTTTTCTCCTGATCTCCACATTGTTGTTTTCTACTGATCTCTACATTGTTGTTTTCTCCTGATCTCCACGTTGTTGTTTTCTCCTGATCTCCACATTGTTGTTTTCTCTTGATCTCCACATACCAAGTTGTTTTCTCTTGATCTCCACATACCAAGTTGTTTTCTCTTGATCTCCACATTGCTGTTTTCTCCAGATCTCCACATAAGTTGTTTTCTCGTGATCACGACTTAATTGTTCTGTGTACTTTTACACAACGACATGTTGTTGTTTTTTTTTGTTTTGGAGGCAGCAGAAGTTTAGCGCAATCCCACAGCATCAATGATGAACAAATTCGTTTTTACTTTGATCAGAGACTCACTCAAGCTGAAACAGCTCTATATCTATCTATATCTATATCAGTGACAACCTCCACATTAGTGTCTGACACAAGAAGGAGGCTGTCAGGTCTACACCTCTCTCTTAATGAAGAGATAAAGTCCATCTCTACAGCAGGCAGTTATTAAATCTATGATTGCAATGGTGAAGATGCCAACGTGCATGCAACACCAGTCCCATTCACAGCGCAGCATTAAAACCCATTCACAAGGAGGGAGATTTTCTCGTAATTAAATATGCCATGAGAAAATAACTTTTGTTAAGTCAAGATCATGAGAAAACAACTTTTTGTTATTTGGAGATGACAAGAAAATTAAGTTGTGATCACGAGAAATCAATTAAGAAAAAAAATAATAATCCAAGGCCTCTTAGGGCTTAAATAGCTGAAATCCCAGTGACCTTTGTACCTGTCAGTTGTGCTCTGTAGATTTAAGTGCGTGTGAATGTGTTTGCTGTTTGCTTTAAATCCGCTTTGCCATAGTGAATTTGCTGCAGTCCTGCATCACTCCTGATTTTATATATAAAATGTAATCATTAAGCTTCCAGCTGGACACATG